>NC_071407.1:31007479-31307479 GCF_017976375.1 Cuculus canorus
GTAAGCAAGTGCAAACAAATGCAGTATTTCCTTTGCTTAGTCAGATACTCAAACCAAGTATTTTGATAACTGTGAACTCTCTCCTTTCTTTACAGTTTTGATAACCAAAAACTACCAGTAAGCTAAATACTGGAAATAGAAAGAGGCAGTGTATGTACTCCTGGAAAAAAAAAATGCTTTGAATTGGATTGTTTCTTTCTGTATACGTTTTATTAAAACTAACTTCATCTCTTTTTAAAAACGTATCTGACACTGTCATGTATTTGTAAATGTATTTATCCTGGACGCTTATGGAAAGCAGGTTGAGCTTATTCCATGGGACTTGTCCAGAATTGTTTGAGGAATTGTAGTGATACATTTTTTTAGAAAAAATGATTAAGTTGCTTTAGTGCACAAATTGGCTAAAAGCTGTTAATGGGTTGCTAAGCAATACTGCTTGCTTGTTAGCTGACAGTTCAGGAGAATGGAGTGTAAAATTTGGCCATTAGGTTAAGATGAAAAGGGAGTCATCTAACTGATCTCTTGCCAGTTCAAAGATATTCTCAGTGGCACGTGTCCAGTAAGGAATAAATATTCAGACCACACAAGTCTGATGAAACACCTTGAATAATGATAGCAAAGCGAAAATGATGAGTAATTATTTGTATAGTCACTGTGTTAGTGAGATATAGTTCAGCCGAATAAAGCAGGAGGAAATTAATAGATCCGTAGCAAACACATCTCTTTGAAGCATGACTGAAAATTACTGGAGTTTGTGTTTGATACCTCTTTCTGCAGTAAGGTAGATGACTCTTAGATTTCATTAAACTGTGTGAAAGGCTATTCAGGGCAAATATTTTTTTCATTATAGAAGGTTGTTGCTCTGCTAATTTGTTTGTCAGACTGAATGTAAATATATATTATGAACTATTCATGTGGATGGAAATACTCTGTCCACATTTACAAGGATTTATTGCTGTCTTACAAAAAGATGAGGTTGTGAAGGTGCCGTGTACGGACTGTAGGAACACAATGGGGGCTGCAGAAAATCAGAGGTGTCACAGGCGTGGGGAATGTAAGGAAAGGGACAGCAGCAGAGCAGGATGCAGTTGCGTAGGCAGTTGCTGACCATTCAGTTTGTCCAGAGTATTGCAGATGTTGAAGTAGAATTGCCTCCAAACGTTTTTTCCTCTGCAGCTCTGGGGGAAATATTGCTCACCTGCCTCTCCGTGGATCTTCCAAATGTCAGCCTTAAAGAAACAAAGGGGTTGTGTAACTCCTAACAAAATCTTTCTTAGCATCTTCTTGGTAGCACCTATTAGTCTACATGTAATGAATTAGATGACATTATATTCATTATATATAGTATATAATGAATATAGTATATAATAGATATTGTAATATTATGTAAGATACAAAGATTAAGTGTTCAGGGCAGTTAAATTTGTTTTATCTTTGGATAATAGTGTGTTGTTATACTAATTTTTAGTTTCCACCCAAGAAATGTTTATAGTGAGACATAAAAACATGGGGTTTTTACAGTAAATACTGAAAGGTTTCCCCTCGCTGAAACAGGATACAAAGTTCTGCTAGAGCTTTAGCTCAAGCTACAACTCTTAAAGAAAATGCCATTTTACAAACATCTCCCAGTATTATCCCAAACTGCATGGAAAACCCAAACAATTAGGATGCGTATATAGAGACAGACAGGCATGTAGTTGGAGATGAGACATGCAGGGTGTATTTCAAGGAGCTGTTTTGTGAGGTTTACAGTCTCAAATGATCTTTAGATGTACAGTATGCCTGGGAAGTTCATACGAAATGAACCAGGACGTTCATTTGCAGCATCAATATTTAGTTACAAATCTGCAGCATTGTTTTCCAGTTACACGTTTAATGACATGAGCTTAGCAGAAGTGGATTCTGTTGGAGATATTTAATGGGAAGTATTATGAATGTTTGAGGAATGGAGAAATCCTATATGTGGAGAACAGAAAGGATGAAAAACAGACTCAACAGAAGAAAATATGAGAAATTCGGGTCCTGGAGGAGAAACAATACTTTTCAGTTTGATGCAGAAGAAGCCAATGAAAGTTTGAAGTCCCAGGATGGGAAATATTCTTCTTCCTGGTTTAGCTGAAAGTTCAAGTGAGATGATGAAGAGTAAAATTACAGTTTTCAGTGACAAATCAATACAACCACCTTACAGTTAAATTGTGTTAGCGAGAGGCCATTTTAGAGAACAATAAAAGGACGCTTTTTGTAAGATATTGATAGGAACCTTGCAATAAAAATATTTGCATAAACAAGTCCTTCACTTGTTTCACAAATCACCCCAGTAAAATAATCTTTTTTTCATTTCCTAAATGAGAACGCTTCCCTAGTTTATCAAAAATAAAGTTTTTTATCTTGTAGAGCTCACAGTGGGTTCTGCCTGTGTTGAAATGACTGAATTACCTTGGAATACACTGTGGGTGGTTTTCTACACAAAAACCCATGTATCACTCAGGCCTCAATAAACTTTATTGTCCCTCAGGCTATTTGCCTTTACAGCACGTTCCTGCTAGGATTTATCTGCTAAGAAAAGGGAATTTTCTACCTAGCAAACAGTAATAATAAATGTTTTGTACTTTCTCTTGCATGATTTTATTTACTCAACAACTAATGACCGCTCATTTATTACAGTTACCTGGAGTTTTAAAGTTTTTTAGAGGGATGTAGCTACTTACAGGTTTTTATTTCTGCATTTTATTAACAAGGACCTTTTATTTTACTGGGGGAAAGTAAATAAAGCTTAGCTATTGTATTTTCTTAGTGCAGTTACCAAAACTTCTATTTGTGTACTAAGGTACAAGCTGCAAATGCAGAGCTTACAGCTGACAAAATTATATTTGCCAAACTGTGAATATTTTGGTGTGGAATTGGAAGTAAAAATTACTTTCTAATAAAAAGAGGCAATCATTCAAATATTTTGAACATAACTGTAGAGCTAATCCAATGTGACTTCACAGTGCATACTTTCCATCGATACACAGGTTGGTTCATTTGGTCTACATTCCTTTAGAATCCCTCGAGAGCTGCAGAAAATTATAGAAGCAGTGAAGAGCAGACAAAGACATCACATATGCAGCATTATCACAGTACCGATGCGGCAAGAATTGGTGCAGTCTGGATCTTTGGTTTCGATTCAGTTTTTGAAAGAGTTAATTCACTGTTGATTTTTACAGATCTGGAGCTGAATGGTATGTCCAGCTCTGACATCCCCGACATTCCTCCTCCTCTGCCTCTCAAAGGAAGTATGGCCGATTATGGGAACCTCATGGAAAGTCAAGACTTGATGAGCCCAACGACCTCCCCTCCTGCCCATCAAAGGGTGAGTCCCAGAGAAGATGTTAATTTTCTGCGCTTTTCTTTGCTTTTATACCCTGATCAATCCACAGTGAGATGTAATCTTGCTCATGGATGTGTCAGCAGATCCAGAGATTTCTGCAGTTGCAAACAAGCGTCTGGAGTGTGAGGGAGTGGCATCACTCATGGGGATCAACCTGCAGAGTGATAGGATTCATTCTGATTGAGAAGTCTAAGCAGAATGTCGTTAGTTGTGTTGGTAAGGGAGCTTAAACTGACAGGATATAGCCTCAGCAGCAATTTAGATTTAATAGCTTTTTAGTCCTATCTCAAGAAAGGAGATAAAACATATACCTGACATCTTTCGTTTCTGGACCTCTGTTCTGTCAGCATTCAATCGCCATTTGTTTCCTAAAGGCAAACACATGTGCCCCCTTTGAGGAAGGCGCTCAGAACACTCTTCATCATCAACAGGCTTTTCAGCTTTCTGAAGAAAATACACATTTCAGCTTTCTTTCCTGTATCCTGGAAGCTTTTTTAAAAAATGTGGTCTTTTTCTTTAAAGCAGCACTTTTGAGAAGGGCTGTTTATTTTCTTTTTGAAGTAAAAAATATGTTTAAAGAGCTTTTCTTTCCTTTGACTTTGAAATGTGTAACTTTGGCCAAGCTGTTATATTGTGGAAAAATTCTCAGTGGTAATGACAGTTTTTTGTTTGCAAAGGTATCTTCCAGGATTTCCTGAAATTCATCATTCAAATGAAATACTGTTGAGTAATTTGCTGCTCAGTAAATTTCGTGGTTAGAGAAAGCAATTCTAGTCTCAACAGAGGACAAGTCAGACAGGAGTTTAGTTTTAACTCTGAGAACAGTTTCATTTAACACAGACTGTGGCAGTGCACCACAGTACGCCGGTCTGTTCCACGGTTGAAACTGTGACTGTGTTGTTACAGGAATTTATTATTTTTAGTCTAAATGGGGGAAAAAATGAGATATAGAAGTAACTTCAGGAACGCGAGAAGCGTTATTCAAAACACCACATTTTACGCATTATATGTGTATAGAGAAAAAATTTCTATTCCCATCATCTCTTCCATAGTTCTTCTCCGTGACTGGATGGTTTTAGTAAATATTTTCGCTATTTTTTTTCCTCTAATTACCATCAAAGCATACTAAGCTCTTACCCATTTTCCTGGCTTCTCTCTCAGGGGCCATCTCTCGCTTGACCTGAATACAGACCTCTAAGTGGAAAATTACAGAACGTACAGGAGGGCTGCCAGGAGTTTTGTCTAAGGAATCCATCTTCATGATGAAACCTGAGAAATGAAAATTATGTTTCAAGTTTCCTGAACCTTTTCCTGAATGAGCTCCAGAGTAGTATATTCATTTTGTATGATATACTCCAAGTTTTAGGTTGTGGTAATAGCTCAGGATTGTTATTGTGGGTTCAATATTTAGCTAAAAAGCATTAAACAATGAGGTGATAAGACATATAGTGAGAAATAAAATCCCAATATCCAGGCTCCTTTTCCTTTACTTGCAAAGTTGTTTGAAGTGGTTTCCAGTCGGTGGGCAAATGTTAGATATTTACTCTACTACTTGCAAATGCCACCATGCTGTCATATTTAGAGCCCAGAGCTGAAGATAACTCAGATTCCAGCCTTGGTCTCATTGCCGTTGAAGAAGTGACCTTGCAGAGCTCCTCTTCCTGTCATGAGCAGGGTTTCTGCATCATTAAATGGAAGTTCATAAAAATAATAGCAATATATACTGCCTTGTTTTTTTGCAGTTTTATTAAGGTTCCAGTATTTTTTCTCTTTGCAGTCTTCACTGCTCAGACTTTCTTAATATTTTTTTGTAATTGTACAGATGGACCCTAGTGTTCAACATCCAGTGTTGAAGGGCCTCAGGGTTTAAGCATACCTTAGAAATGCAATCAATCATCATCAAAATATTCTTCAGCATCTATACTATTATAAACTTTCAAAATGAGAGAATACAGATTCAAGGTCTGAAAAATTGATCTAAAGCAGATTTGTCACAAAGCCACATGTATTAGTCTTAAAATTAGTTTTAGGAAGAGCTTCTAGTCTTGTAACAATCACTCTGTGCATTTATTTCATAAGGCTTCTAGGAAGGAAGCTGTTAAAGAACATAAAGAGAATGAGTAGTGCTGGGCATGAAGGATCAGATGGGTAAATTCTTATTACTGCTGTGATTAAATCCCACTCCACAGTTTTTAATGCCTTGTGTTTCATGGGTCAAATAGCTACATTCTTCATACCTTTATAATTCTCTGCCTAGTAAGTGGATCATCTTTTAAATTACACATGCTTAGTATCAGTGAAGAAAAATCAGTAAAATTATTACAGATAAGATTACCTTAGTAGGATTTAAACTGAATGCATCTCATTGTATGAGAAATTATTACCTGGTTCACTCTGGTTGTCTTGCAGTCAGTTTTGGAAACCAAAAAAGTGCTGTATTGGACTGAAAAGCATGCAGCGATAAATGTACCAAGAAATACTTTAAATCAAACTGCAGACAATAATGTCATGTAGTGTCTGAGACCATAATCTTGGATTATTTGGAGTCCACTGTTAACTTGGTCTATCTCAAGTCTTTTATCCAAGTGATCATCTAGTTATAATTTTGTGATTGTCCTCTTATTCACTGTTAACTGTGATACTCATATATATTTTCTTGCACCGTATGTTTTGTTCTGCTAAAAATGTTCTTAATAATATATGGGAACATAAAAATAGAAGTCTACAACTCCTGCAAGGATTATTATTACATCAAGGGATTCCTTTAGGCACTTCTTATTCTTTATGGGTTCATCCATACCTTTGCATACAAAACAACTGCCTGCTTAGTATTCACAGCGAGAAGGGAAACTCAAAGGAAATAGATAAAGGAGCACTTATATGTATAATATCAGCTATAACACTTACTAAGCATCAGATAATGGTTCGGATGAGAAGATCTTGATGAATCTGGCGTAGATGGAAAACTTGGCAAAGAGGAGACAGGAACGGCTGAAGCAGTGCATAATGCATGTGGTTTGCAGCAGTGCCACTTAGTTTGACTCTCGTGAATCCTGTTGCACGAGGAGCATTCAGACTGTTTAGTTGGATATAAAGGAAGTGTTTGCACAGAAGGAAAAGTCCAGGGGATTTTTCATGTGTTGTGATCAATATGCTGTGGTGCTGATCATTATCTCTTAAGTTAGCCACAGTGAGCAAAAAATGACCTCCGAGGCTTCAGCAAATGTGCTGTACTCCTGTGGGCAGAGAAAAAGAGTTGAAGCTAGAAACCCAGCTGAACCTATGGAGGCAGCAGGTAAACAGGGAGCAGTACTTCAAGGCTCACAATTTTTATTCTCTGACTTTGTATCTCAAGAGAAATCCCCTTACTTCCCAAAATGCCTGATGCAGCCCCTGCTCCGTTCCCCAGAGGTGGGGCTGGTGGGGAAGCCTGTGAGCATCGTCATGCCACCTCTCCAGGACTTCTGCAGGTCTGGTGGCTCAAGGCTTGCCACTGCCTCGCTCAGCACAGCAGTGGGGCACAGTCATTAGCAGCGTTATCCTGTCGAAATGTTGGAAAAAGTGAAATTGGAAAAAGTGCACTATTAATATATTATATTAAATTGCCAAGTAGACTTTGAGGGCTGCATTTGCTCACAAATGGAACTCAATGTCTCCTCTTCTGTGTGATGCTCCCAATTTTTTAAAAACAGACTCTCTGATAAAGGCTTTCCATGATGCGTAGAAGTATATAATGTGCCCAAAAGGAAAAAAAAAATTAAATTTCCTTTCCATTTACTGTTTGATCATTTCTTTTGCTTGCTGGCAATGGGAAGCATTGCATGCCTTTTCTCTCCAGTGCAACATCTCTGCCGCCTGGCACCTTGGCCGGGCTGGCATTTGGTGGGTTAAGCTCTTACCGAGAAAAGATTTCTAAAAAGCTTGCAGTCACTTTTTAATAAGTCTCAAAATCAATGGACTGCTACTGCTTATTACAGGATTTTGAGTGAAAAATGTGTTCTGCTGCTGTCTGCCCAGAGATATAAAGCCTGTGATGTGTCCCTGAGCAGCACCCTTGATTTTGTTTCGGAAAGGGCTGTGTTGCTGGCCTCAGCGCTGCGTGGGATCACGCTGCGGGTTTTGCTCTGACCAATTGGTAGTGCATTTGTTTAACACTCTCCCAGGGCCCAGGCTTCAGTAAGAAATACAGTTTCGGTCTGGAGTCTAAACCTAATTCTGAGGGTATTGCTCATAACTCTTGAGGTCTGTTTACGTATGGACCAGAGCAGAAAAGCAGTGCTTTTGAAAATGAAGTTAACCAGTGTGGTCTGAAATACTAATAGCCTCCACACGCAGAGATGTGGTTCAGCAGAGGGAAAATCGCATCAGCCATGCGTTAGCACAGCTGGCATGCACTAGGAGTGAAGTCTTCTCTACATGAGGGGTGTAGACCTCTGCTAGGTCCAGCTCTTCTCCCTTGTCTGGTGCCATCACCCCCACGGAAGCATCCCTCCACAGAATGCTCCTCCGTTGGGAGGGCGCCGTCAGGGTCCTGTCAAACAAGTGCATGGGAAAAATGTGAACAATTTGCTGCTGCCTGTTTTGAAGGCTCTTTCCTGTTGCCCAAGGAGGGAATGCTCAGCCTGTGGCAGGTGGGAGCACACAAAAGGTACCGCTGCAGGAGGACTCTTAAAATCATAGAATAGTTTGGGTTGGAAGGGACCATTAAAGCTCTTCCAGTCCAACCCCCTCTACAATGAATGGGGGTATCTCCCACTAGATGAGGTTGCTCAGAGCCCCGTCCAACCTGACACTGAATGTTTCCAAGAATGGAGCATCTACCGCCTCTCTGGGCAACTTGTGCAAAGTGTTTCACCACCCTCATTGTAACCAATTTCTTCCTTATCTAAATCTACTTTCCTTTAGTTTAAAACCATTACCCCTTTGCCTTGTTGAAAAGCGTGTCCCCATCATTCTTAAAAGCCCCTCTGAGTACCGAAAGGCTGCGATAAGGTCTCCTCAGAAAAGTACTTCCCAAAGTATGCTCCAGCAAGGGCAGCTAATGGCTGTGATACGCAGTCAAATGAAATTCTAATAGATGAAGTATAGCAACAGAGTTTAAGCAGTCATTTTACATTGGTTACCTGCAGTATTTTCCACATAACTTTGCTCCCTGGGTCAAACAGCCAATTAGCTTAAACTGTCTATAATTTAGTTCAAATTAGTGGAGTTGGGTTGATTCTCTCCTCTGATGCATTATCACTCTTTCACAATGGGAGTGTTGGTCCTCCAAGACCTCAAATTATGTGTTATTTTTCATTGCAGATATTAAATAAGCAAGTAGCTGCTTGTCAGGCAACTCAGCTCCGTGCAAAAACCAACAGCGTAGGTGAGAACAAACAATTCAGAGCTCAGTATTTAAAAACATTCACACAGTCCAGTATAGTTGATAGCCTATTTACATCTCATTTCTACTGCTTCTGACCTAATAAGTTCTGTTAATCCTTCCAACTAAAGTGTTTTTATTGGATCTCCGTAGCTTGTCATACTGATGACTGTATAATTTCAAAGAAAAAAAAGTTAAATGGGAGAAAACTCTTACAATGTCACAAGGACCATTATGGGGAATAAAATTTTGTGTGACTTTTTTTGTTGACAGTTTTTTTATTAATATGTTCTGATTGAAAAAAATACTCATATCCTTCTCTGTAGACTTAAAAAAAAATGTAGTTTTTTCATCTCCTTTAATTGATTTTTACTGCGTCCTGAACATGGATAGCATAATGTATTTTATATCTCTAACAGAATGGAGACAAATGTTTTTAAACCTGCTTCTTCTCTGTATGAGGAGAAAGCAAACAAATGGGAGCAATTTCGTGTTTGAAGCAGAAGGAACAGATTGCTTCTGTGTTGCAGATGTGCCTTTTACATAAGGTTTCTGCTTCCCCTGAGGTACCCGTGAGTCAAGGATTCTGCCCAAAATAGGTTTTGAATGTAACCAGCAGTCTCTGTCATTATGTCAGAGGGTAAAAATATGCTTCAAGATTCGTCAAGTTCACAATTAACCACTGAAATGTAAACATGAACTCTGCAAAGCAGTTCTTAGTTAAATGTAAAATCAAGGGAAACTGTTTTGTATTTCAAGTTTTCTAAGGAGAAGTGTAGTAAGAATGAACTTCATAAGCCTAATAATGATTTTCTGAGTATGATACTAAAGGCAGAGAGAAAGTATGCTTGAATTTCTTCCTATGCTGGAATAAAAGAGAGTGTGTATGGACCGTGGGAGTAATGGCTGGATTTGGAGTTGCACCAGTTCCGTATTAGTGTGTTTTGTCGTGCTTATTTCTCAATAATGTTGCCCCAACAAGCATTACATGTCCTATTTAATATATTCGTTGGTAACTTATTATATAAATGAACATGTACTAAATTTATCTGACTTTCTAATGGAGATTGTAAATTCAATTACAATAATTATCTACCTATCTCTGTTATTTCTTTCTGCCTAATTTGCTTGCAGAATCTGAGCTCTGGTAGGTTTTGTGCTTGTTATTTATAGCACATATATTTAGCTTATTCTCACTGTATTTGTATTGTATCTGTTCTTCAGGAGCAGGTTTTCAGGGATAATTTGATTGTTCTCTGATCAATATGAAGGGCTCATTTGTTTGAGAAATGCCTTTGATCTAATTGAATTGAGAATTATTGCCAGTATGCTGTTATTTAAATTCAAAATGGGCTATCAGCAAAGTTAGTTTTTTCTAGTGATAAATACGATGTTAAAGCTATCATCTCAGAGCAAAGCACTGAGGAAATTTTTATGTTTTGTAATGTATTTTAGAGAGGCACCTGGTTTATTCAGTTAGGAACTTAACGTCATCGCCGGGAGAAGCTCTTGCGTGTTCTGCAGACCACCAGCATGTTCCCAACTTTGTCCAGAGCCCCCACCGGCACACGTGGTTGTACCCAGACTGTTTCTGAAAGATATAGAAATCTGCAGATCACAACTGAATGTTTGTAGCTAAACAATGTGACGAGCCCAGCTCTTAGTCAGGTGCCTTAATAGGGATTCAGGAGCTAATGTAACATATCAGGTTAAGAAGAGGATTTGGTCAAGCAAAGGAAATATTTACTGGTTCTGACTGTGGTACTGGGAGCATTGGCATACTGATTAGCACCGGCATTCTATTAAAAACCTGCATTTTTACATTTAGTCAAGTAAAATTCTTATTTTATCTGCTTTTCGTATTAGTCTGTTGACTCAGATCATCGTGTCCCACTGTAAGTCAGTTTTTGAGCCTGTTCTGGAAAATGAATGTTGCTTACTCAGCAGAGTCTTCTTGACCTGTGCATTTCAAGCAGCAGTGTCCTTCGAGACTCAAATCTTTCAATATTTTGGTTATTCCTTCAAAAGAGCTAGTATGAAATTTAATCAGGCTGTGAACTTAAGTCTTCACTGCCAAATAGGTTCATTCCTATCCTCACTGTTGAGCAGGATGCTTCCACTAGCAGAGGTAGGACTGCATCTTCCCAAACAGGGCACTCCTGGGCTCCAGCACGTTGCTTGTGGTCCAAAGTTTCTTATCCAGTAGAAGACTAAAATCAGCAGATCTCTGAGTTGGTAACAAAGCATTTTGTAGCCAAGGAGGAAGGTAAGAGCACGCGCAACATGACATTGGTGGTGGTGCTGGAGAGACTGAGAAAGTCAAGGTTGTAGGGTCTTCGTCCTTCTGTACTCTGTGCCTGTTGGTCTGGAGAGTGGGGAAAATGGAGAGGAAAGCTCAGGGCATGGCTTAGCCAATGATAGATTGTGATCCTACTTCATTTTCCATGGAGGAGAGCCAGGAGGAATGAGGAAGGGTGTAAAACAGATGGGGAAGTATTTCTTTCCAGCTCGGACACAAAAAAAATATTCCAGCAAAAATCCAGCCTTCCTGGCTCTGCCGGTATGCAGTCTTACCCTTCTATTTAGTCTATGATTAGTAAGACTATCTAATAAAAGCTATGGGTATAGAATTCCATGCTGTCTGAAAACCTGCTTTGAAGAGAACATTCAGTTACCTTAAAGATACATTTTTTCCTTCTACTCTAATACATCTCTGAAATGCGCTAGGATGCAGGAGCATTAGAAGGCTCTCCGGGCTTCTTCAGCCTTGAGGAAGAGGCTGGAATGTGTTGGCATCACCTTGAACCGCTCTTCTTTTTGGCTAGCAGCTTTGGATACCTTTTAAAAGGAACAGCCTTGTTTCTTAGGCGCTTTCCCGTGGTTTATCAGTTCCTTCTATACCAGTTTCTCACTGTGATTGAGAAATCACCAGTTGTTTTGTCCAAGCAGTCCATGATGCAACGTAACACTAAGGCACCTCAGATGTTTGAATTGTCCTTGCAGTGGTGATCAAGGAAGTTTGGCAGAGTCAATGTACATTGTTGGGTTTTAAGTGTAAGCACCTGGAGCCGGCAGTGTGGGGTCGGTAGGGTGGAGCAGACGCACTGAGGCACAAACAAGTGAAAATGAGAAAACATCATTATGCTCAAGGGAAAACAAAAGGCGAAGCCAGGGGAAGAATCTTAGGAGGAAACAAAACCAAACCTGCATTTATAAGGTGTGACTTCACTTCAGTGATCTGAAATCTGTTATGGCTGCATAAACCAAAATGCTGTAGAAAACCAGACTGCAAAGTGTATGAGAAAAGTGTAGTGTTCTCAGGCTCTTTCTAAAACAGATTTTATCATATATATGATTGAACATTATGAAAAAAAAAGTCTTAATTTCCATAATGACTTTTTTAATTTGTCCAATTAGCCAGCGAATCTAACCAAAGGCGGTCTTGTTCTGTTGATATATGAAGTGATTTAAAATATGTATATTTGAACAGTCTGGATTTCTGTTTTGAACATTGTAATTATAACTGAATGTGTAATAGTAAATTGCAAATTACTTATCTCTTTAAAGTATTTCTTTTTTTCTTAATTATTTGTGTTCTAAATGTGTAAAATACAAAAATAATGGAAAAGTGATGGAGCTATTACTTCAACTTGGCTTTTAAGCTCTGTAGTGCATAGAGGCTGAGGGCAATCAATACAGACCAAGAAATCAATATTCTATCATGATATGAAGTGGGGAATTATAAACTTCTCTAGTGCTTTCAAAAGATTTTTCATGAAATACTGAGCTAATTAATCATGAACCTTTGAGAGATGTTTTTCATTGTCAACAGTAAAAGTTCTATTTTAAGCTAATGGCCAAGAGCGTTCAGTATTCATAGTAGCAAATTCTGTGGAGAAGCTTTCAGGAGTCAAACGGCTACAGGCTTACCGCTGTCTCTCACAGTTATATGTGAACCAGCAAATGTTTCAAAAATCCATTCAAAGCTAACACTGTCTATCAAAATTGGTTTCTTCCAGCACCTGCCACCTCCACTCCCCAGCAAGACTCCCCCGCCTCCACCTCCAAAGACAACTCGGAAGCAAACATCTGTTGACTCTGGGATTGTCCAATGAAGAAGGAAGCTTTTTTTTTTTTTTTTCCCAAAGATAA
Source organism: Cuculus canorus (assembly GCF_017976375.1). Classification (NCBI taxonomy): domain Eukaryota; kingdom Metazoa; phylum Chordata; class Aves; order Cuculiformes; family Cuculidae; genus Cuculus; species Cuculus canorus. Next base: position 31,020,367 of record NC_071407.1, read on the forward strand.
AGCTGTAACAATTCATTTTCCTAAGTATTTTATGGTATATAATGTTTACCTCATTCAGGCGTGCAGTATCTAACATTTAGTGCAATGACTCTAACTCCGTAAGAAATCCATTTCTAGCCGTGTATCGGAAACAACACTACATATGCCCTCTCTCTGGGGGTTATTGACTCCCATAACTTGAATGAAATCTGGATTTCTATTCAAGACCGGGAAGCGTTCATCAGCTGAGAGTACCCTCTTCCTAAACCTTCTCCCTGCTTCTTCCAAAAAACTTCAGGCACACAGGTAGCTGTGGAGATTAAAATGAGAGTTGAATCTTTTGTACCTAAAATATTTAGGTAGCTATGGAGTTTCAAGTGAGCTGAGTATTTTGTACCTAATCTCAGTGTATATAGGAATCAATGATGATATTCGCATTGAATTCAGTGCACGTTGAAGTAGGCTTCACAGTAAGGAGAAGCTGCGGTAGGATTTCCCCAAATAATGATTCTGCCCGGGGCTAAAAATCAGACACAGCTTATTTGTGAAATGAGCCTTCTCTTTAATCGTTCTGTATTACAAATAAACTGATTGCTAATGAGCTTTGTAAAATTAGTTGCTGGTGATAAGTCGTTTTCATTCAGCTGGATGTTCTTCTGGGTGTTGGTCAGTGGGGGAAGCAAGGAAGCGTTTTAGCTGCTGACAGGCACAAGCGTATAGGAAAAGAAACAGAGTAGACAGATAGGAGACTCCTGGTCATTCTGAACCTAGCGGTTGAGTACAAGGACAGGAAGAGCTCTTTCTTTTTTTCCTTAATGTGTAATATTTCATGTGGATTAGGATGAACTGAACGGAATCACTTTGTCCTTGTGCCATCATTCTGTACAGCGTTTGTATATATGATGGTTTTTTGAATGTTTTAATTTTTATGGTGCCTGCTTTTCATGTAATAATGAATTAATGTACCTGCAAAGAATGCCTTACATGTTTTTAATTTCCTAATTGCTGAAAGTGTAAAGAAAAAGCAATTTTTTTTCCAGTTATTAGGCTCTGAGAAATACTGGACAATGATGGGGTGGGGTGTCGGGAGGGAGGAAGGAAAACTAACTTTATACTCTAGCTTTTTTTATTGTCATCACACTTTTGTTTTTTACGTCTACAATCTTTTTACTCTTACAGTAGGTTGTTTTTAAATATACCACTGACTCAAAAAAATAAAATATTATTTTAAAAACTTCTCTAAGAAAATTAATACATTCCTTTGGTCTCTTTCATCCTTACTTTAGAATTTCAGGAACTGTTGCACTCTAAAGAGGGCTACGTATACATTTGCTTTCTTTTTTTCAGAACTATTTTGAGGGAGCCCATGATAAAACCGCAGTGTTTCATAGTACTGGTATGGTTGTTCCTGCATGTATGTAGTACTGAGATAAAATACACGTCGGCAATAGAACCCCCCATCTTTGTATGCTGTCAATATTCATAATAATAGCTTGCTTTTCTTTAAGTTGTAAGTTATCTGTTGCTGAACACTTTGCGAAACTTATGAGTTTTAGGTAGTATTTTCTACCTCAAGTAGCTGCTACGTCGTGCAAGTAGCAGGCAGAGGCGTGACTTACACAGCAGTGAAACAATAATTTTGTTACAAAGGCAGAAAGATTGCCCTTCTCATAAAAATTGTGGCTCAAGTGGTCATTTATATATTCTCATAGTTTTGCCTTAAACCATCGTTTGGATGAAATGAACACGCATTTTCTTGCGACGCGAGATAACAGCTATCAGAGTGTCTCAGAATTTACTGCTAGATATTGTGCTACAATTCCCTATTTGTTTTGTTATTTGTATAATCTCCACTCAAGAGGAACAAGCCGGGAAGGATTCTTAGCTACAGTTGATCAGATATTCTTTCCGTAGACAATAATGTGTTACAACTTTAATTCTGTAAGTCTTTTATTTAATTTAAAAATGCTTTAGAGACTGCTGTGGTTACTGTGCAGCAGATCATGCCAGGGTGCTGGTGAGTTTTCCTCTTTTCTTTTCCATTTATTTTCTAAAGGATAGGAAGAGGCTTTCACCTGGACCTTTAACTGGATGCTCATAAATTGCATTTCTGATAATGTGTTTGTTTTCACAGGTCCTTAGCAAATTCCTGTGCTCGTGGAAGTATTATAATGTGGCCCTGAAAGACTCCTCAAACAAAAGCTGCACTTTCAAATTGCTCTTGCAATACAAACTCTAAATCTCATACATGTGTGTGTTTTACAAATATGCAAGCGGAGACTGGGAATTGAAAATCAGACTCTCAGGTTCATTTTCAGACCCAAATTATCACCATTTTTTACAATCTAACAGCTTCTAGGCTCTAACTCCTATAAAACCGAGCCAGAACAAATCATTACCCTCCTCAAAGTGCTGTAAAAACACACTTCAGCAAATCCAGAAACTAATTCAGTTACACTCTCTAAGCAGTGAACAATCCTGCAAAGTCTGTTACTTTTCCTACGGTTTACTCTTCCTTTATAATCCAGTGGAGTTGTATCGTAGCATCCCAATGCAATATTGATTTCTCGTGACATTGTTTGCAACGGAGCTGAGGAAGGGCTTGATATGAGGCAATATAGGAAAAGAATGTTATTTAATTTTAACCAAAGTGGTATTATTTACACTTTGTCATGGTCACGTCCTCACAGCGGTTGAGGCATTTTGTGTCCGGGTAACGTGGGCAGGATTGCTTCTGGTTGTGTAGAGAAGAAGAGGTGCCTACTGTGAAGTCCACATTTTATCTCCTGTGTTGTTCTGACGTGGTGAACATGTGCAGGGTTTTGATTGAGTCCTTGGGTGCCTTTGGGAGCTGGCAGTGACTGATCTCGTGTCTGACTGACTTCTGTGGTAGTTCGCTAGGCAGCACTTGACATATTCAATGTCTGTTTTCTCCCTGCCTGGTGAGGTTCCTGTACGGTTCCAGTTCTGCTCTTCATCCTTCCACTGTCATCCCTTAACAGCCTCAGTCTTTTGCTTTCCCCACCTGAATGCTGTGAGTAGCAAAGATTGGGATGCCGTGGTCTAGCTGCTTTATCCTCCTGCCAGCTTTCCTGGTGCTTCCATGCCCAAAGATCCCAATTCATTCAAAGATCCCAGACTTCATTCAAATTGTTGTTTCTGCTGCAGGATGATGCTGAAAGAAAGCTGCTAGGAAAGATCCCTCCTCCATGTCTTCCACAGACCTTGTCCAGGGCATTAGCAGTATCCACGGGGTCAGGTTTTCATCGTTTAAGACAAATAGTAGTTCTCAGGGATTATTCCCACCCCACCCCCCCCAAATGCCATCCCTTAACTCAGACCTCAGAGCAGTGCTACAAAAATTTGCAATACAAATTTTCCTGAAATAACAAATTCAGAGGTGTCAAGTTTCTAAATAGTATGAGAGGACAGATTTTAATGGCCAGTAATTTTTGCTTCTTGAAAGTTAGCATGAATTTACTTATTGGAAGTTAGTTTGCTGTGCCAATATAAAAAGGAGGAGCCCTTCATACCATTTCTCTGAGTCTTAGCTTGAGAGTGAGAGTGTAATTTTTGCAGGTACACACATCAGTTCACATCAGTCCCACACAAAACCACAAAAGGTTTGTTGGGCAGCGGTTGTTTGGTTTTAAATCAAATCTATTTTCAATGGAAAGCTCAGTGCAAAGATCAGTTCTTAAGCTGGTTTCGGTAATTGACATTTATGATTACTTAAACGTCTGATGATACCACAAATTCTGAGTGTAAAAATATTTTTAAATTCAGTTTTGCTTTGATGTAGTAATTTTTCTTTATCATGGATGTCTGCAGTATGTGACTTTATAGAGGAAATTGATAAAAAGTTTGCAATGCACATATATATGTATGGATAAGATATTTATGTGAGTGTGCATACGTATGTGTACACATACACACACATCTAAACACACTTTTTTTTTTATGTAAAATATCTCACTTCATTGACTAGTTGAGATGCCCACCTTTTTGCTTCGTGTTAGGCAATATTCTTATCACTTCATGTGACCTTTTTGGGGACCAGTCTATGCAAGATACTTGATCTGGTGTTGACGCCAGCTGTCCTGTGATAGATGTTCACAATTATCTATTTTTAGTGAAGGTCCTTGGATAAACTGGTCATTCCTTGTATATGTATTTGACACCATCAGGTGAAGTAAGCAGAAAATCTCTTGATAAAGGTTACAGCTGATTTGATGTTTAAATAATGTGTAGACCAGATTTAGACCGTACGTGGTGTAATAGGAGTCATCATCCTCTTCTGAACCAGCAATTGCCATCCTGCACTGGGCTCTGGAATGTTTTTTTGGATGGTGTTTTGAAGAAAATCAAAATTATTTTATCCTCAAGCTGAAGGTGGAGAAAGGTAAGAGAGAAATTGTTTTTCCCGGACCTGTTATGTTATTCATGCCTTTGCTGTGTTTTGCAGAGATGTTGCTGTTCCTTGTCTGTAACTGTCAGAAGTGCTCGCTGTGGGGAAACAGGCTGCCCTTTCTGCAGCTGATGCCTTTCAGCCCTTCCTGGAAACATGCGATGCCTTGTCCAGGTTCTTCCCATCTCTTGTTCGATTTCTTTATGCTTTCTCTCAGTAAAAAAACCATTTCTTTTGATTTTGTTTTCTAAAGCAAGTGCAGGACGTCTCTCTGATTGTTTGCTTAATGGTAATGTGTTCTTTGGGATGCTGCATTGATTAATTGCCCGCATTTTTACTCAGTGTATTTAAATTCCGTGCATGTGTGGACTAAAGCCACGGGAACAGCTCTGAGCTGGAGCGGTCTCCCAAGAAGATGGCTCATGTAGATGGCCCGGCTTCCTCACTGCTCAGCACCAAGCTGCCGTGGGGCTGGGCTGAGGCTGCCTCCATCCCTCTGCAAGAATAGAATAAGGCATTTTGTAATTTGCATCTGCACCTCACCTTGTGGCGAAGCAATGCATTGTAGCGCGTGTAGAACGTGCCCGTGGGGAAAAAAAAAGAGCAAGCGCTTGAGTGATGGTGAACACTGAAATGCAGGGGTTTCCTTTATATTCAGCTTTCAGTGTTAATGTGGTAATGGGAAGTGTGAGGTCCAGCTGCTCTGACACTTCAATTTCCTCACATTCTCCTTTTGTACTTTTTGTGGACCTAAACTGAATTTCAAGCTTGCGATTGCTGTCTTCTTGGTGACACAGAAATGTATGCATTGGTATAAATACTTAGTTATTGTATTGGGTCTATCCAGCTGTTCTCCAGGGAGGTTATTTATAGAAATTTTAATTTCCCTCGTTTTTTCATATGTATTCTGCAGACATAAATAATTACTGTAAATTAGTTTCTCCATCAAATGGCAGACTTACTTTTTTTTTTTTTTTTTTTTTTTAATTTCCAGTGTGTGTGTGGAATTGTATTCTAGTCCTTCAAAGCAAAGTTGCCCTTTTGAATAACTCATTTCACATCTAACTGAACTGGTTCTGGACCAGTGTGTTGAGGACACATGCTGACCTCCTTGTGGAACTGAGATGGGGCGGTGACTCCTCTCAGCCTCACATTGCATTCAGCCAAGCCATTTCCAGTCCCTCATGCCATCATGTTACAGCTACATGGTGGTGTATGGTTTTCAGAATCCAAGCTGACCATCTCAGATTCATGCTACCCAAACTGTCATCTCAAACCTGTAGAGATTTTATGGATGGTGAAATGTTGCTATTTTGAATTGAATCTATATTCGTTTGACCATTCATTCAGCTTTTTTTATAGCATATTTTGGCTCTGATGCTGTTCAACTTCACTGTTTGCAGCCCAAACACTCTTGCAGAGCTGGGGAACAAAACGAAGGAACATTGTCCATAGCATATTAGTGCTACAGATTCAGTGATGAAGCTTCACTGACAGCTTCTGTATAATTTGCTTTATTTGCAGACATCTGCAAATTACTATTATGAAGCTTCCTGTGAGCTGGGGCTCAAGGCAGATTTCTGTAAGCATCCCATATCAACATATTCTCCTGGTCTTTAGCCCCCTTGGTAGACACTCCCATTTCCATGTTTCAGATGTTTTTTCTCCCTTAAAGTGCAAGAAATCCAAATGGTGTTTTAATCTTCTTGTTTGTTAAATGATTCCTAACAAATGCCTCTGAAAAGGCTTTGGGGGCAATATCTGCTTTGTCCCCAAAGAGGATGTGCATGGCCTCGCACTTTGCCTGTCTTGACGGAGGTGTCCTCACTGTGAGCTATGCCCCTGTGTTTACATGGTGACCTGCCTCACATCATATAAAAAAGCCTGGAGCCTCTAATTGTCCTCATTATCACCAGGAATAAACACTGTTGGTCTCTCAGACATTTCCAGACCAGGAAGTCTAGCTGCTTAACAGATGCTTGAAAAGATGCTGGTTCTGCTGTTATTGAAAGCTGTGGCCTTCTGCCAGTTTGCATCAGAGGGGAATATATGGTGTCATCGCATTTGAGGGAGTCCTTCACAAAGAGAAAGCGCAGACAAAACCAAATGTGACACTGTTTTCCCATAGATAAGGAATATTTTGTGTGCACCCCTATTCTTGGATGTTCCTCCAAGTTTTATGTTTATTCTTCTGCTTTATTTTCCTATGGCTGTGCTTACATTTCCTCAGCACTGTATAGTATTTAAATCCTAATTTAAATTGAGGGGGTTTATCCATTATTCCTACAAGTAATGATGGATCACTGCTCCGACAGTGGAGTACCCAGAAAATTAACTACCCAAAAAAAGAAAACCCGAAACCAACTTAGCGGAATATTAAGCAATGTATGGAAATGAATAGGTACCCAGCCTTCATTTTAGAGCAGTTTGATATGTGTGTTGTGTTGAATTGCGAGTGACTAATGTAGAAGCGTAGCAATTTGAGAGGTAAAGCAACCCCACCAGCTTCAGTCTAGGCAAAACATTTCTTAGATTAGCATAAATTATGTAGTTTAAAACACTTATTTAATTTAATGTTGCGAACATTGGTTTGGGAAGCACGTTCTTGCAGCAAAAGAAGTCATCGCAGAGTGCAGGAAGTTCACTTGAGCTGTAATTATCACTTCTTTGAAAATAATATGTGTTTTCCTGCATTTTGATCACATGTGCTCAAAATCTATCAGAGAAAAATTCCAAATAAAACAACCATAAATTCAAAACTATCAAAAGAAAACTACTTTCTTTCAGAAGACGAGGTAGCTATCTACTACTAACTAGTCATAGAATCAAAGAATGGTTCGGTTTGGAAGGGACCTTAAAGATCGCCCAGTTCTAACTCACCTGCCACGGGCAGGGACACCTTCTGCTGGGTCAAGATGTATCTGGTGTTGTGAGAGGCCTGTCCTGAGATATTTTTAAAATCATGTTTTGATCTGGCTGTCAATAATGTCTCCATCTACTGGTTACAAACTTTCTTCCTTGAGTTTATTACCGTGTTCAGTTGGCAAATATATTTGTTTTTCTTCTTCTAAGCAGCACATTACTATTAGCTCAGTCCTCACGGGAAAATAATTGAAAAAGTCTAGAAATAGAAGATTTATTTTTAAAAGACTTCAGGTTTTTGTCTTTATTTATTGACCTCGTGGACCACATAGCGGTGAGCAGAGGTCTGTGGAAGGTTATACCATACTTTTGTGCCGGATTGTCCTTCTGTGTTGTGTTCAGCGGCTGAAATAGGCACGTGGGAACATGAATACATCTACAAACACGGTAACCTGCGGAAAGGGGCGAGCACTTTCGAAATGCGCATCAGAAGCATCAGGAGAGAAATCAGTGTTCACTGTTATTGCAGCTGTTCCGCTGGGCTCTCAACACAGGGACAGAAAGTGGCTTTGGGAAAATTAATTTCCTTTCTTTGATGTGAGGTTTTCTTGGGGTGTGGTGTTTGTGTGAGAAGCAGAGAGAAGCTGAAACAATTTCTAATGGTAGGCCAGGTCTCTTAAAGACTTGGAAAACGTGAATTTCTGTTTTGTTTGAGCACAGTAATGTTCTCACAGCATTTGCACTTCTATTTTATAAAAGCGAAAAGGAGACACCAAGGGCTGAATCCTAAGTTGCAGCTCAGCTCTGCCAATTCCACGGAAGTCACCCCTGTGCAAACCCTAGCATTCTTTTCCTAATATTTTCCTATTAAGCATCCTGGGAATAACAGAACAGCCAGGCTGGTACTGAGTCTATGCCCACAGCTCTTGCACACATCATTTCTGTATTGCATTATTATTTTTCTTGGTACATATGTAATACTTCTGCTGAAGGGAGTGAGATTGTTTTTCTAAAGCATTGGTAGAAATAAAGAGATGTCTTGAAAGAAAAGCTTAGTTTGTGTGCTATAACACTATAGTAGTATATTTTTTTAAATAAGTTATTATTAAGCATGTCCAATTTGCCTCAATAACTACTTTTCATACAAGAGTCGTTCAGACAAAATTACTGTTCTTTTCAGTAGGCCATACAAAGTGAACTGATGTTTTAATTTTATTAAATTAAGTTTCAATTTTATTAAAGGACTGCTGTCCAAGAAATTAATCCAATGCCCAAGTTACAAGTAAGTGTAAACGATATTAAACTTTGGTTTAGTTTTAAAAGTCGACTTCGAGTGATGAGGATTCAGTTGTAGGTGATGAGCGGTCTTGATTCTTGATGCTTTGTTTCCTGATATTGGTAAGATTGTGCTTTTAAGTGCAAGTTTCTTTAATTGGAAACCATCTTATATGCTTTTCTCTAAATAAATGATTTGGACATAATGGGGAACCGGGCTGCTTTCAGTTCGGCTGCAGAGGCTTGTTGATGTAATTGGAAGCAAAAATATGATTGTTTGCAGAAAAGCCGAGCCTGCAGTCGCCACAAGCAGTAGGAGCTGGAATTCCCTGACCTCGGGGGAGGAATAAGCTTGTCAAAATGAAGCAGGGTCTCACAGAGTTTTCTGTTTTGTAAACAAAATAATTCCCTAAATGTAATTTGCAGTAAAAGCTCCCCAGCGTCCCTCTGGGTGCTTTGGCCCTCCCTGGGCCGAGGTTGAGCAGCGTGCGCCCCCTGACACGTGGCTTTGGAAGTAAGGAGATGGTGAGGGCACGGGGAGGGCAAGGGCTGCTGTGGGTATGAAAGTTGTTCAGGAAAGAAATGCTGGCTCTCCTGAGGCAGCTGGTAGCACCTTGTGTGTCCGTCCTTTTTCTTGGGGAGTGTTTTATAGCTAAATCCTATATAAGGCACAGCAAGAAATGTTATCCTTTTCCCAAGCAGCTGTGGGAGAGCAGAAGGTGAATGACATCAGAGTAAGTTACATCCTTTCCAAGCATTACAGGACAGTCCTGGCCCCAGGAAAGCAGAGAGACAGAAACCTGCAGCAAAGGCTCCAGCAGCGGGTGGGCCGTGCAGGTGGGTTCAAACACACATCTTCTCTCCCAGGTGTGCAGCTGCCCTCTGGAAATGAGCAACACTTTGCTGCACAATAAACGTGAGCCTGACATCAGCCCCAGCAGGGGAAGTCCAATGGAATGGACTAAATGGAATAAATTAACATGCTTGTTGAACCGTAAGGGAAAAATGAAAATCCTCTGAATGAATTTCAGAGAAACGCGGGTTGCAGTGTGGAGGCTGAGGACGTGGGACAGACTGTGGCTGAGCAAACCCCCCATGGCTATGACTGTGCTTTCAGCAGATGCATCTCCAGATGCATTTCATTATGCCTTACTCTTACTATTCCATTATATTTTTTAGTTGTTTAATTAACTTCCTTGTTTCTTCACCTCCTGAGTTACTTGCCCCTCATCTTCAGCTCAAGGCTGGGTTCTTTTTTTCCTGGTGCTTTGTTCACCAGAGCAGTGTTGAGTCCCACAGCAAAGCCCACGTCTGCAGCACACGTAGCTGCATTTTCTTCATGATTTACTGTCCCATGTGCTTGGTGCCTACAAGACTCTTACAGAGCAGCGGCAGCACAAGTGCCAGCTCCATAGTAGTGGGGAAAAGCTGATCCCAAGGGGAGGACCTCGTCCTGGCGTGTCAATGGCAGGAGGGGGTTGCTTTTGTTGGGACCAGAGAGGGACTGGGCTCCAGCAGCGTTATCTAATGCAGTTACGCAAGTTCAGTGGGGATGCTTTTCTTTCCTGCGGGCTATGATAGTACCGTTAAAAAAAACCAAAGTCTCCATTTGGAACTTGTTTTTCTCCAGTGCTCCTTGTTTCTGGCTGACAGCAAGCATTAGCCGTTGGTCCAAGCTAATTGGAAGTGACCAGTGACCGCAAAGCCCCGAGTGGGAGCAAGAGCCTAGTTTCCTCTTTTTTTATAATTCTGACGTTGGCATTTAAGATGCTCTTTTTTTTCTCCTCTTTCTTCTTCCCTCTCCTTCTTAATTTCTGTTATTTAATGAGGGATTTTTTTTAAAAGGGAACAAATCGAAGATGTGTTTCCTAAAAATGAGGATGTGCAGTTTGTTGAGGGTTCACCAGCCCCGGTTATCCTATAGGTGGGAGCATGCAGGTATTTAGGTTTCTGAGGGATGAACTGTCCATGTCTGGCTCCATCCGTGCTGGCTGCCATGCCATGCATCGCTCCTCTGGGACCGTCTTGCCCCAGAAGAAGGGCTGAGTCCACAGCGTGGCCCTATGCTGGAGCCTTCTTCAGGTTTGGGAGGTGGTATCCCCCAGCCCGGGCATCGTCCTGAACCCATGGACACCACCCTAGTGGAGATGTGGGACTGTAAGATTGTTTATTTTCCTAGAAAAAAGTTGGTATGTTTTGGGGGACAGTGTTTCAGGGGGAACATCGGATGACATGGAAGAGGGGTTTGTGATCAGACGAGTATTTATAGAGGCATATTACAGTATCAAATGATACTTGTATTACACTCTGCATAATACTAAATCAGTAGACATTTTATTTTCATTATAAGAAAAATGAAAGGGAAGAAAGCCAAGTACTTACCTATTTTACCAGATAATTTACCTATAGCCAAGCTATAAAATGAATGTCACTTGCATTTCTCTTCTGTCTTAAAACAAAATGATGGAGCAGGAGAAGGCACCTTCAGGCAAGAGCAGAGGTAGTGGGAAAACGAAGTAGAGCACATGCTCCTGTTGTGTTTGCTGAGAAATGATGTGAGCATCTCGCCGTGAGGTGCTGTGGTACTCACACATTGTCTAGGGGAGTGGGGAAGGGTGGGCAAAGGGGGAGTGGAAAGGAAAGCCTGTTAATTAACAATGGGTAGCAAAAAGCAGTTGACAATTTTATCTCTATTTCCTAACCTCTGGATTTACTTTTAGACGTGGAAGTCAAAACTGTAAGGTGCTTAAGGTTAAAATTTTGTTCATTTTGCAGGATTTTGTCCAGAGTGCTGTGTCTTTCATTTATAATGAACTGGAAAAGGGATGAGTGCACATCCATAGCATTTAATCACCACTGCTCATCATGTCCTTTCAAGCATTTGGCTGTATCCTTGTGATGATGGGTCAGAAATTACTTATAAAATAATTAATGCATCATCCCCTGCACGTAAAGAGGGGCTTTGGCAACTCAATATATTATATGTGCTATAAAATATTTTAAATAACTTCTGTATATTTTTGCCCACTTTCTCTTCTGCTGGATAACCCCATGTCTCTGTGTCCCTGTCATTCCTTGGGCTCAGCTGCTGCGGGTCTGAGGAGCCAAGCTCTGGAGTAGGGTAGGATTTCTGAGACAAGATCAGCATTCAAGAAGAAAAAAATATTTGCATGGAAAAGTATAAAATCCTAAAGGAAAAAATAATAATAAACGACAGGGAAAGGAATTGGAAGTCGATGGATCATCCAGTCCTTGGTCACAGTGTCAGTCACTCGGGGCGTTGATGCTATCCAGGTATGTTGGTGATGAGGAATGATGGTGACTTAGTAACACTGAGGATCCAGTTGCTCTACCAGGGATAATGGCCTTTGCTTAGCTAAGGAGCTCTTCAAATGTGAGTTGTATTCTGTGTGTGTCAGCCAATAAATAATTACTCTGTCATTTAAATTGTAAGCTGCTTGTGGAGTCTTCTTACACACAGCTAGGAAAGCTGAACAAACCGTAACCGGTACGATGCATGTTGTCGGAGAAAACAGTGTTCACTGCCTTTCGTTCCTTCCTAGAAATTCATATCCAGCTATTTTTCTCTGACTTTGTTTGAGAGAGAAAAAATATCTCCTTTGAAGTGCCTCTTTTGAAGAGGAAAGAGGATCAGATCATTACCGGGATGGTTGGTGCAGCCTTTGTGGAAGAATCTGCCTTAAGTTCCCACTGGTATAGGTGGTCAGTGTTTAAAATCTTAACACTAAAAATGAGGGCTGCAGTAGGAATGTGCTTCCAAGGTGTTTCGTTTTACTTACCATTAGAAACATTGAAATTACAGCTCCATTATAAATAATTGTGTTTTAAATGTCAAGTATTATATCCATATGGTGGGGGTGAGGCTCAAGGATTACAGACATTTTCATTAGGAAACACCATGAGGTCTGGGTTTTACTTGTATTGTAGATACAACCACCTCAGTTCTCTGGATAATGTTCCCTTAAAAACTAGTGCTTTTATTTTTTTTCTACTCAATCACAAATCTAAAATGTGCATCAATAAATGGGAGCTAAGCTTTTACAGTTATTTTGAAATTGGTATTGGTAACCACGTCTTGCGTTATTTGCCTGGGAATGGATGCACAAGATTACACGCTAGTTGTCGAGGGGATTTTCTTAATTTTTCTAAACCAGACCATCAAAATAAATAACTCCAGGTGTGGTATTTAGATTTTCATAATGACATTGGTGTGCATGATAGCAAAAAAAAAAAAAAAAAAAAAGGGTAAATGTATATAAATAGTGCCATTTCAGTCTTCTGGGGAAGATGATACCTGTTTTACTACTTAAACCTTCTCCATCTGTCCCTCAGGGGTATGTACTGGGACCAGTACTGGTTAATATCTTCATCCATGACATGGACAGTGGGATTGAGTATTTCTCTGCAACTTTGCCAATGACACCAGGCTGAGTGGTGCAGTTGCCATGCCTGAGGGATAGGATGCCATCCAGAGGGACCTGGAGAAGCTTGAGAAGTGGGCCCACTCTTTCCTTCTCCAGCTGAACCACCCAGGGAGGGAGAACATCCACCTGACCGGAGGAGCTGAATTACTGGGGCTGTAAGTGAAGATTACGCTTTCACACACTATAGCTTTACATCCCGCTCTTTACTCATGATATGGTCTCTGGTTTCTATGGCTTTCTGTGACTTTTCCTGTCTCTTTTCAACTAAATCAAGGCTTTTAGTCACCTCAGCCCTTAAATTCTCAATGCAGAGCTCTACATCTGCCTCTCTTCAACACAGAGAAGTTGGCAATGTGGTAACATACGTATGAGATAGATTTAAAAGCATTTTCACTTAAATGGATTTGATTTTATCATTCTAGATGACCTCCACTTCCCAACACATTGCTTTTATCAGGCACATTGTAGCTGCTAATAGAAATGGGATTCAACCATTCTGACAAAGTTAAGGGGGAAAAATATGGATTTTGAGTATTTTGGATTTTGTCCATTTTTCCTTTGCCCCTTTATTTATAGGGAAATATTTGGGTTTTTACTATCCTGCTAAAAGTGCAATGCCAACTTAGCGTTAAAATTCAGAACCCAAAGTGGATCAATCTTACTATTTCTCTTTTAACTTTAGACTTGTCAGGTTCCATTATTCTCAATACGGTTTGACAGTTCTAGGTTAAAAAGACATCAATTACCTTTTGAAATTACTCTTTCCATCACAGGATTACCTCTATTTCTGCTGACTTTGGAAGTTCATTGTGCATAGCAGATACTTGGGAGGGGGAGCTTGGGGGGCATGTCTCAAAATACTGCATATAACTATTTCATTGCACTTGACTGGCTGCCTTGGCGGTGGCTGTGGCACTTGGCTGCAATCCTGTCTTACTCCTTTTTGACCACATTAGGCATCCATTTTTTGTAGTTATTAAGAAAAACTGGCCTCTGTGGGTTTACTGGTGCCGTTTCACTACTCTTGCGATGCGTACAGCTTTAGATAAATTTGGTGTTTTTATATTGCAGTTACTCTATTAAACATGCAACAATTGAATCGCGAAGACTGTCTGTATTGTAAAAATATAGGCAGTTCTGTTACATGCTGTGCAGAAAATCACTTTCCTGTCACTTAGGTGTTTGAGGTGTCTTCAACATTTTCTCTTCCCCATTGAAATGTGACCAAGACCTTTGCAAGTGTTTTTGTTTTGTTTTATTTTGTTGGGGGGGGGGTGCAAAAAGGACAAGTAAAACTATGGGTGAGCAGGACAAGAGCAGAATGGACTTTTTCAGGGGATGATTCAGCAACAGATGTTTAAAATTGCCTTCTGGAGGAACCTCGCTATAGCGCATCTCCTGTGCCTAAAATTCCTTTATTAATCAATACCTTGTGCTTCTGGAGTGGGGAGAGGTAGATGAATAACAAAAACAAAAGTTCAGATTTTTTTTTTCTGACAATTTAATTAGTTGAAGAGTCTTGGTTTGAGCAAAAGCCAAAAGTTCTGGTGTTCCCTTAGTTCACTTATTCAATGACTGTATTTGACATGTAACTACCATGGTCTGCTGTTAGAACTTCCTCTTTCTTTCCCAAATTTAGTATCTGGCTGGGCTTTTGTGCATATTTTCAGTGACAGTGGATGAATTGATACTAGAAATGTCACAATTTAATTTATAACTAGAAAATGGAGAATGTGACTGCAAAGCAAATATTGTGACCCAACAACAGAACTGTCCTAGATTCTCACATCTTGTTTTGAAAATTTATGACAGCCTTATTGCCCAAGGGTACAACATAATCACTTTGCAGTTCACTGATACGCTTTCTCTTAGCATCTGTACTAAATGTGTTTTTATCCCTATTGCATCTAAGAGCACATTTTAATACTTCAGATGCAAAGAAAAAACCCATCTTGAAGTGTATAATGGCTAAATTTAATTTTGAATGTGAATATGCTTTGAAAATTAACGATCTTTCCACCTCCTCACCATCCAAATTCTTCATTGATGATACTGTTTTTCTGTCTTTCGTAAGCATTAGCCCTGGATAACACCATCATAGCTTATTCCATTGTAATATTTGACAAGAACACTTCTGAATATCTGAACCACAGGTTCATCAGTTGCAAAAGTTACTGCTGGAACCTGGAGAGGTGTTGAGGAGCTGTAGGATCTTCCTGGCATTAAGTCAGGTCCTGCACGGAGGATTTTGAGTGCTGCAGTATCGGAATGACAGGCTGACAGCGTAGGTGTGATACACAATAGCTACATATTCCTATTTACAGGTGTGTGCAAACAAAACAAATGGATATTGCTCTGTTTTTCCATTACCGTCATATGGCAAGGTCTGAAAATCAGTGTTCCAGATGACTAAAAATGTAGTCTTTATCCTGAAAGGTGCTTTCAATGGCACATTTTTTTTTATATATATATCATATTAAATAGCTTTGTAAAGTAACTCAGTAGCTGAGTTAAAAGGAGATGTTCTTACTTTGACTCGTCTCCCCCAGAACCATGCTTGGATCTTCCAGGAGAACTTTTTGTGCTCGCTTCCTCTGAAATCAAATTGCCTTTCACCTCAATTTTGATGAAACTTTGACCGCAGTCGAGTTCCTCTAAATTCTCGCCGCTGTGTGTGGAGATGATGAAAAGTAAAACGGACTTTGCTGACAATTAGGTGCACCATTCCAGAGGAAACAAAAAGTCCCACTGCATTTGCTGCTGAGATCGTATCTGACATCTCTCTGAAATGCGGATGGTACGAAGCGACACGGTGAAGTAATGTCCCAGGAAGACCTTTTTCTCCTTGTCCCAGCCAGACCTCCACAGAGCCTCTCTGACTCTTCCTCCTCTCTTTTCTAGATGATAGACTTGACATTTGCCAATATGCTGTCATGTGTTGCCACAGTGTCATGGGCTATAAGAGCTGTGACAGCCTTGGACAGAGGTTATGAATGAGCTGTGTGCCCTGAATTGTTTCACCTGGCTATTACCACGTACTTCCTAAGTCTGTCTTTGAAGAGGAACTTTTATGTCTCAATATTTCTATTTTCCCCTGAATAAAATAGGACCTCCACATGCCCATGACCAGCGCAACAATTCCTCATCTTTTCTCAGTGCTTGGATTAAATGCATATTTGATAAAAATTATGTCAGTGATTTGTAGTAACTTCTTGGGAAGAAAAAAAACAACAAACCTGTCCTTAAATTAATAAGCAGAAGATAAGTCGTGAAATGTTGTATTTGCATCAATAGGTATTTATTCTTCTACAAAAATCACTTTGCTGCTTTCATTTCCCAGAGTTCTCACTTGCAGAGCATCACCAGCGCAGGCAGAGCACCACTCTGGAAGCCCCTTGGCTGCAGATGAGTATCCGTGATCCTCATACGCTGAAACAGCTCATATAAAAAAAAGTAGACTTCCTGTTATACTATCAGAAAAGTAATTAATAGAATGAGATGGGAAAGTAGACTTAATAATCTCAGTCTGTTGTATTTCATTATGATCTGTTGTTTTCTATTTATGGTTTTAATGGATGGTCTTGTCTCGTAGCTATTAGATATCTCATAATTTATCTGAATTTCTGACTTTCAAATTCTGAGAGAGGGTAGCTGATATTTTTTCATATTCTTTCCTTTCTGCTTTTGCTTTTCAATATCTTCTTTGTAGGACATGCATTGATACATACTTTCCTAGGACGTGTAGATTAATTTTAACCTATATGTACTATGTTTTGATGAGCTAGGAGTATTAAAGTAATTTTAATCTTCAAGCCGGCTCTTAAATTGCATACAAAAAAATTGAGAATGGCCTTCTGCTTCAGGGCAGCATCAAACCTGACAATGATCTTTGCTCCTGGAACATAAGGAGCAAATTTAAAGCAAGATCTAAAGCACTTCAAAAAAGCCATAAGCAATCAAAATGCCTTTCTGTACTACATGAAATAAGCCTTTTTTCAAGGGTACTTAGTTATTTATTAGGAAGGATTCAGAGAGGACTTAGTTATCATATGTAAATAATTAGTCTAGTGCTGAAAATGAGACCCCACTGGTTTAGCCCTATGAATGCTTTAGAATCCTTCATCCTATACAGCAAAATCTTAAAATAGTTCCCCCAAAACACTTATGCCTTTGCCTGGATGTTGCTATTTCATGTGTATGCTTTGATATTGGTGGCAGCGTCGTATTGTAGATAGTCCCATCCTGAGGTACGCACTGCATCCCAGCATTTTTTAAGTTTTTGAGTTTAGAGGCTTTTTGCCCAGATAGTAGCCTTAAGATTTATTTTAGTTCTGTTTTCTTTATTTTTCACTCCATTTGATCAGGTTTATACTCCGCCAGCACTGCACTTCACATTTGTCTGTTGTCACATGGGCTGCTTGTTCCTCATGTTCGAGAGATCACGAACCTGTTGAGTAGCACTTGAGTCAGACAAAATTTCGCTTATACCTTTATATAAACAAATATGATCTGTCTGAAGTTATCAAGCAGCTCTGACCAATTGTCATGTTTCAGGCTGCGTCCCCAAAGCGTGTTTCTTTCTCAGTACCCAGTTAGGAGGAACAAGCATGTCTTTCTGGAAATCAAACTAAACGGTTATATATACACTTTCGCTGCCACTGGTTTAAACAGATAGAAATTCAAGGGTTTTCATACCGTTTTTACTCTCCCAGGCTTTTAGTACATATGAACTACTTTCATTTTGCTTTTAGTATTGTTCGCATTGTTTTTAATGTCACGCCTCTGGAAGCTGATGGACATGACATAGTTTGCCAAACAATTTTGAAGGCAGTCAGAAGACAAGCTCATGCAATCTCTCGTTTATACACCGGATAAATACCACCTGCGTGCTTCAGCTCTACATGACTGAAATTAGAAGAGGTTTTCACATTAAACTCAGTGGAAGTAAAATCTGTCTCAGAGTGCTCTTGGATGCGTATACGCTCAGATGCATTAACTGCTCACGCGTGTCTCGGGTCCACCTGCCCCAGTACTGCAACAGTATGACTTTGATATGTTACGTCTGAAACCCTCGTAGAGGCAGGGAAGAGGCTTTTTAACTGTTACATTTCAGAACCATCGCTGATGTTACCAAAAATCCTCACTATTTTCCACCACCTTGAAAATAATGGTACATAATAAAGCATCTTCGGTGGTCCCCAGCTGGTCAGGAAGCACATAGGTTGCTCAATCTAAATACACTTAGAAAGCACCATTGGCATCTGCACTCCTTCAGCCAGGCAGCGTCACGATGCACCACCACAGCCAAAGAAAACCCTCAACAACACTAGTGGGACCGAGTGGAGCTCACTCCAAGACCATCTGTCTCTTCAATAATCCATTAAGCACTTCAGTGTCCGCTCCAGAGCAACAGATCTGCGCTGCTTTGAGAGGAGGCAGTACGAAGGTAGGTGATGGCCTGGGCAAAGCAACTGATTACAGAGGGAAAACGGGAGTATAACAAAAAATTATAAAAGGAATGGGTGTTTTCCAACCCATACCTGTTGCTTGTGGGTTTGGACCTAAGAGCTACCCTAGGAAAAATAGGGAGCTTTGCAAAGCATTTTCCAGTTGGGAAAAAAATTACTGAAGATTTGTAAAGCACAGATGCTTCGGCACAAAAAGATGAGCTGTCCTGGAGGAGCACTGCTGGCATTCAAGAGAGAGAAGGAGAAGTGGTGAGTCCATCATGCAACTGTCAGGAGAGGAAGCTATGCTGGGTGCAGAAACCCATTAATAAAAACAAACACACAATTTTGACTGACGGGGCTTCTTCCGTGTTGTGTGATGTTTGGATGAAGAAGATTTATCTCTTCAGTGAGATTTAGTTCCCTTTCTGTCTTCATTCACTATGTCCCATGGCATTTCATTCATTTCTACTGAGAAATGTCTCCTGGGAAAGGAGAACCTGTCTCACAAACAGGAGCCACATTCAGTTTGTTGTGACTTTTGGTGAAAGCTGGCAGAAATAGGACCATTATCCAGAGTTTTCTGATGTTACATACATTCTCCTTCAAATTGCCAAGTAATTATCATTGTGATCAATGTTGATGGAGTGCTTTGTTTCTGGGGACATCTCTTTTTTGACAGGTCCTTTTTCAGGAGTGTGTGCAGGAATGGCTTAGGTTATCCTCTAAAAAAGGTGGGTACAGCTAGGAATGCTTTTTCTTTTTTCTTAAAATAAAAAGTGTAGCCCCATCCTCACATGCGATTGGGATTTGCAGGCATGCTGCATGACATAATGAATGTTAACAGTATCAGGACAAGGTTTCATCAGCTGGCAGTGAAAAGCCATCCCTCCTAGGCTGCAGGTTGTGGCCCTTTGCAGGCTGCTGTGATGAACCAACACTCCCTGCCACGGCCTCGGCAGCTGCAGGCATCGCTCCAGCCCTGGCACCACTGGATTCATTACTCTACCGCATCGTTTCCATCATGAGGTGGCTTTAATGCATTTGTGCCTTAACTCATTTTCACATGCAAATCCTCTCTTGGTCGTTTACTGCAATACAAAACAGATAGTAGTTTTTCCTGATAACCCTTCTGACATAAACCCACTTATTTCATCCATCATTTCTGCCCTCATTGTTCTCCGTGTCTCAGAATTTAATACTGGAAGGGTTGAAATATCATGTTGCAGCCTCTGCCTTGTTTTTTTATTCCACTTCTTCCTTGTTTGCTGTGTGAATTGGCTTGGGAGATGTCTACAGACAGCAATAAAGACCTTTCGACACTTCTAGACAAATTTCTGTTACTACTGCAAAGCACTGGCGATAGCTCATGGCAAACTGTCTAGAAGTCTCATTTTCATGTCTGCAAACGGCCACAAACTTTTGCATCTCCAGAGTCTTTTGTACAGCCAACTTCATTGCAAACATGTGAAAGCAGACTTTAGGCAAAGTAATTAGAAGTTGTGAACACTTTATGAAGTCTTTGCAGGTAGTGCGTTGTGCCCTTTGACTGTTTCATTTAGTCAGTCTGTGAGACACCTCCATTTTCCAGTGCTTCCTAGAATAATTGATGTTCTTGTTACTGATATATTTTGAAATCCTTTGCTTTACCTGAGTTTGGAACAAAGTACCCTTTATTTCTCATTTGAGGATGTTTTTCTATGTCAGTGGTTTTTCTGATTGACTTTCTCATTGTAATGGTTTCACTTAAATACTCTGATAGGTAGTGAAAGTCCGGATTATTGCCACCACTACTGAAATCCTAGAACTTTCACTGAACATGCACCCAACTAAACATCACCTCAAAGGTCATGAACTCCCATTCCGTACTGCTGTTCCAGAAACTGTCAGCTGCCTGTTCCCGAAGAAAGTTTCAGGAAGACTGAAAAGCTGTACTGTCCAAGGTGATCACTTTAATACGTACTTCTCTAGCTAAAATCTCAGGCAGGAAACCTGTCCATCCCTATTTCTGTGGTCAGAGACATTGCATTAGAAACAGATAGGAATGGCCAATATATGCTTGCTGCAGACAAATGGAGTTCTTCATGAGACCTATGCTAGAAGTAAGTTTAAATTGGTTTTCTGAGGATATCTTACTATTAAAACTGAGGAGCTGAAGTCTTTGAGAGAGTGTTTTTCCAGTTCTCTGCCACTGCAGGACAGAGCTGTATAAAATGTAGCTGAACTGGCTCAAAGAAATGTCAAGTAAACAGATGCAGATGTTACAAACAAAATCAAAACATTGCAATGATCTTAATACCGAAAATAAATGCAGGCTCTAATAAGAAATATGTACTATTCCAAAACAAATTATAGAGTACAATATAAATCAGACAGTCTTAGATGCAAATACAAAGGACTCCATAATATCAAAACCTTGTTTGAAATTGCGATCTCAGATAATTTAGATACTTCATTTGCAATTGCATACCGGTTTTAGCATTTCCAGAAACTCCTGAAGCTCTCAGCTGTTTCACAAAATGATCTGCTTCATAATGTCTCTGTAACATCCATAGCCCATATGTTTGTTGACATACGGTCTCTCTGGCTATCAAACTTACATCCTTTTGGGGGTTAAACACAGGATTGTGATGTGCACAATAAGTTTCAATTCCTATTTTCCACTTAAGACATAATATAATAATCGTATAAAGCTCTAAAGTCCTAATTGACGATGGATTTTTCCATGAGCAAAGACAGATAAATTAACACAGAGTTTTCCATCAGCATTCCCCCGGGCAGTAGCATCACCATTTTTTTTCTAAGGACATTTCAGTCCAGGCAGCTTTCTGCTCTACGTTCAGTAGAACAGGAGATGGCAGCAACCGATGTGATGTAAAGGAAACTCATGACTTTTTACGGTTTTTAACCAGCATCCAGATTTTTCTCCAGGAACTCCCTGTGTGTTTGACCTGCTAACCTTGACCACCTAGAAATCAGCACAAATTGCTTCTTCGTTATTGCTCTATGTTTCATTGCTTCAGTCTCCCTGACAAATGTAGGGAAGTTTATTTGCAGAAAGGCTTACGAAGCAACATGGTTATAAAAAACCACAAACCCCTATGCCTTGTCCAACTATACCTGAAAGTCTTCTGTCTGTTTACTTGACATTCAGTTCATTTACTTGCTAATTCATCACAAAATATAATGAAACTAAAGAATTTCTGTCTGGCTTAGCAGATTTCTGTTTGCTTGCTTTTTAGTCTTCGGCGTGGGTTATGGTACTCCGAGGGAAACAGTTGTTTCCTCCTCTGTGTTGGACAACTGTTCTCATGGAGCTTTCTGGTGAGATGTTTTCTGCTGGTGACGTGGAGCTCTTGCAGGGTATCTCAGCTTTTGCCTTCAGGAGAAAGGGAGGTGAAAGTGAATTGCTGGGCTCAGCTGTGACTGTAGTCCTGCTGCAATGATTTCGCTGAATGACCAGAGGTAGTGTCGGTTCCCCTTGCAGGTGCTCTGGCGGTGGGCAGTGGTGCGAGGCGGTTTGTTTGAAGTGCCTAAACAGACAACAAAGTTATAACCACAGGGTGTGAGAGTTGTTTAGATGGCATCATTGATATTCCTGCATCATGATAATATCTTGATGCTGTACTCGGTTTTAAAATGATCCTTTAGAGCAGGTCGGATATCTCCAGGCTGCAGGATATCAATTCTTTCCCTCCAGGTGGCTAATGCAGCCCTCCAGACCTTGTCAATAGTGGCTCTTTGATGCCCAGCCTAAAATAGGTTTTCTTTCCTAAAGGAAAGAAGTCCACATCGCAAGACACTATCTCACAAAATGGTAATTTGACAGCTTTATTGGCAGACCTTGCTGTGAAGCCAAGGAGTTGTCAAAGCATGGATGTTGGAATTGCCATGCCAACCCCTGGAAGTCGTCCCTTTGGTTCAGTGTTAAGCACGCTGGCAGCAAGGTCCAGCAGCTGCTTCATCAGTCTCTGCTGAGGGGTCTGTCAGACAGGCACTACGCTTACTAAATTTACTAAAAATTAATGCTAAAAGCAGAACAAAATGTTCAAAATAGAATTTTCTTTTTTTTTTTTTTTGAACCATACAGAGACTGTTTGATAATGGGATACATAAAATTCTGTGTTCTCCCCAGTATCATCGGATGTAAACTAAAATAGTTCTACATCTTTACCTCTGCTGTGATTAATTATTTTTAACATTATCTCCTGGAACATTGCTTAGTGAAAACCTCAGTCAAATCAAGCCAAAGCTGAAATACTAAAAATATAAAATCAGTTACGCATAAAATATCTGTTAAGAATCAATTGCATGCAATTTCCTGGAAGTTTAATTTTGTTTGTGCAGGTTTGGAGGATCTGGCTGTGTTTTTAACAGCATCTTCTGTTAGCTGGATGGAACAATTTTTGCACGGGCCTGATGGTGACCTTGCAGAAAACCCACGTCTGCCTTTCAACACTGCTGTATTCGTCTCAGACTCCAGACGATTTTCTGACATGCAAAAATTTATGCACGTATATTTTAGCAATAAAAAAAAAAAAAAACCAGCATTAGGAATGGAAGACTCAATTATATTTTGCTGTTACATTTAACAAGCAAGATGCAATATAAATTAGTTAGAATGTGTGTAAACACAATTTAATAAATACAAGTAGAAAGATACTTACATCCTCTAGTATGTAGAGTTTATAGCCTTGTGCAATGTAATTATGTGTATATGAGTATGAGCATAATAAACCATAGAAAGTCACACAGCAATGACTGATAGCAGAGTATGTAATTCTAATGATATACAGTAGCACAGCTGAAATGCTGAACACAACCCTGCAATTTGTGTAACAGAGGCAAGCGTGGAAGTGTTTTGGGTTTGGTTTGGTTCGTGGGTACTTTGTAAGCGAAGCACTGGAAGCCAAAGAAAAAAAAAAGGTGCTCCCAGACTGGTACTATTACCATCTGCTACTTAACACTTTTTTTCCTTCCATTTTATATGCATGTGAACTGCATGAACCCAACGATTCCTTTAACATTCCTATTTGCTCCTTTTTGACCCTTGCACAAGAGCGAAGCTGTGAGCGGAGTACTCCTGAGCGCTGCTGCGCAGCTCTGAGCGCCGTACCTTGCTTTCTTCTGCAGCTTTTCAAGCTGCCCACAGGGTGTGAGACATTCAGACTTAAGAGCGGAACTGATTCTTTGCTGACCTTAGCCAGTCGAGCAGCCTCAGAGGTTGAAGACAGACCTGAGTAAAGGCCTGGTAACTCAGTTTTTAAATCCTGTAGGGATTTCAGCCTCTTTTTTAGTTTTTTTTGGCTGCAAGACTTGGCTCTTTCTGAGGACTGTGTGCAGTTGATGCCCTGGGAGCCTCAAGCACAGGATGGAGTTTTAACATCTATTGTTAAAGCTTGACATTTCTCTCTGTTTCCTATGTTACTTCCCAGCCCTTGACCTAAATTCTGATCAGAAGATATTAAGCCTGGATTTTAACTTAACATCTAACTACACCCACAGGAAAAATTAAAGCACAGTGTTGTTTTTCGATTGAAGGTAAGCAAGCAATGAAATTACACTGGATTTTTTGTTTAAAGTGCTGCCAGAAATAGGAAATTTTGAGCAACATTTTGTTGTTCTTCATTGCTCTTTCTCCTCTAAAATTGGTCTCATACCTGCAGCATATATCGACACAGCACAGTTCTGTTTTGGATTGATGGTTTGTTATGTTGTAATAAAATGTCATCTAACCTTAATTTCTTACTTCTTCCTGCTTGCTTTTAGACCTGTTTGCCACCAAACTAGCATTTGCCAGCTCTTATTGGAATTTCTTCACCACAAAGTCTGTGGGGTTTTGTGTCCAATGTCATGATTGTGGTGCCAGAGGAAGCTTTGGGAAAGGAATACAGCGGAGCTCTCGCTTCTTGGTTAAGACCATGTCCTGAATTGCCCATTGCTATGAGAGAGTGAAAAGAGAGAGTGAAAACAGTGACTGTACCTGACCATATGCCTGCGGCTGCTTCGTGGCTACCTGGTGGGTCGTGGTGCTCCTTCTTTAAGTACTGAAAGCGTTGTTTCTTAAAATTAAAAAAGAGAAAAACAAAATAAAATGCCCAAATTTGCAGGTATTGATTCTAAATAGAAGCACACGGTCCTTGAATAATCCCATCTCCTTCGATTACAGATGCTTTGTTTCACCTCGGCCAGTTCTTTCACCTGTCAATAATATACCAGCAGCTTTAAACCTTGTGTCCTTTGCTGAGGAATGAGATGCTTTAACTGTAACACACCTTTACTCTTTCAGAGGAGAATTGGTTGATGGTGGTCAAGGTGCTTTATATTGGGTTTAGCTCTGTGAAATTTCAGCTAATACCATAAAAAGAGTTAGTTGATTTCTGCAGGTTACAGTCTGAGTTTATCCTGTATCAGGATTTTCTCCTGACTCTGCTCATAGACCAGGTGATAATCTTGTATCTGAAGACAAACATAGAGAATACGTTTTAGTGATCCCATGGAGCAGTTTCCCAGGCAACTATAACATCTTCATCCACAGCAGGGTGCAAGGCTTGCCTGGCCAGCTTCTCTTCATGCTAGAGAGCCTGCAATCAGCAAATGCGCCTTGTCATGCTTTGTAGAGGTTAAAAAAGCAAACATGGTTTGGATGAGCTTTGGAAATTTCCTCTTGACTATAAGGTCATTTACAGATCTGGTATTTTCCAGAATAAAGAGTATTTGACTGCTCATGTTGGAAAGATACATAACCTGGTTACATATTGGATGGACAATAGCTTCTGTAAACAGAGTTAAACACACTGCTCAGCACCCAGAGATGTGTAGATGAACCAGGAACCACCCCTTTCTAATACAAGAGACAAAACCCCCGCATGACTCAAATTAGACAGTGAAGAATCAAAAGACCACTTTGTGCAGGAGGAAAAAAACATCATAAATACATTTTGTTCTTGTACTGCACTCGTTCTTGTGGAAAATGGGACTGACCTCAGAAGGATAGCAGAGAACATGAAGTCTGCCTGAACACAGTGTGCTCTTCTTCAAATCTGTCCCCAGCCCCTATTTATGCTATGACACCCCAAATGTGTCAGCAGGTCTTTGGGAGATGCTGACGGTTAGGAAATAGCCCTGGGAAATTCAAAGTTATCAGGCTATATGTTTCCCATTTCTGACACTTGGAACCGAAATAGCCAGTTTACAGCTTGTGAACTACAGGGACTGTAAAGTAGTTTGATGTGGCTTAAGAACATAGTGTGTAGTTTGGCACTGAAAAAAAACCACACGTTGACTCCGAGGTGCACACCAAGAAACTGCAGTAGGGCTGAACTGTGAATCGTTCCAGGGAAATGGGAAATCTTTGAATTGCACTTCTTGGTCACATCTTTGACGCGCAGTTATCAGTGTCCAAGCTAGCTTGGTATGCCTGCAGTATAGATATGCCCTAGGGCCCCAAGCTTCAATGCTTTCAAAGAGCACACGTTAAAAGACTCCGCCCTTATATCAAAAGCCTGCAATGAGGGGAGTTGGAGTATTTTTAGCTCCTGTCCTGTTGGCTTAGATGACGCTGACTTTATGAAATTTGGCAAGGCAGAGAACTGTAGGGTTAATTGAGTTTCAAGGGATCTCTTATATGTAATGTAGTCCTGTTGGTCCTGCTGCACTAAAGAGACTGGGAACTGCATGAGCTTCACTTTCTTAGATGCTCATTCATCATTTATTGTACTAGTCTGGAACGTCTCAGATCTCTTGAAGTAATGACAAAGGACAGGCTCACTATGGATGCTGGAGCCCTGTGCAGAGATCCCTGAGCTAGTGGAGATGATGCTCGCTGCAGCACCAGGAAAAGCATCACCTTGACCCTGGGGCGCAGTCCCTACACCCACAAAACCCACTGAGATGGTTTGAGTCCCGCCATAACGCTGGTTATTCAGTGTTTAGGACCAGGTGAGTGGTGCGTGTGGTACTTCCATGGAGTGTTAATTCAGGCGTGCTCCTTGCAGCTGCACAGTCGAATCCTTCAGCTCCCAGTTCTTCTGGCTTTTAAAAAGAGGCTCTCAGCCTCTTTGAAAACTGCATCCTGTTTGCCATCACTCCTCACAGCTGGGGCTCGCCCAATCTTTATTTAAAAGTGTAACATTGAAGTCTATCCTGTAATTTTTTTTTTGTGTATTTGTGTGATGGGAATTGGGTTTAAAAGCATAAACCTTTCCTGCTCAAATGAAAGAATTAGATGTCAGCAAGCAAGCTCTTTGGAAGGAAAAAAGAGTTACAAGTTTTTTTTGCGGACTACGTGTTTGCTTCTGGCAGTCGATATAGCGTCAGGCTGAGTGGAGGGCTGGTCCTTTCCACGTACTGTGCCTTCAGCACTTTTCCAGTGAGACAGGAGCAATGGAACTCAAGCAGTAAGTAGCTAGAGAATACCCACTGTCCTGTCTGCAAAGAACAATCCTGATCCTCAGTATTTGTGGCCTGCCCTATTTTCCAGAAAGCGAGGTTAATTTAGCTTGTCTGATGTTGGATTTTGTATTTATTCATACTGATCTGTACTCTTGATTAAGAAGTAGCAGCTGATTACCTCCAAAGTTAACAGCTATGGGGATGGGTACAGATTGGAAAAAAGCGTGAAAACCCTGAGCTAAAAGAGAAATTCAGAAGGTGGAGACAGGGAAAGAGACGAGATTTGTAGATTAAGTATTAATGCAAGTAATAGAAGAATAAGGGAGGCAGATACAGCTTCCTGAGGAATTATATTGTGCTGAAACATAATTGGGTATGAAGAAATGCTTGCACAGAGCAAGAAAATTCCAGTCAGCTACAACAGGCTTTCAGTGAGAAAACCAAAAGTTCTTCTTTCTTTTGGCATTTGATACTTTTGGATGAAGCCTTTTGTAAGAGGAAGAGAACATGGGGGCGGAAATCAAGCTCCTCAGTAGCTTATGTTCAAATAAAAGGCATGTCACCTTGTGCACCGAATTGTATGACAGCAACCTTACCTCTCTCCTGCTTGAGGACCTTTATAACCAATGATACTCACAAAGTAATGATACAGGGCTGGCGTTTTGCGAGGTATTGAAGCTGCTTGCCATCACTCATGGACTAACTAAGGTCGGAGCAGTACCCGGTGCCTGGTACCACCTCTGGGTCTCAACTGCCTGTAGAGCAAGGCAGACTTGTAGTTTTATTTTATCTTCCTACCAGCAAATTTGAAAGAATGGGTATATTCACAATGTGAAGCTTGCTCTAGGGTTCAGTGCCTATTTGTTTTCTGTTTAGTAGGTCATTACAGAGAAGACCCTTCCTATCTAAAGGCTTTTAGAGAAAAGGATGGCTCCTGTAAAGAAGCTGTAAAATCCTTGTTTATTTAAGTGGCACAGACAAGTGGAAAGAAAACAGCAGTGAGTTAAAAGAGCATGAAGAACAGATGGAAAACACTCGGCATTTTGGAGAAAAAAAAGGTGTGGCCTCTCACCTCCTACATATAATGACTACTGTTCCAGCTGTAGCCACTTATTTCCTAAAGGTACGTTAGGTCTTGTGTCACAAATTTAAACTGGCATCTTACCCTTCTCCAGAAATGCCAAGAGCTAATCTGTGGAACAGCTGAGATTTCTGCCTCACAAATGTTGCCTGTTCAGAAGGAAATGAGCCACTCCTCACTTGTGATCTGGATATTTTCTCATAATCCTGTGCAAGCGAGAGATAACTTCGCTTCTCTCCTGGATGATCGGCTCAGGACTGTTTATAGATGAAACAAAATGGTTGACAGATGTTTTGCATCCACCTGACCTGTTTTCCACGCTGAAGGTCACTCCAGATTGCATAAAGTCCTGCTCAGGTATGAGCTATTCATCCCTTTTTGTCCAAATCTGTAGATGGTGAGTGTGTGGATGAGCATTTGGCATCCTTTGTGTCCCTCACTGCAGTTACTGCAGGTCTGCAGGTTTGTGTCCCACTTTTTGCCTCCACACAGTAACTGTTCCATGGGGTTAGCTGTGCTGCCATGACTAATTTTTGCCCTACGTCACTCCCTTTTTTCCATTCCCAAATGACATCTTGTTGGTATGGCATCTCAAGGACTTGGAGAGCAGAAAAATATGGTTTTGTTCTGCGATTCTGTGGATGAAAATATGCAAACTTGCTTGAGACAGAATAAATTGTTGCCATCTTAGCATAATAAAAAATACAATCCTGATACATTTTCCTTGTCTCTTTTAGCCTTATCCACCAGAGAACCCTACAGTGCAATAACATATATAAAAAATTATGCCCTTCAAAGCCATGCAATTCTTTTTCCCTATTCCCTGCTATTTATACTATGTTAGCTTTCCTTTACTCCTTTAAAGTTTGATCCCTTTAAAGTTTGATCTTCTTAAGTCACATCAGACTTTCCTACATCCTTTCCTCCTTGCTCTCCTAAAAAAAAAAAAATACCTTTTCTTGTCTATCTAGGCTTTTTTTCTTGCTTCTACTTCAACAACTATTCAGACTTTCTCAGATCATGGAGAACTTTGCTGCATCTGAACAGAAATTGAGTTTCAGCTTTGACAGGTGTCTTTTTAGCTCAGCACTGACATCTTTTCTTAGGCAGCTACTTCCTGGAGGATCCATTTGAGACATTTCTGAATGCATAAATTATGTTGGTATGCACAAATAAGGATGGCAAAAATGTTAATTACCATTACTTTTCAGTTGCTGAGTCTATCCTTAAGGAGTTGAGCAAGTTTTATCTGCTTTGCCTTTTTTTTTTTCCTCTCTGGAAATTGTTATTATTATTATGTTAGTATTTAGTGGCACATAAAGAATACCGAGAGCTTCTTTTTCTTGCTGTTGTACTTCATGCAGATTGCTTTTCTGAAGGTGTGCTAAGGAATCTGACAAAAATGCAAGATCATCTACAAGTTGGACATATTTTCTGCCATGTTTAAATATGCTTTCGCCAATAGCATTTTTCTTATCATTTCCCATAGAAAATAGCAGGAACGTGATAGTGTCAGCAGAAGTCATGTGGACATTTGTGCACTTGGCAGAGGTATTTGACATCACTGCACAACTTGACGCAAGCAGCACTCTGCCCTGTGCCGAGGAGTGGGACTGACAGACCCAGGTAAGGAAACTCATGCTGTCTCTGCCCACGTTGTCTCTGTATATGTTGACTGTAACCAGGAAAGAGAATATATATATAATTCTTGGTGATGATTTAGACTCTTAAATCCTGAGGGTGGTGACTATGACACAGCTGACAATTTCTGTCTGAAGTAGGATCAAAAACGTGACTTTAAAACTAATTTCCATTTCTGGCACGGAGAATCAGACTGCAGCTTTATCCCCTTTCCTGTGACAGTGACGTGCACAGCTCTGATGATGCAGGAGTGCTTTGAAATTGAGTGGCAACACAGACTCCAAGGTTCATATTATCTGTAGATCCACAAATCTTACACCCTGTTCATTTCATAGTCTAACGCGAACTACTTGCTGCACACCTTCTAACTGCTGAGTACCGCAGGAGTAGCAGTGCTGCTTCTTGCTTTAATGCCTTTTTGATTTTCTTTTTCTCCTCCTATCTCAAACTTGTGCATCAGAAGGTGCATTGTTGGAGTCTAACGCGGGCTTAGAGGGGAATGATGTCTGAGTGGAATTGCATTGAAAATTAGACCTTAAAAAGGAGCTGTGCATCCTTTAAGAGAGGGCTGCAGTGCATGGCTCAGTGTAGGAGCTGCCTCTGTCTGCAATAAGCTCAAGCGGCGTGTCACTCACAGGATTTTGGTCTGCAAGCAGCAGCATTAGCAAGCAAAATGAAATTCAATAAATGTCTTCTGCTTCTGGAGACCTTCTGAAGTTGAAACAGGAATGCCAAACTGTTTATCCAAAGCAACCAACACAGGTCTCAATAGACTCAGAAGATATGCACCTGACCTTTGCTGAGACTATCGCATCTCTCCACAAAGAGCCCTTCTGTGGGAGTACCTTTGCAGCACAGGAGCAGAGTAAATAACACAGAGGACATGCTCCAGCCCATGGACAAAGTGCCACGTGCTCCTGGAGTGATCAGGATATCCGAGGGCAGGAATGGGGCAAGAGCTGTGGTTCAACCCAGCTGCACCGTTTGTCCTTACAGCCCCTGAGCCCTGTTGGGACAGTGTCTTTCTGGATCATATCCAAGTGTAAGGGAATTAGAAAAAATTACAGCAGGCAAATGCACAGAACCATCAAGTGTGCATCTATAGCAACGTTTTAGCTTTTCTGTGTCTGTCAGTAAGATCTGCTCAGTGGTGCAAGCAAAGGCTTTGGTTGTATCTCACTACCTTTGCTGGCGTTGAGAACACAGCAATAACGGCAGAAGGAATAAACCTGCTTTCTGCCTCTGTCTTTGTGTCTTGCTGGGCTTTTCTATTATCACTGAGTCAGGAAAAGATTTATAGGCTGTGAGCATGATTAATTTCCGTTTTGCACCTTGCCATGATCTCAAAGCAAACCATCCTGGCTCTTTGGTTTCTTGGTGTTCTTGCAAGAAAAACTTTGAGCTCAGAGCAAAATATCCAGGCAACTGTCTCTAAAAAAAAGCCATGCTAGAAGGGAACAATGAGATTTAGAGCCTTGCCTATATCCAGACTACTAACATGCTACGGGTTTACAATATTTGGGGTTACATTAACGGACCATGCAGACAGTCTTTAGTGTATGCTTTAATTTTTATTATTTTGATCCCTTAGCAAGGGTACACAATGCCACTTTAAACACTTCAGATTTACTGCTGTGATGGGGGAGGGCAATATCATGTTCTTAAACTTATAGGCCTATTAACCTTATTAAGTTTCAAAGCTTGAAAGGCTTATCAGGAAGCTTTGTGTTGTTTGGTATACTTTTTGTGGAGAATCAAACCAGGGCAGCAGCAAAGGGCAATACATTATTCCTTGGACAAAGCAAGCAGGAGGGAAGAGGTGATTTTCATAGAACCATAAATATCAAGTTGGAAGGCACCTCAAAGATCATCTGGTCTAACCTTTGTTGGAAAAATCACAGTCTAGACAAGATGGCCCAGCACCCTCTCTAGCTGAATCTTAGAAATGTCCAATGCTGGGGAATCCACCAATTCCCTGGGGAGATTATTCCAATGACTGATTGTTCTCATTGTGAAAAATTTTCCTCTTGTGTCCAAACAGAATGTCCCCAGGAGTAATTTGTACGTGTTACCCTTTGTCTTTTCATTGTGACTCCTTGTAAAAAGGGAGTCTCCATCTTCTGTGGTAGCCACCCTTTAAACACTGGAATGTGGTGATAAAGTCTTCCCTGAATCTTATTTTTCTCAAGGCTGAACAGACCCAGTTCTCTCAGCCTTTCCTCATGTGGCAAGCTTCCTAGTCCTTTGATCATCTTTGTGGCCCTTCTGTGGACCTTCTCCAGTCTGTCTCCACCTTTTTTGTATAGTGGGGACCAAAACTGTACACAATATTCCAGGTATGGCCTCTCAGGCACTGAATAGAATGGCATAATGACTCTATCTCTGGTGGTGATGCCTTTGTTGATACATCCCAGCAACACATTGGCTTTCTTCGTCACAGCAGCACATCGATCACTCATATTGAGCTTGTTGTCCACCAGGACCCCCAGATCCCTTTCCACAGAGCTGCTCCCTAGGGTAGATCCCAGCCTGTGCTGCATTCCTGAATTATGTTTTCCCAGGTGCAAGACCTTACGTTTGTCCTTTTGAACTTCATAAGGGTCTTCTTAGTCCACTCCTCCAGCTTATCTGAGTCTGCCTGCAGAGTGGCTCTCCCTTCCGTGGTGTCCACTTCCCCACTGAGTTTCTATCATCAGTAAACTTCATCTGGGTACATTTGACCCCATCAGCTGGATCACTTATGACAATATTAAACCATGTTTGGACCAGTATTTATCCCTGGGGGACCCCACCTGTGACAGGTTGCCAGCTTGCAAAGGACCTATTGACCACCATCCTCTGGGTATGGTCTGTCAGCTGGTTCCCCACCCACCACACAGACCACTTGTCTAGACTGTAATGCATCAGTTTCTCTAGAAAGAGGCTGTGGGTAAATGTATTAAAGGCCTTGGAGAAAGGCAGGTATACAATGTCCACCGTTCACCCCACATCAACGAAGCAGGTTACTTTGTCATAGAAGGCAGTCGGGTTTGTAAAACACGATTTGCCCTTGGTAAACCCTTGCTGACTTTTCACAATTGCGTGCTTCATTTGACTTGTGGTAGGCCCCATGAAAATTCATTCCATAATTTTCCCAGGGACTGAAGTAAGACTGATGGCAATGACACTAACATTCTTCCAGTCTTCTTGGACATTGGTTGACCTCAAAAATTGTGGAGAGTGGCCTTGCAACAACATCAGCCTGCTCTCTTAACACCTTCTATTTCTGTTTGGCTTTTACATACCTGAAGAACCTTTTCGTCTAGTTTTTGCCATCTCTGTCCAATTTCAATTAGAGCTGAGGTTTTGCTTTTCTAGCTGCATCTCTGCACGCCCTGGCAATACCCCTGTGGTTCTCAACTGCTATTCATCCACTCTTCCATCTCTAGTATTCTTCTCATGGTTTTGAGCAGACTCAGAAACTCACAGTTAAGCCAAGGGGTTCTTACTCTACCTACTTCTCTTACCTTTAAGGGGGATTAATTTGTTTTTGTGCTTCCAAGACAGCATTCTTGAAAAACTCCTAGCACTTGCTAGCTCCCTTATCCTCCACAGAAGCTTCCCATGAATTCCCTCCCAACAGAGCTCCAGGTTTGCTTTTCTGAAATCTAAAAACTTTGCCTTAACACTAATCTTCAGCATGCTCAGCAGGACCTCAAACTTCACAACAGTGTGATCACTGCAGAAAAGGCTATCACTCACTGAGATATTGCAAAGCAGGTTTTCTTGGTTTGTAAGTAGTAATTCCAGCAGTGCCTCGTTCCTGAATCACACATCTAACATTTGTTTGAGGAAGCAGTCCTCTTTGCGTTCCGAGAACTTGATGGATGGTGTGTGAGTTGCTGTATTGCTCTTTCAACAAATATCTAGGTAGTTGAAGTCACCCATAAAAGAATCGGTTTCTGTTGACCCGAGACTTGCTTAAGTATTGCTTTGTTGGCTTTATCGTCTTGGTTTGGAGGTTGGTACAAGATGTCAGCTGTAAGATCTCCCTTGGAGATGCCCAGAGGCATCTGATAGGGTTTCCACAATTGCTTTAGTTGACCTCTATACATCCAAGATTGTCCTTAACATAAAGCATGATGACTCCTCCTCTTCTTCTGTGTATGTCTTTGCTAAAGAGCCTGTAGCCATCCATGCGATCCTCCAGTCATGTGAGTTGTTCCGCCATGTTTCGGTTTTTCCTATGATGTCCTAAATTTCTGACTGGGTGCAGAACTCTTGTTTGTTCCTGAGGCTGCATGAGGTGGTCGGTCTTATGGTTCTATCTTGGTAGGCGGCTGAGGAACATTTGTTACTGCTCTGGTTGGCCTGGCTCATTCTCTAGATGGATGCAACTGCATGAGCATTGCCACTTTGAATCCTGTCCTCCAAGCCCTTCCGTTTAAAGCCCATCTCACCAAGTTGGCCAGCCTGCTGCCAAATATCTCCTTGCCTCTTCTAAACAGGTGGATCCCATCCCTTCATAAAAGGCTACAGTCATTTAAGAATGTCCCATTGTCATAAAAGCCAAAGCCTTCACAACGGCACTGGTCACGTAGCCAGAAGGTGACGTGCACTATACATGTGTTTATGTCTGCACCCTTTCCTCTGTTAAAATGGAAGAAAAGATAACTAGGACACCAACACCTTTTGCTTGCACTCCTAGGGCTTTGTAGTCTTCCTTACTCATGCCTAGGTTCCAGCTCGAGATGTCATTTGTGCCCACATGAAAGAGTGGCAATAGACAGTAGCTTATACTCTTGACAAGTTGTGGCATCTTCTTGGCAACATCTCAGACCTTAGCTCACGGAAAGCATCACGCTTCTCATGACTCCGTCAGGCCAGCAGATGAGTGCCTCAGTGCTCCTTAACAGATTCACCCACTATGAGAACTCATTGTTTCATTTCGTAGTATCCACTGTGTGCTGCTGGTACAGTTTCTCCTTGCAAACCTCGCTCGTGGGTGTCTACAGCTGTTAGAGCCTTATATCTGGTTTTGGTTCTAATGCTCTGGAGAGTGGGGACTGAAGCAGAGTCCACTTTTGTAGTCAGCAGGGTCGAAGGTGCTTCATTCTTTGTGATATCTGCCACAGAAGCGTGGTTCTGAAACCACTTCTCTGACTCCATCTCTGCCCCTCCATTACTGTCCAGCCATTTAACTGTTTCCTGCAACTTGTCCACCTGATTCAACAGATCATCAGCCTTGTGAAGGATCTGGAGACTCATTACAACCTACCCACTGCACTGAAGTCTCCTTCCTTACCAGTTCCCTCTGGGTGGAAGGGTTAGATATCTCAGAGGCTTTCTCTGTTGAAACGCTGGTTTTAACTCTGAGGTGAGTGCCCATCACTATGACAGAGAGGACTTCCCTGGGCTGTGAGCCGACAAACAGGGGGCGAAGCACTTCTCACGTGCCCTTCTGCCTGAACTGTGCTGAAGTGCTGCACAAACTGCTGCAAATGTTGTTGGCTTTGTATGGAAGTGGAAGATAGTACTACTAATTTATTGTCATAAATGCAAATTTTATGGATGCTTGGATTTTTTATTATGGTTCTTAATGATTCATATGACCTGTGATACCTGCCGGTGAACCTTAGCTGGGAGCAAGGCTTCAGATTGGGTGCTCTGCAGACAGAGTAGAAGATAGAAATGTCAATTGCCACTTGTTCTGTTAAACCTGATTCAGCCAAACCTGAAGTGGGAATATCTTGAATGTAACTAAATCTCCATATACACGTTACGCATGCAAATCACAGCTGTGGTGTGCTAAATCGCATCCTGAATACCTAGAAAAAATAAACTCAGAGAAGTGAGAAGCAAACGTGAGAGCTTGAATCTTCATTCTGTTCACATAATACCACTTCTGTGTGTCTCAGAGGTGGACAAACCCCTTGATCTCAGTTCTGGGCTGGTGATGTCTCTATAAACTCACACATGCCGAACTGCAATCTGCATCTGCCTTTGGTGAAAGTAGTTTGTGGTTGTTCAGCTGTTCAAAGCCTTTGAAAATGTGGAATCTGCTCTTGGATTTTGTGGGGAGAAAAGCCAGACATTACTTGCCCTTTTCCTCTTAGAGTCAGGTCCTAAGGACTGCTAGTCTGTCATGACTTCCCTGACTTTTAGGCAGAATTGATAACAGAAAGCATCTTCTTAGCTGAAGATTTTTGCTAAAAAATATTATACTGTTACCTTTTATAATATGAGCAGCAATGTAAACCCTCAACTTTTATAATATGAGCAGGAATGTAAACCCTCAAATTAACCATTATATTATTCCAAGTGTTCAGACCAGATACTATTGATTTTGTAAAGCATTTGGGAAATTCGCTGCCATGTAAGCCTCTTTTCCTTTCCCACCTGCTGGGTGAAACATCCTTGATGAATGTTTTTGATCAGGTTTTCGTCCTTCCTTAGAAAGTCACACAAAAGCTGTCTTCCCATGTTGCTCAAAATTTCTGTAGTCTGGTCCCGGCTCCAAAAAGCTTCATCCTGTCCAGGCCTATGTGGCCGTCTTCTTGGGGTTCCCTGGGAGGTCCTTGGTGGCCTTGCTTGGTTGTCCTCTCACCATCTGTTCACACTGAAGGTGTCTATAGAGAGTCTCTGGGCATTTCTCATGTTCAAAGCTTGTGAGCTATAAATGTGTCCAAATCTACTCTTTTAGAGGGATATGATAAAGGTAAGCACTGGAGATACTGACCAGGCACAATGCGAGGTCACCAGGAACTCTTACAACTCATAGTTTAAAAACCAGAAGTCAATATTGTACCAAACATTACCTTGAGATTCTAAGGCACAAACTCCAACCTCAAACCCAGAAATCCTGAGCTGTAATCACAAGCCTATTTTCTGTCCTTCGTCTTTTCCACTAATAATGTTGTGTGAAGGTTAATTTTGTATTGAAATGGAGCTAAACTAAATGCAGATACAATGAAAGCTGACGCTAAACTATGCTTAAGCAGAATCCAACCCAACGTGCTTTTCATTTTAGCAGAAACACGGGTTAATCCGCTTATCGGTTGGACTTGGAGGTCCTGTACGAGTTGGAATGGGATGTTCAATTCAAAGGAAAGGATTTTCTCTCTGAATAGGACACATACTGAATATGCAAATAGTCAAATGTTCTCCTGTTGATTTTTATAAATGGATTGCTTACTGCGGAGTTTAAATGAGGCTAATTTCATCTTATATTTCTAGAGCCTTTCTTGCTCCTGAGGAATCCTGATGTACTTTTCCAGCAACTACAAACACGTACTTTTTAGAAGTAAATTAAGAGTCATTGGGTTGCATCAACCACTGACATTATCAGCATGGGCATGTACAGTGATGATGAGAAAATATTCAACCACAATCAGATCAAATTATGAGTTTTTCTATAAAACGTGTTAAAGGCGCTTGCATGCCACAATATTTCTTCTGGCCTTAGCTGAAGGCATTACTACTTTCTACTTTCCAGAATTAAATACATCTATATCAGAAGACTGAATGTTCCAGTTAAAGTTGCCATAACTTGTAATAGCTCAATTCTCCTCAAAGAATCACACAGAGTTCCCTCCCGGAGCCCTCGTATGTTGATTTTTCAGTGCAAACACTGAATGAAGTAAAACATTTGAGGCTGACGAGTCACTGGTGTTTATGTCTAACACTGGATGACTGTCAAGAAAAGATCCTTAGTGTTTTCATTCTAAGGGAAATAAAAACCCAATTTAATGTTTTTCAGCATTCCTTCACCTGTGCAGGCTAAAATTCAGAGACTTTGTGGGACTCTTAATGCTTTTGCAGTTTTCTTTATTAAAAACTTCACAGATCCACTAAAATGTTGCACAATTAAATTAAATGTTGCGCAATTAGATTTGTTGCTGTAACAAGTTATGATCTTGGGCATTAAACATTTGCTACGTGGATGGAGATTAACAGAATTTATTAATCCTACAGAAGATCTGACTGAATAATCTTAGCATAATCTAAGATATGCCCGCATGCAGGAGAAGAGGTTAATGTCCAAAGAACTTAAGTTCTAAGAAAATCTTAAAAGTTGGATGCATTAAATACTAAAAATGTAAAAAAAAGGTGAGAGGAGGAATAAAAAGAGAAAGGTCTATATTGTTACTCTGTATTGTAGCTTCTGTAAGTATAATGAGATTCTTTAAGGAACTTCTACTTAAAGAACACTTTTACCGTTTTTCCCTTGTGGACAGCCTTTCAATGTCTTAATATGATATACTGAAAGTGGTAAAAAAATTCTTAAAGTGTGTTTTTGAAATCTTTGGACCTTTGACCATATTTGCTGTGATGATACAGACTTAACAGTAAAACCCACTTGAGAGACATTTTAATGGAGCACTTTAAATGAAATCAATTGGTAGTTTCATAATGGCAGATGAATGTGTGCTCTTGCCATTTTCCCATTTAACAAGAAGAAAAGGCCAAACAAGGACCAATTAGTCATAATAAAATCAGCTTTGATGACATTTTCACACCTGAACTCTGGTATAAAATGGTCATATAAGAAAGAACTGAAAGGATATGTGAGGAATGTGGTAATATAACTGCACGTACATACATATAAACTCCTGAGTAAATAATGATCAGGTAAAGACACTGCAAAATACTTTTCATATAGATAAAATATACTGTTTGTGTGTAGGCATGTAGTTTTGCTTGATTTTTACTTCAAATTTTAACTGATCTCATTTTTTCTTTGAAGTCTATGCAGGTTAAACTTTGCTTTCATTCTTTGGATCTCGATGACACTTGTATGCTCATGTTACCCAGTTGTTCCTTCCACGG
The DNA here is from genome assembly GCF_017976375.1 of Cuculus canorus. Lineage (NCBI taxonomy): Eukaryota > Metazoa > Chordata > Aves > Cuculiformes > Cuculidae > Cuculus > Cuculus canorus. The sequence goes on from NC_071407.1 coordinate 31,058,707, forward strand.
TAAGTAATTCTTCCTGCTTACTTGAAGATCAGATGCTTAATTTCTTTTAAATAGTTATTTTATATAATTTTTGTTTGCTTATTTCTTTGTTGTTGTTTCTTATAAAATAAAATAAGTTTCCTGTATTCAAGGTATTAGTCAAATATTTTCCTGCAGTACAGCTCAATTGTTGCTTTAGTTATTAATAGAATATGCAAGCCTTTAAAATAATCATGGAAGAAATCTATTGCATATTTAGTGAAGAGTGTGGGGAACTTTTGCTGAACCTGAAATATCATATGAAAAAGAGAAAAGCATCGATTTCCTCTCCATTTCACCTAAATACCTTGTCAGTATCAACCAGGTACAAGAATATAGATATAGATATAGATATAGATATAGATACATATAGATATAGATATAGATATAGATATAGATATAGATTAGATATAGATATAGATATAGATATAGATGATATAGATATAGATGTGTGTGTGTTAATTTCACTTATTACTAGCTAGTTTTATAGTCCAGTAACATTATTTGTCACTTTTAGTGTGTAGGTAAAGGAGAAATTGTTATGTAAAGGTATAGAAAATTATTGCATAGGATCAGTAATATGAATTTTATTGAACTATGAAAGAAAGTAGAACAGCCTCTGAAATCAAAGTGAGCAGGTTACTTAGATAATGCTGATATCCTTTCATTTTTGATCTTGAACAGATTACTGTGACAGATTGCTGGTGAAACCGTACAGATGCCATTTAAGACTTTCCCAATGTGGGATGACATATTTTATTTCTACTCATGTTCCATTTCCCTGCTTGGATAAAGTTGTCTTTAGTCTCCCTGTTTCTTTACTGCTCTAAAATCAGTTCTAGGAGCCATAGTTCAGATTTCTTTGTCTCCTCTGATGTGTTTTGCATCGTTATCTTTTCATTGAGGTGATCTGTCCCTAGCAGAAATGGTGACTATTTGTGCAGCTGTTTATTTTATGGATGTGAAGTTCCCATAAGCCTTAATCTATCTGTCATCTGGTTTCTCTGTGTGTTTTACTTCCGTAAATGCTGATTGATCTCTCATTTCTGATCACCGATACTTTATATTAAGCTTGATCTGACTAGCCACATTTCCTAATGGATCTCTTTATGGCAACGATAATTTATTCAATAGTGTAAGTCCTTTTGTAGGTTGTGAGATAGCAGCTAAAAATTCAATGGGGAATTCCTCTGTGCTATGTTTCTTACAGAAAGTCTTTCATCTTGTTAGGGAGAAACTTCAGCTCGGGGAAAAAAATCTCAGTCCATGGCAAAAGAAGGCTGTGTGGTTAGTGAGCTGTGTGCCGGCTCAGCTGCCTCGGACTCAGTACACACTCCTGCTTGCCAAAAGAATCATTAACCTACCTTTTATAGGCACAGAGCAGAAAAAAATGTTAAGTACAGAACAGTATTAATAAAAGTCATAGCACACTGGATTAAAACTTATCTTAGTGAAGCGAGTGGCAATTTTAACATCAATTCCAGTAAAGGCAAATGTTAACCCCACAACTTTGCAAGCGACCATTTCCCAAATAAGAATGCGATACGGACAACTTTAGAAATGATGGCAGAGTATTTCTTTTAGATAGATAATCAACAAGCTGGTAAATCATGACAGCATGAAAGATGCACATAACAGCTACAGACGTGCCAGGTAATGTTTCATTGTAAATTCAATGTTAAGTTAAAGGCAATTTGAATTTTTAAAATATTTATATACTTTACATCTTTATACTTTAAAGTACAGGGAAGATGGACATGTATATAAAGCTATATGAAGTTTATTCCAGACATTTTAAAAATTCCCATTATTTTGTTTTTCATTTTTAAACTTAGTCATAACTACTACCATAACTAGTAATAACTACTAGACAACTTCCTCCCCCAAATTTCTGCTTTACAGGTATTTCCATTTTCTCTTCTCTATTGTTTAAACTATATGATTTCACACAAGTGATACCAAGATGCTCTTTCATTGTTACCTGAAAAAAACAATCTCATTTTAAAGCAATAAACATGCATGCTTCTCTAGGGAAACTGTGTTATGTGTCACAACTGATCAACGTCATGGAAAACAGTTTATTTCATACTGTAAGCATAATTGTAACAGTGTCAGTATTTTATACCAGAAATACCACAGCTAAGTTTTTTATAAAGCTACAAAAAGATCTGATTTTGAATGTGACGAATCCTTAGAAAATAACAGTTCATCCTTTTCATTCTAAGCATAAATTGCTTTTGTGTTTCTGCTTTGCTTTTTATACTGGACAAGTCCTGGCAAATACACAAATCCATAATTTTACCTTTTCTTCTCTCTTTCTTCTTTCTTTTTTCTTTTTTTTTTTGTTATCTTCAGAGCAGCAATCCTTTTTATTTGAATTGCCAGCTGTATGGAAAATCTGATTACTGCCTCGTCCTGCTGAACAACTGCTTAGCCAAAGTGGGCAGGAATGAAGAACTGGCTTTTTTAAAGCCTTACCTGGAGATGCCTCTCAATAAAAGGTCCTTTCGCAATGGTGTTGGATCGGGAATTAAAAAAACTTCCTTTCGAAGAGCAAAGTCATAAACAAATGTTCAAAACCACACTCTCGATTTTAGCATCTGATGTTTAACTTTGCGCTTAAAATCAGTTTAATGCTTTTCTATGATAAAACCAACAGAGGCAAATGTACCCGTGTCTTCATCGTGTAAACAGATGTTTATTTCAAAGAGCACAAGCCAAGTGGAGCAGATGGGATTGCTCAGAAAGGGCTTTGTTTCCAAAGTTACAGTATCATAAAGTTTTGTATTGAAATGAATGTTTTCATGTGGTTAATTCCCCTTCTTTGTACAGCTGCAGATTTAATCAGCCTTCTCTTGATTAATATAAAAATAGTCCTGTGCTTTGAATAGCCGTGTGCATGCAGCCTGTCGGGAGGATTGACATCCCTCCTCTCTGCTGCAGAGGCAAACCCACCAACAAGGCAAGGCATGACCGTACTTCCCTGTCCCAAATCACATTTTCTTGAAGACAGTTTCTCTGGCAATATTAATACAGATTTAAAGTAAATTTAATTTTGCATTTCCAGCGATATGAAGGGTCACTGGTAAAAGACAGAATCAGGCCCTACTTGTAACTTCTAGTTTCTTTTTAATATAGTTATTTAAAATTACTTTAGCAGAAATAATCTCTTGAGATGTGTCATCTCATTTCTGGAAAAGTCCTGGGAAATCACTCTAAGGCAGGGTATCAGTGCAGCTCCATTTGCCTCAATTAGTTGACTCATGTAGGCAACACACACCTGATGAAATGTGCCAGACCCGGTTTCTGCTCATCTGCTACAGCTGTGGCACAGTAATTAACAATGAGGGGTTTTTTTTTTAAATTTCCTGGAAAATGAAAAAGTAATTTGGTCTGAAAATATGTAAATGTGGTGTGTCGGAAAGGTCATCAGCTGAGTTACATGTATAGTGAATTTTACCTTGTGGCTGTCCCTTCCAAATGCGTTGTAACAAGCTGTGATGTTGGCTTGAAAATGTTGCAAGGTGTCCATGCAATGCATTTTGAATTCAAAGCTAAGCTAATAATAAATCAGTATATGGATGCTTTCTAATATTTTGCTGTTAAATATCATAACCCAGGAAATCATTATTAAACCTAGGATAAAGCTTATCGGCATCATCTCCTCCATGGTGCCCATTCCTGTGTTTGGCACTTCTGAGCCGATGCAGAAAAGTGACTTGAATACAGAGCTGTACCAGGGTGATAGTGGCTTTCCGGACTACAGCTGTCTGATTTCTGGCTGATTCGATGAGGTCAAACACACTCCTGTCTGTGTTTGTTCATGCTGAAATATTTGAAGCATCATATTTTTTAAAGCTGCTTAAACAGACTCCTTTTGGGTACTATTGGTGTCTAGGTTGCTTAGGTCTTGCAGATCCTAATCAAATGAGATCTAGAGACCTTTAAAAATGTATAAGAAAAAATGTTAGATAATCACTTTTCTCATGCACTCTGTCTCATATGAGATCTGGATGGGAGGAAGCCCAGATCAGCAAACACGGTGGCACACAAGGAGTGTCACCACGGAGGGCATTATCCCTGCTTCTTTCTTGGATGCTGTGATTTCAGCCGTGACACATATCTTGCAAATGCAATTTTCCAATTCAAACACTATCCATCTCTGTTCAGAACTGCCCAAGAAGCAGTGTTTTAATGCCTTTGGCCATGTAAAACCGAAGGGCTAGGAATGACCCTTGGCGTGTGACTGCTAAGTACGTGGGTAAGTGCTGCTGAGAGGTACCAAACCGAAACACAGGTCCCAAATGCAGGGTCCTAATGTTGGTGGGTTTTCATTTTCCATACTTAAGGGAAAAAAGTAATGCAGATTTAATTATGCCCTTCTGCAGGCATAAAGTGTGTATTCTGCATCTGTACACACCCGTATTCAGTGAGGTGGAGGTGTTTTGTCGCAGTGCAGCTACCTGGAGTAGCTCTGTGCTGATCCTTGCAGCTCATATCACCACCCAACTTATTTTTCAGGAAAGGAAAAAAATGAAACAAGTCCAGATTTATCTTTTCCTTGGGCTTTCACATCCATTTTAGTTAACTTTTTTCTACATGATCAAATATATTTCTGCTTTGATAACCTATGATAAACAAGGTTGTCTGTAAGCCAACAGAGCTATATGTGTAGCTTTCAAAATCAGCCTTTTCCTTCTCATTTATTGTGCAGATATATGACTAACTCATTTAGTGTTTTGGCAATTGCCTTTGAGCAGGGTATGTTCAGGAGGAATGGAGAGCCAGTATCCTGCTCACACAGACCTCCATCCCCCTTTTTTGAGAGGATAGGCTGCAAGAAAAATAGCTTCTTGCCTACAGGAAAAAGCCCATTATTTATGATCTAGTCATTCCCTGATAAGCCACTCCAACTTGAGGGATGTGCATATAGAAAAAAAGATGGTACGAAGAGGCCACCAAGAGCCATAAGTCTTGCACACAACTAAATCACATTGAGCAAGGCAGGAAAATGCAGATTATCCGGCTGACTTACAGAAGCAGTTTTATCACCAGTGGCCTGATCTTGCCATCACCACTCGCTGAAAACTCACGGTATGCATGCTGCCTTTGACATGAAATGCTAAACTCTTTTCTGAACTTTAAAGGTGGCTTTATTTTGCAAAGAACAGAGAGAAACCTAAGTGATCTCTGTCAGAAAATAAGGATCTAAAGGTGCCATTGCTGAGCACATTAATTTTTATGCTGACAGAAACTGGAAACGTGACATAAAATGTCTTTTTTTCAGTGCAAAGAGGATGATTGAAACTACTATAGCTATGAGAGCCGACTGCATGATTATTGTACTGCAATGAGTTATTTTCCTTTCTGGAGAAGAGGGATTCATTACTCTATGAAGATACTTTATTGACTTTCATTACTCTTTTCCTTGGCTAATCGAAGCGAAAGGATCAACAGGTTTAGAGCATGGGAAGAATAATGCTTTGTCTGGAGTCTGAGGAGCAAGTCAGGAAGCTAGGAATGCCTTGACCAGTCTTGGCCTTTGATAGTAATACAGTTTGTAACCTTAAATAAGTCACTTCATTTCCACATAATCTCTTCTTTTGAAAAATGAGAAGTTGTCTTTATTAAGCCATCTTGCACAAGCTGTGTCATGACTGATGGATCTGAAAAGTGTTTTCAAAGTATTGGGGTGGAGCAGGATGGTCTCTGTAGCCAGCACAGAGTCCTGAGGCAGGGAAAATGGCAAGAGCTCTGCTGCCCCACCATCATGACCTCCAGCATCACCTTCAGCACAGGACTGAGCACTCCAATACTTGTATTCATTTTCTAACCTCTAGGGAGCCCTCTGGATTTCATAGCCAAGCCAGCCAGCAGGTTTCTGAGCTGTTTTCATCTGCATTGTCCATTACTCCAGCTACTGACAAACAAATGGTCGTTCCCTGATGAGGCTGAGTAACAGCTTATTCGATCTTGAGCTAGGAATACTAGGTATCTTCTTCTATTTTGATTGTGCATCTTTTGGTAAAAGGCAATAAAATGCATTTAAATGACATGTAGAATCCATACGATTATTTTTACCCTACTTTGCTCTAACTGGTGTCTACCTTTGGAGGTTTTGGCCAGAAGTTTCCATTAATGCGTCCCTGGTTTTGGGCTGTGAAAGCCATATTCAAACGTAACAGTCACTAGTTTTAGCAGCCAGCCTGTCCCGGGTCCTGGAGTTGTGCTGCAGCTGCCCTGCAGAAGCAGGAACCTGTGCTGCATCCCCATCCCCACCCTTGGAAGGGCACCTTGCAAAAGGCCTTGTACCTTATTGCACATTGCCTGCTGCTCCACTCCTCTCTAAAAGTCATCTGTGCCTTTGAAGAAAGCAGCTAAGGTTACCACTAAGTGAAAATAAAAAGAACAAATCCAATAAAATATGAACAAGTAAAATCAGCCTGAAGACAGGAGAACGAATTAACATTTTTTTCTTCTGCACAGATTATTGGTAAGAAAGGCAATTATATAGCTCAATGTAGTGGCATCCGATCTACTTGCAAGACTGAAAATTAGTTGTTGTAATGACATGCCAATACTTCATTTTCTGATTACCAAGCGTACGTTAAAGTATGTATATATCCTGTCTAGATTTCCTAATTTGTTCTTATTTGTCTGTAGATGGTAAATTTTTGCCTTATCATACTGAAAGTAAGAAAGGAGGAAGTCTCTTGCTGCTTTTAGCTCTGGATATAATTTTGACCTTAAGAAAGAACAAGACAGATATGAGAGAGTATATTAGATGTTATTATTACTGTAATAAAATACAGATAAAACTCACAGTGCAGAAAGACTCTAAGACAACTATTAAGCATTTGTCATATAAAGAAAATCAAAATTTAACTTATCAGATATTCTGGCACTTTAAAGATTCATCATGAAAAATTACTTCTAACAGTGAAGCGTTTATGCAATATGTCATTGATGAGCTGCCTGCTTAAATGTTTAAAGAGTTTGGAAAAAAGATAAGAAAATGTCAAAGTTATGCATTTTATTAGTTTGACAGAATGTTACACTATATTGAAATTTATTTTAATAGTGAAACAGTATGGCATTACATTTTTTTAAGACAACAAGCTGAGCTCATCCTGCTACCCTAACATGCGATGATTAGTGAGCATAACCAAACCAAGAACTTAGCTTGTTGACTGAGAAAATGATACAGCTGTACATCACTCTTCACTCTGGTTGTTGGGTTTAGAGCTAGGGGAAAATTTTCTGCCTTTGTGGTGATAGAAAGATTTTTTTTCTTCTAATACACTACTGGATTTGAAGTCATTGCATTGGTTATGCTTACAATTAAACATATCTTAAAAGCTTAATCAGCTGAGACCTATCTTCTCAAAGTCTTCCGTAGGATCCTTTCAGAGGACATAAAAGGGCTCAATACGATAAGAAATGATCTGTCAAGTGCTGCTCTTGAGACATCATCTACAACTCATTGAAGTCAACAGAAAGCTCCTGAGTGTCTTCAATGGGCTTTGGCTCAGACGTTCAACATATTAACGGTAAGAGTATTTTGTGTTTACTTCTTACACTTGGTCGAATGAAGCCAGTGAATCTCTATGGCAACCCTTGAGCACCTCACAGCAGCTATGTGAGCTAATAGATTTTTCTTCTCAGAAAGCATCCTCATTGATTTTTGTGGTTTGTGCCTACTGTCTCTTTTAGCCCACCGTATCTCAATTTGGGGACCATAGCATCACTGGCATTTCAAAACCACAGCCAGATGCTGGAGCTGGGAGCTCTGCAAGGAGCCCAGGCCACTGCGGTTGGCTCTCTTTCTTCATTAGCAGCCACTGCATTATAATTAGTACCATGACAGTTGGATGAACCAAAGGTCTACAAGGATATGTGTGTAAATTTATTGTTAAGCACAAAGATGTAAATATAGGAGTGATCATTATTCTAGGGAGGCATCTGTCTCCCTACCATTTTTTTTTTTTTTTTCAAATAAAAAGGACACTGGCAAGTAGATGGTGGTTATACGTGTTGCAGAGTTTTTGTTCACTTTGTTTCTATTAAAAATCGTAAAAGAAATTGAAAGAACAAATGGATCTCAATGTGATTCAAAATACAGGGGGAAAGGGAGAGTATATATAAATAAAAATGACCATTGAGGGAAAAATCATTGCCATTTAGTGGTGTTTGCTCTTCACTGGTTATTTCATTGATAATCCTCTGCAGTGCTGTTTTAGAATATATTCTTGATAAACAAAGACCTGGGATCGTTACATATTTTGGAAGGAGCCTGCTTGACACAGTTCCTTTTCCATGCCGGAGTCTTCATCCTCAGGTGTTTGAGTCTTTCTCAGCATGATCTGCAGCACATAGCCATAAGGTGTGTCTGAACAGTGCATCTCTGCACGGGTTTGAAAACCCATCGACACGTACCAGACAAAGCTCAGCTGACTACAATGTGAGGTTAGACATACAATTCAAATACAGACAACTCCTTTCAGGCTATAAATTCAGCTGTCTTAATTTTGTACTGAGACCCACTGTTTCTGTTAATGATTTTCTTGAAGCCATGGAGTGACAGTTGTGTTAACATTCCCCACTATCTGGAAATGTGTCAGAGATATCACATGTTATCAGTCTGAAGTTGTAAGGGCTTTTGTTACACTTCCACATAGTTTTGATAAAAGAATTCAGCTTCTTGGACAGGCGTGCCTTTTGGTTTCCTTATGTTAAGACAAGGGATGTGTTTGACTCTGCTGGTCTTTTTGCTTTTTAGCTTTAGCCAGGTTTGCATATTATTCGTTCCTGCTGGCAATGTGAATCTTAACTTTCTGGATGATGGGAGCAGCACAGTCACAAGTGTATTTTCTGCTATTCACTGATGCCTGGCAAAGTGCATCCTGTGAAATGCCACTTCATTTAATGTTTCTCAGTTTTAAATTCATTTTCACATTAAATACATGGTAAAATTATTATTGCGCAAGACACCATGGCACATCAGGAAGGATGCTAAGTCATTCACTTAATTAGACAGCAATTGGCGATTGGTGCTGGCTGGAGTGCACCATAATGTGGAGAAGCATTGGGTAAGTCAAGAGGCCAAGTTATTTGAATGCTCAATATTGACTCAGTTTCAAGGTTTGTCATCAGAAGTCATGCCGAGTATGGGCTAGCCCCGAGTGCTGGATTCTGACTGCTATCATATTGTCTGTCCTAGAGACATCCAAGAGAATAATAAATGCTGTATTTCTGGTTCTTGTAATAAAATAGCACAATTGGAAGAAAACAAACTTTACTTAATGCCCTACTTATATTGTCTCTTTGGTTAATTTTGATTGTGTGATCTAATCATGCCCATTTATTAATGAGGTTCCTTACAGTAACTTGAGGCAATGTAGGAAAATTGACTGGAGGAGTTAACAGGGCAATTTAAGGCCAAATCCTGATTGCTGAACATAATGAAGTACGCTAAGTGAGGCATGGAGATCCTGTTGATTACTTTAAACAACCTTAAATGAAAGAAGACAAATGACCCATGTGGGTGGAATTGATGTAATTGGCCTATGAAAAGATACTAATAAACCAAAAAATTATTCTTTTCCCACTTGGAAATGTGGGTTGTTTTTTTTCTCTTTCTGCAAGTATATACAATAATGTAATCAGCTTTCCCATGGATGCTTCTCACTGCCAGCAGTTGGGCAAAGCCACTGTGTCAGAGCACAATTTCCATTTCAAATTGATGCTACTCAAGCACCAGGTCACTAAAGCACTTTGAAAAACCCGACTAATTTCTCTATTTTTGTATCAAGCTGGCATATTTCTAAATTTCTGCCAGCGAACTGTAGCTTTTAATGCCCAGGTGCTTTGTGATGCATGGTTGTCTTTGCACAGCACATTTTCCCAGCGTAGGAAAAGGGTGTGCATGAGAATGAGATATACAGCAGATTTAGGTATGCTTCGTGGCAGTTAGTTGAGATAGTTTGCTCTTTTGCATGTAAAGCATTGTGTCAATTTGCATATTTGGGTATTTGAACTTTACAAATCACTCCTTATGATCAACAAATAAAGTGTCATTTACGTGCTTGTGTTAAGGAAATGAGTTATATTTATCTTCACTACATTCTCAGAACGAAGTCAGGTGTTTTATCACAGTGCGAGCTCTTGCCGCCTTGCTCACTCTGTCCCCCTGTCACCCAGTCGGTACCTTTGAGCTTGTAGCATTGCTTAGTTAACAGCACCATAGATGCTATAGCCTTAAAAAAAACAGCTGGAATTTTTTTTCACCAGCCTAATGTGGATATTTTGCTAAGCTATATTCAATTATTTCACTTTTTAAAATACCTTGTATTTTAGATGGATGTAGTCAAACTGCATTAAGAAAACTCAGGATTTTTAAGGGTCTCATAGCTGAAGACAGTTTCATTTGACACATAAATTGGAAAATGTTTGTTTCAGTGCTGGCAGGGTTAGTGGGGGAATATATGATGTGGTTATTCATTACCATCTCACCATTTGCATTAGTTCACTCCAGCTCCTCCCTGCGGTATAGAGAATAGGACAGGGATGATGCTCTGACCTCTGACACCTGCCTTTGTGCTGCTGTAGGGCAGAATTTCCCTGTCTAAATCTGACTTCACAAATGCATGTCCTTTTCCACGTGAAGCAGCTTGATGCTGACACGTCTGTGACAGTATCAGAACCTGCCTTTTCAGCTGACGCCAGCGGCTTCTCACTAAATGGCTTTTTTTTTTTTTTAAATATATTTCCAACAAATGCAGAAATTTTATTTTGTGCAATTCATGAAAAAGTTAGTCTTCCTCATTAGTTCTCCACAACACTGATACTGGTTACCAGTGAAATACCCCTCTTTACCAATGGTCATAGCAAATGATATTTCAGTAATTTTGCATTATATTTTTTATAGTGACCCCAGTACAGTTGTATATTTTTCTCAGTGCCTTGTTAAATATAATAATGGTCAGTAACAGCAGAGAGGTAAGTACTTGTTCGTGACTAACAAAACAAAGCCAGGAAGAAAAAGCAAACACAACTGCTCTCCAGGGGTCCCTGTCTCAGAGTGTATGAAAACTCTTATTTCTGAGAGTTACTTTTAAAAGTCTTGCCCTTCAGGAAATGGTTCAGTTTTACCATAAATAAACAACTTTCACATGCCATTGGAGGGGAGTGAAGAGATTCTTCTCATTCTGTTAGTACTTTCATGCCATGGAGATGCAGAGGCACAAATGTAGGACTGCTGAGCCCAGGCAGGAATGCAGTAGAGCTTTGCAAAAACAAAACCAAAAAAAAAATCAATTAAAAAAATGGATGCATTTCTCCTTTTCCTGAAGGAAGCTTCCCTGCGCTCCCTGTGTCACCTTGGACAGACTACTTACTATTTCTACACTTAGATCTTTCATCTGAAAAATATGAATATGTCAGGGTTTTATTCCTCTGTTACATTGACATGATTTTGTGCTGCTGGAGCTGGCACGTGCTCTCTATCTGGAACTCGGGCAGTGTCTAGCCGGTGCAAATTAATTTGGTATGTCAGCGCCGCTGTAGAACAAATGATAACTAATTGTCGAAACGGTAGATAACCAGCATGTGATGGCATGAGGGAGGAGATTTTCAGAGGAGAAAGGACAGGCTAAAATTGGATCTTTGAGCAATTTTCTCATTTTGGGGGTGTTTTTTTGTCCTGCATGTTTGCACTAGAAAAAAGTTCCCAGAGAAATAAAAGCCTGTGATGTATGTCTGGTTTGCTCTTCATTTTCATGATCACAAGCCTGGCTTTCTAAATTTGGTGTGGCTGGAGATGGGAGACGTGGTACTATTTTGTCTGCAAGCTTGAAAGTGCTGCAGGTTAGCATTCCGTAATTATTTTTGTCATAAAGATGAATGCCGTCCTAAAAAAGTTGGAAGCTAACAGCAGCACTGCTTTGATATATGAATATTACCACTTTGAATGTTGGAATGGCATTATTGATGGTTTATGGTTTTATGACTCTGAGACATTTCTTAGTCTCTGATTCAGAAATACATTTCCTACACATTTTAAAGCAACTTTCGATCTTTGACTTTCTTTTTTTTTTCTTTTTTGGCTCAGCTTTGATTTTAATACGCTTCTTAAAGTGACTTTAAGAGATTGTAGGATTTTAGAGATATTCATCACAAAATTTAGGTGCAGACTAGTCACCTTTAGCCACCCCTACTCTGCAATGTCAAGGAGTGGCTGCATTGCATTAATTCACTCCAACTCCTGCTGGGAAATCACCAACCCTTCATAGACTGCTGTTGCAATGTGAAAGAGTTAATGTCTGTAACATTTTCTAAATTGTATACCCTCCGAGCTGTACAAAGATCATGCAAATGTGATATTTGAGAGAATATATTCACAGGATTGTAGTAGTTTTTAAAATGAAAATGGTATCATTTTGTTTTGAATGCGTTTCTTCCCTTACCCCTATCCTGCCAAAGCACTGGCGGTTCCGCACATTGCAATAAGTGCTATTTAAATTGCGTTTGAATAAAAGCAGCAAAATGGAAGACTGCCCTCTAACGTCAACAAAGCCAATCAAAGGGGGCTGAAAAGGCAGTGGAAGGCTATGGAGGGTGAGAAGGATTGGCCATAAATTCTCTGGATGAACAACATTTTGAGTAGAAAAGCAAACAGAAGAACATTTGAAAATTTGGGAATTTCAAAAGCATCAAATGGACCTGAGATGCCAGGACCCACTAAAAGCCAAATCTAAGTCTCAAATTCTATTCTATTGAAATAGAATTCAATATCCTATTGAAAATTCTCCTCTAGGTTAGCATTCAGCCATTTCCTCACTGTCTTTTAGTGGTGTGCACGTTTAGTAGTGATTGAGTCTGAACAAAGGAAGGGCTTGTGAGCAGGTAAGTCTTCACGTTTATTTTAGCAGCAAAAGTCAGTTGGCACTGAATGGCATGGAGCAACAGCTGAACCACTCTTTGTCGTCATCATTGTAGTGAATGGTTTAGAAAAGAGGTCCCACAGTTTTATGGTGTTGAACGCGTGAAGAAACCTATGAGATGATGCCGGTCCTTGAGGAATGTAATAGTGTACATTCCTCAGCAACACCATAACCTCGTATTGGCAGGACAAGAATTGTCACTTAGACTAAATGGACTTTACAGAGGGTTTCTGATGCAGCAACTACATATAGTTACACTGTCCCATTGTCGGCAGGTTCTCTAGTAACTTGTGTTCTTACAAAAGATGCTTTAGGATGCAAAACAAAGCAGTACCACTAGCAACACGAAAAAACCTCAAAATGTGAATTTGTAGTTGTCTGAAAAGCTGTTCTCCATGAAAAGGTAGACTTTAAATATAAAATATAGTATATTATGAAGCCAGTTGTCAAAACACACAGGTTAAGTAGAGTAAGTATGTATTGGATCTGTTGCAGCTTCCTATTACAATTAGTGTACTATAAAAATATTAAAAATACAGAACAAAAAAAAGAAAAAAAATCAATATTTGCATTAATTTAGGCTAGTGAATGAATAACAGAGATTAATGAACACAAGGCATGGGTCCTGGTGTGAGCTCCTGCTCTGTTTACACACATATCATCTTTTCTGCTTTTTTTGTGAATTTTATGCCACCATAATTTTGGAGTTTGTTTTCCATTTCTGAGTAACAGCAGATTTGTATGGATTTCATGCTGGGTTGTTTATGGTGTGACTACCAGCTTACATGCTGCCTTCTCTCGTGCCCTGAGATCTGGCTACTTAACCGTGGAGAAAAGTATTGGGGGAGTAAACATGAGATGTATTTCCACAAACACTCCTGGCTGCAATGTTTACAGGAAGATGCACAGGGAAAGAACACCAAGGTGGATGCAAATTCAAACGCGACTGAAACATCAATCACTTATTCACTGAAAAATATTTAGAGTATTTTCCAACTTGTATAATGAAACGTTCAACCTAGGCGTTTTTAGGGGCAAATTTTATTCCAAACATTTACAATCATTTTTCACTCACCAAGTATTTAAAAAGGCCAGGGATGAAACAAAACCTCAAAGGCACTGAAATTGGGAGGGCCAGAAATCTTCTCCATTGGAAAATGCTAGATCATAAAAAATGAAGTGATCTGCAAAAATCAGTCAGTCCTGACAAAGTCACAGCAAGGATGCTTTCCTGCCAGCTTGCCTGTGAGGCTTCCCAGTTTGCTTTCTGTTGGGTATCAGATCAATGATGCTCACCCACCCGAGCACCTGGACAGGCAGCCAGGGAGCTGCTGCTGCTCACACCCCACATCCTTCTCAGCCCTGGAAGCAGCAAGGAGCTTCAGAGCCATTGAAGTCAAGGGTCACTTTGACCTTTCTGTTAAACCGAAAGACAGATTTCCTCTCTTGAAGTGACATATGCACGTGTGTTTGTTTTTTCCCGATTTTATACTATGCTTTTAATCTCAGCAATCCTTGCATGGAGTTTTAGCGCAAGAAAGGAGAAGCAAACCCAAGCTGAAAGCTAATGACTACAACCTTCAGAAAAGATCTCCTAGTTCAGCAAAGCATATAAGTACCTGTGTCTAAACGTTTAGCACATTTATTGAAGTTAATAAGTATCTATTCTTTGTTTTTCAGTGATTCTCAGGGAATCCAAAGCAAGCTGAGAGCTCATGGTGCTAAAAAGAGAGAGAAGTGCCCAGCCTTGGAGAGCTGCCATCTAAATTGGCCACCCCCAAACTGCAGTGCAGGTATTTTACAGTGGGTCGTGAGTCTTTCCTAAACCTCATTATATCCTACATGGAGGCATTAGCCCTGCAGCTACTGCACCTGCACTAATTTAGGTGCAATGGGGGGGGATGTAGAGGGAGAGCAGGAGCACAGGAGCACAACAGTCGGGATCCACAGTTAATGGCCCTGCTGGCTCTACACCCAGGCTGCTGAAGGTGTTTATGCATGATAATAAGCATTTCTTTTTTTACATCTTAGCTATACCATGATGTTATTCCCAGACATAAAGGAGGTGTTCCGACACATATTGGCATCAGTTTTGAGGACATATGTGTAGGCTTAAGATGCCTGTTAGCAGATGGAGCTAGTGCAGATGGCACGGCTATCACATATGGGGAGGAGTGTTTGATTCCTTGGAGTAGGAGTGCAACGTTATTCTCCATCAGAGAGGTCAGAATAGCTTTCACTTATCACTTGGTATTCTTGGTACTTGTTATTTCAGGATGGAAAAATCTGTAAATATCGCACGTCAAGGCTCATTGCTAGAAGCTTGGGAGGGACGAGAGGTATTTCCAGATAAAGCAGTCCATATTCTATAAGTTATTTCTGATAACTGCTGATTAATTGTTATTTGTTTTTAATAACTTCCAAAAGGAGAGATGAAGCTCTCCTCCATACAGCTATGGTCTGATTTAAATTAAGAGTCAGGAGAGTGATGGGAACACACCATTTCTGAATGTGTAGGGAAAGACGGGAAACATTGCAGTGCTCTCATTTTCCAGAAATTCTGTCTGTACCATTTCTAATGCTCTCTTTCAAAATACAATGCCCAGTACTGGGTAGAAACCAATATTAGATCTGTCATGCTTTTATTTTGTTCTTAACATCTCTGTTAGAAATCTAAACTAACTTGCACAGCAAAGCAAGGATCCCTCTAGCAAAGCAGCATTCTGGCAGCATACACAACAGCCAAGCTCAAAGGGGAAAAAAACATATCTGTGCTCTCCTGACATACTGTGCCTGTTAAAAGCACAATATTCTGTGGCAGTGACTGAGTGATTTTATTTCTTGTATGGATTGTCTTAGAATTTCAATGGGGGAAACCAAATAGCAACTAAGATTCTTCCACTTTAATAGCTGAAAGAGTGGATTTTATGGAAAATGAGTGCAATATCTTTTATCTCTTCCTAATGAAAACACTGCCACCAGCTGGTTAATAAATGATTTTGAATCAGGTTTTATACAGAAAGGATTACACTTTTTTTATTAAGCCCACTGCTAGGCTGGAAGTGATATTTTAGGTCAATAAGTTTTCAGAATAGAGAGCACTGATTATCTGTACCCTCCATTACTTTTTCAAATATAGATATATGAAGATAATGCAATTAATATTTGTTACCTTACAGATGTTGTTCAACAAACCTTGGCGTAGGAAAGTGGCTGCCACATAATGCACTTCTACCAGCTCCCATGAAACTGTGTGATCATCTCAGACTCCATTATTTGAATTGAGGCAGTTGAGATATATTGAAATTAATTTGCTCTGCCTTTTCAGATTCACATTTTTTTACTGATGTCCAGTGTTCTGTTGAGTCACTGTTTATAGGGGCTGGAATGAAGCCTGACAGCTCTATGTTATGACAGCTGCATATAGTGCAGTTACTGGTCTTGGCGGCCAGACTTTTGATTGGTGCCATAAATGTCATCAGCTCTTTACTCGTGATTTTGCTAAAACGTCAGTAGTGGTTAAGACACTTTGTCAGTGTTGACATTTCAGTTGCTATATTGGTGTTTACTCCTGTGCTTTAAACTATTCGCGTGCTCAAAATGATCATTTCAGGTCCTCTGCAGACCCAAGAAGAATGCAGTTCAGCTTTTGAAAGTTGCCGTAACAATCACAGGGAAAAGAGATCTTGTAAATGGAGGTTGAGGTTCAGAGGCATAACTCTGTGCTGAGGAGGGATTCACAATTGATCTTATGTCTGAGAGAAAGTGGATATATTGCAGTCTCAAAAGCCGCCAGTCCAATAGTAGATGTCTACTATATTGCAGTACAATATTTCCCTTACAACCGACAATCTCCTTTGGCTCCAGACTCAGGCAGCGACCTTTTGGGTTTGTTTTGTGAGGATTTTCAAGCTCTTTCAGCAAGCTGAAGCCATGAGGACTTTCTAGACTCCAAACACTCCACTAAGCATTGACCTATACGGTGTATTTGATACCCACTAAACCTGTGTCTGTGTTATGGCTACGAACCACCTCCATTCTGCACTATGAGCAAAGGATGTTCCCAGGCTTTTGACACGATACTCAGTTCAGGGTAAATATAAACCTCAAGGGGAGGCTGACACACTGGTGGCTTGGATGGCACTGTCACCCATAGCTGAAGAGCTTAAAGTTGCAAGGGAGCTCGTGCCATCAACTGTGCAATTTGTGGGTCCTTCTGCAAGGAGAAGATCAGCAGCCATCCATCTCCTGCAGCAGCATGACTCGTCCTTTCCCCAGGCCTCCAACTCTCCAAATGCTTCCACTTATTTTTTTTTACATTTCAAGCACATTTCACTTGGCACTATATCCTGGTGATTGTTTTAATTTGTAATAGGAAGTATCAATTTTTCATTTTAAAATTAATAAGATAAATGGTGCTTTCTATATAGCAAAGCATGTGAACTGGGCAATAAAATATATCCACGTAGATCTCTTTGATTTGTAGTGGAAGCTCCACTGGAAGTTGTATGGATCGCCTAGGATATGCAGGGTACAAAATACTGTCAATCTTTCTCTTCCCAGATGCTTTAGTGAAGAAGGGGGAATCATAGCTGGCACGGCCTCCTACGGAGAGGTTGTGGCAGACAGGCATGCACCTGCTGCTCAGTGCAAACCCTCCATCTCAACGGAGTTTTCCCCATTAATTCCAGGGCTTTTGAAAATGTAGTGTAGCAACAGCCCCACTGGGCATGCAGTGCTGGCTTCACTCCTGTGTCAGACCATCCCTCCTACGTAAGAGTTGATTTTTCCCACGGCAGAGAACAGTTTCCCTAGGTTAATTTCCCAGCTTAAATTAAATTAACCATTTAATATCTTTGTATGCGTTTCGGCACTGTTACACAGGATAATCATAACATGGGGCCTACAGGAAAGCTGGAGAGGGGCTCTTCATAAAGGCTTGTGGGGACAGGACCAGGGAGAACGGGTACAAATTGGAGAGGGGCAGGTTTAGACTGGACATTAGGAAGAATTTCTTCACTATGTGAGTGGTGAGACACTGGCACAGGTTGGCCAGAGGGATTGTGGATGGCCCATCCCTGGAGGTGTTCAAGGCCAGGCTGGATGGGCCTTGGGCAGCCTGATCTAATGGGACGTGTCCCTGCCTATGGTAGGGGGATTGGAACTGGATGATCTTTAAGGTCCCTTCCAACCCAAACTATTCTATGATTCCATAATAATATCCATAATCAGGACTGAATGAATATTCCCACCAAAGCCAAACCGGAGTCCCCCCATTCTCACATGTCAACAGCGGCTTCCGCTTCCAGCTTTGGCATGGGGAGTATTTAAAGGACAGTTGAATATTCTGTGTAAATCTTCAATGAAAGTTTATTACTTTGCTCAGTGTTTGAACACATTTGGGGCTTGATAAGTGCAGCAAAAGCACTCTCCTCCACAGCCACGTGGGATAACCAACAGGGTTGTCAGTAGGGACCCACAGAGGATTGCCGTAGGGTGCTCAGCAGTGGCATTGGCCCTTTGTGGTTGGGGTATCTCCTTTCCCACACACATCAGCAGAGCAAGGGAGTAGCATGGACCTTGTACACCACAGGGAGGCTCTTTAGGCTGCCACGTTACCTTCACAAATGAAACAAAGATTCAACTACTGAAAATAGCAGCATCCCTTTCTTTCACACAGCAAGCAGTGGTAGATAAAGTAAACCTTTCTGTCTATGAGTGAAAGCTCACCTCTAGGTGAAATCTGTCTAACATTTGTAGCAGAGAGTCAAAGATCCAGAACACTTTGGATTCAGATATTTAAGATAATATCTTAAAATCTCTCAGAGTTAGTTTATCAGTCACCAAAATCTGGTTAATTGTTACCTAACTAAAGTAGCCTTAAAGTGGAGGAGATCTCTGACTGTAATGTCTAAAAAGAAGCTGATGATTGCATGTTAGTTTATACCGGAGATCAGGCTTGTTCTTAACACCTGAGGTGTGTATGGTTGTCTTGAGAGCTCATTAGGCCTAATCTAATACCACTTGTAGTCAGCAGAAAGCTGAGTTAGCTAAGGACTGGTTCAGGGCTTCACAGCATCTAAGTACCTTCGCTTAAGTCATTGCAGATATCTTCTTACCTTGAAAGTAATTCCATTAAAAATGTTTACAGCTAAGACACGTACACTGGGATGTTTACGCTCTACTTGTATGTATATTTTATTTTAGGTAATTTCCATTAGAAAAGGTAAGAACCAAGAAAATAAACTGATTTAAACACCAAAACTTTTAAAATTATTTAGATGCATAACTGTTCTGAGGGAAACAGCATACTGCATATTCTTCTGCACAGACTACAAGTTTCCACCAAGCTTTTCCTCTTACCTTAATACTACTAAGACTTAAAATAATTCATGTCATTGATTTTAACAAGAGGCAGTGATAAAATTTTAAATTACTCCAAGTATTTTACAAGCATTACAGTTTCAAACCAGCAGCCCACAAGTCATGCTTGGGGCTCCTTGTGATGCATTATTCTCCCCAAACAAACATGTGCTGCAGCCTTCCATGATGTGAGCCCAAATTAATTGCTCCTCTTGTTCCTTGGAAACTAACATTTCTCTAATGATCCAATATCTCATTAGGCACTACTAAAATACTTCGCTAAAGAGCATTTTGCCCAGGGAGGACCTCCTTGGCACCTGATTTGTTGTGAGCTGACAGCAGGCAGTACCTTAAAACATCAGAAAATTGGAACTGTTTTGTCTATACAACTTCCACACGCTAAGTGTGTACTATTCTTCATATCTATTAAAATGCCTAAGTGCAATATTGCTGTTCAGCAATAACAACAAAATAAATACATTCAAGCCCATTGGGATAATTGGCTGCAGAAATTTCCCTCTGGGATGAAATTCAGGCCATATAACATTTTACAACATTGATTTGGATTATGCCATGTTCTCCCAATGGTCCCATTAATTTCAATAGACCTCTTGAAAAATAAGGTAGTGCCTGTGGATAGAAGAGGGGAGCCAGCCCTGGGCCTTGCCGGGGATGCTGCCAGCACAGGCGGCGGTGCTGCGTGACACAGGGTCAGTGCAGGAGAGTATAAAGCCCACTAAACTCCAGTGTGGAAGCTCTCATCCGGGAGGAGAAATTTCTTAGTTCACTGTACTGTAAGCCTGCTTTCGAGAGGAGGATTAGAGGAGGATTAAGCTACAGTGAACCAAGGTCACTCTATTCCCGAATGACAGACTTCACACAGAGATTTAGTATAATTTGGAAAATACCCATTGACTTCACACCATGAAGCGGTTTTACCCTGGTTTCCTGAGTCTGCCTGCATGGACACGACCTGGGGGTCTCACATACATGCCTTTGAGTGGATGATCTTAAAACTTTCTGATCTCTAAGGGTATTGGACTTGGGATAACCACAGCCACCTCTGCTGGCTACAGTGGTCATCGCTGCCCCACAGAGGAATAGCTATTCCCCTGCATTACTGCTAATCATAGAATGGCTGGAGCTGCAGGTGCAAATATCAAAATATAAAAGTTTTGCCTGTTTTTTTTCTAGAATATTAATCATGCATTCTATTGTTGGGGTCTATTTTGCTGTCTGATGCAAAAGTGAATACATACCACCTGCAGCAAATAAAGATTTAATTCTGAAATGAAACGTTATTCCATAATTTAAAAAAAAAAAAAAATCAGGATTTTTTCTATATAAAATTCTTTACAGGGAGATATTCCACCTGCCTCTTTCCACCTGCATCCAGAGAGGTTTTAGATTCTGATGCTACTACCCAGTTAGAAGGTTTCTTATTAACAAAAGGTAATTGAATATTTGAAGTAAGTTAATCAGCTGAAGGCTAACTCGTGGTATGAAATGCCCAAATACAAACTGAAAATGTGCAAGCGTGTAACTAGCTTCTATTTTGGGACAGGTATGCACGTTTGTCCATTGTGAGTGCTTTATTCTACCGGACAGGCAGCCAGGCTGGCCTGAGTTACCTGGTACGTCTCAAGGTAATTACACACTTAAATTCATTCTTTTGTGTGTTTCTGACTGTCTGGTTATATATAACTTCTAAATTACAGATTACCTAGCACACGTGAGAACTCTGTATCATTCAATTGTTCGTTAGGAGCTACATGGTAATACTAGTTGCACTTAAAATTACCATAAAGTCTGATAGAAATAGAGCATTTAAGGGATGGATTGTGATTGTTCAGCAAACACAGATAACAGTTAAGAAGGGCCAGATTTTGTGTTACAGCAAATATGTCCCAGGAGGACGTGCTAGCCGGAGTGGGCTCGTGCAGGCTGGGACTGGTGGTCATGGCTGGCGCAGCCATCTCTAATCCTTTACCGTAATCATGGGTCTGCCCTGGAACTACATGCCCAAACGGGGCTGAACCAAACCCCTTTGGATTGAATGTGCTGATTCTTCAACTGAACCCAGCAGACTTGGGATCAAATCCCCGGAGAGCAATGGGAGTTGTGCAATATACTCTGTTGAATATTCATCTTTCTGTACAGACCTCATTAAGTGTCCTTGCATTAGCTCCCCAATGTATAGGGTAACTGGATACTTTTCATTTTACAAAGAGAATACTTTGACCTTCAGTGAAATTCAGAGATATTTTAGGTTGATGTTTAGAAAGATCACCCTGGACAAATGAAAAGTTTAGTGTGTCAGGCATTACAAATTTCTTTACTTTCTCTTGTTTCTGAAGCTTAATTTCTGATTCAGCACATCAACACTTGAGAGAAAAGCCATTTTCCCAGTGTTCTTGGCAGATTTCTGCTCAGGATTATTTTAGATTGCAATGTTTTTCTTGCTGATTAGATGTAAATAAACCCATAGGCTCCTATTCCCCTTTGATAAATGAATTAATGGAATAAAAGATGAAACAGTCGCTCGTAAAGTTTGAATACATTACATAGTTGTGAAGCTTTCTGAAGGTTGCTCATGCAAAAATAAAAGCAAAGTGATGTTCATTGAAGTTTTGTGTTGTGTGTTAGCAGGCTGCCTGCATTAGGTTATTAAGTTGACTTATTTTTCCAAGTCCTCCTTAGGCATACCCAGTCAATTTTAAAAGCTGAACAAGGAAATATCTCTGTATTTAGAAGAAACGATGTGCTAGAAGCACATCTGATCAGGCAGTAGAAATGGTGGTAGTGTTTAGCAGAGACTTCTGCAAACAGAGCTGTTACTTCTACAATAGATTCCTGACAAGTCCAGAACAAATATTCTGACAGCCCATCGACTTCTGAGTTGTGTGAGCCAAACACTTTGAAAAATACTTCATGTTGACTCAGTCAAAGGTTTTCTGTATTGTTAATAAACTCAGCTCTTTCAGTCTTCTAAAGGGCTGTTTCTGTGTTCTTCAGTGTATCCTTCGTCTTCTCATTGTAGGAATTTGTTAATGCAGGAATAACCAGTTAACTCTTATGCATTTAACTGATGAAAAGTGTTTCATAGACTACAATGGGCTTTGGATCAGCACCTTAAAATTATACCTTAGGAATTAAAATGTTTTCACACAAGAAATTATTCAAGATCTCCCAGGCTAACAACACCTGCTGTTTTCTGTCATGTTTCCCATGGTAACATGAGCTTTTGGAAAAGAGGGAAAGAACTACACCAAGGGGGGAAATAAAAAGAAGAATGGAAAATACAGGTGTATGAAATCACTTGTTTCCCAATGACTAAAACCAGAGAGCGTATTTTCATTATGTCTTTATAATCCAGGCCACTGTTGGCAAAGGAACAGATATCTTCCATGTGTCATCAGGAATGTTGTGTTTCAAAAGAGGTTTCTTCCTCTCCCAAGTGACTCTTGCCTGACATATAATAGTAATACGTGAACAAAAACAGGAGGGGTGTCATGTTATGACTCAGAAAAAAAAATCTTCCAAAAGAAAAGCCGAAAGAGACTCAAGAGATGGTTCAACCTCAGATCTTTTGTTGCCTTCAAGCAAAACTGTATTCTTCTAAATAACAAGTCAGGCAGCTGTCCTATTGTGACAACAGCAAAAAGCAGCACTACAGCCACTGGAAATGTGGAAGTTTTGTCTGGCTAGACTGCTCCTGGAAGACTGATTAGGAATTCTGACATTGTCTTGTTACCATTGATTTGGTCTCCCTTTGCCTCATTTTCAGCAGACAGGAACCAACTGGCTGCTGGTTCCCCCCTGCCTTCTTTTTCTTATACTAACCAAAATTAAATCTTTCAACTTTTTCAGAAAAGTCAGGGGTTTTTGAAAGTGTAAAGTTTCCTGCTGTCCTCTAACCTCTACAGTTTGTCTCTGACCTTTCTTAAATTAGTCATCTCTTTTGCAGCAGTCACAATACTGGCTCGTATTTGGTATATCCTCCTCCCTCTCCCAGTATGTCTTGAAGTATCATGGTATGGAAAGCTACTCCCCACCTGAATTTCAACTATCTGACTCAATGTGTACCATTTCCTCACTTTTCTATAGTAATTTTGCCTTTTGTTTTATTGGGTTTTTTTTTCTATTTTGTGGCATTTTAATTTTTACAGACTACAGTCTATTGCTGTATCTAAGTCATAATAGAATATTTTGAATAGAATTAGACCAAGAAGAGATTCGTGTGGATGCACATTGAATTATCTCCAAATGCAAAAGCAATTGATGGATTACTTTCTGAGAGTAGACAATATGTTTTTTTTTTCCAACAAACATCCAAATAATTGAAATCCTGCCATTACTGCCAAAGATCCTGTAGAGCTGGAGTTATTCACTGTTCACTCAATGCTTTATTTCTGTGTACATTGTGGTTCCACATCACTGATGCTAATCTGCTCGCTGAATTCCCACCGCCTTCCTGAGTGTTTGAAAATTCATGGAAATAGCGCATGCTGATCTCAGCACTAGAACACTTCTTTGTAGGAACCTCCATAAATGCCACATTTCAGTTAACAGGCTGAGTGCTGCCCAAGACAAGAGACTAACAAACACAGAGTTTTCTAGTTGTATTATAGTGGCGATGGGAGCTCCAGGCATTTGGACTCACACAAAAGTAGCATTTGCTACAGTAGCAATCACTTGAATTGCTCTGTCATTGTGTTCAGAGGACAAGACAGAGTGCCTGTATGAACCTGTGGATTTAGGGTAGAATCCATCCAGCTTAACTCCAGTCATTTAAGACCTGGATGTCTGATTAAATAAATAATCTCCCTTCCTCTCTAGTTTAGAGGGACCAACACAACCAAAGGCAGTTCAACCCTGAGTTAACACCTCAAGAGGATGAACCATCTTCCTGAGTCACATCTATCAATATATCATGTAAGAAAAGCTTGGGTGATGAATACACTCGGTGTTTGGATAGTCAGCCTGGGGCAAGATGAGTCCAATCTTCATCGCTCACTCTTCAATTCCATCTAGCCCTTGCAGCACAGGCTCTTAGCCTAGACATGAAATTATCCAACCCATTTCCTTATGTATGGACACAACATTTTTGGTTAGTTGGTTCATTAATCCCCAAAGAGCTTATCACAAAGTTCAGCTAAGGGCACCAAAGAAAAAAAAATTTCACTTCCAAATTTCTGTGCTACTTCAAAGATGTGAACTATGTCATTAGCTTTGTTTTTGTTGTCCCCTCTCTCTCTGATTTTTAAAGCTTTGCACATAGGGAAACTGGAATTGCTACCATATATTGAGGCAGGTGACATTTCTTTATCAGATGTGCTAGACAGTTGATGACTCTAGTAATGCTCTAATTATGTGTAGTGAGTTGTCTCTAAGTGCTGTATGAAAATGCTTACTGCATCATTAGCTACCTTGTTGTTTACTAAATGTCTTTTATAATACTACAGGGGCCCTAATGAAGGCTGTGTCAGTGATTGCATTCTGAATTTCTATTTTTAGGGATTTATAAGTCAGGCATTTATTTTCACTTCATGCTGAAATCTAGCATGCCAATTTTCAACTGATACTGAACTTAATTACTAAATTTAAAATAAAAGATCAGTGTGGATGGATTATACTTCTGGAACGTAGGGTTTTTCTGACAGTAAGGGAGGCAACGTTTTCTTTTTTGGCATAGAGGAGAAGACTTTTTTAAAGGAAAGTTTTATTAAGAATGAGGTGCAGATAGTAGACTAGATCTGTGAATATCAGAGTCATAGAATGGTTTGGGTTGGAAGAATCCTTAAAGATCATCCAGTTCCACTCTCCCTGCCATAGGCAAGGTCACCTTCCACTAGATCAGGTTGCTCAAAGCCCCGTCCAACCTGGCCGTGAACACCTCCAGAGCTGGGGCATCCATGACTTCTCTGGGCAACCCAGTGCCTCACTACCATCACAGTAAATATTTCTTCCAAATACATAATCTAAATCTCCCCTCTTTCAGCTTAAAACCATTACTGTTCATCCCATCTTCTCACTCCCCGATAAAGACTCCCTCCTCAGCTTTCCTGTACGCCCCCTTTAAGTACTGTAAGGTTGGTATAGGGTCCCTCTGGAACTTTCTCTTCTCTAGGCTGAACAACCCCAACTCTCTCAGGCACAGCTCAAGAGAGGCTTCTAAGGGAGTTTGGTTTATAGTAAACTGCTCAAGGCAAGTGTCTGCACCCTATTTCTTGGTGGTTGAGACCAAGGACACCGGAGTTTGCCGGTGCTCTGATCTTGCTCAAAGTAGGTCAGGCTTTGGTTGGTGTGCAAATTGCCGTCAGATATTACGGAGGGACAGTGAGACTTGGTATCCAATGGAGAACATGCCAAACTGACACAGCTGTTGTAGCACAGGTATTAATTCAACCCGTCCAGCTTCACTGTCTGCCTGATGCACTGTATTGCAGTGAGAATTAACAAATTGCCACAAATCTTAAGTTTTCACTAATGCTGATGAATGCTCCAATATGCACTCAGTACTTTTATCATTTTGATGGTAATAACATGATGCTTCTTTGGGTCCTGTGAAATTATTTCGTTTGTGCTACATATTGCTGTATTTTGTACAGTGATAGCAATTAAAAAATATTAAAGCCTTTAATTGCTCTGAGTGAGGTTTACTTTTGCTGTTTCCTACAGAGTTATGAAAGAAAGGTAAGGGATTTTCTAGAATAAAGTGTTATTTTCATGCTACACATCCTACGTATACATCACAAGTTAAACTGTGAGCTAAAATGACTTTTTTCTAAATGTGAACGTATTAAAAGTTCCATTTAAAAAAAACAGTTTTGAAAAGTCCCAAGATAGATGGAAATGTCAGTTAAATATGTGCTGTGATGAAAAGACTGGTTATTACCCTACAGTAGACCTCCAGTTGCCAGCAAATCTAAAATAAAGCTACAACCATTTAAAAATAACCCAAAGAAGTTATTGAGATTTTTACAAACATGTCCAAATGTGATCGGCTGCAAAAGCATTTGTGCTGCCGGTAGAGTAATTAGAGTGGCAATTTGACATATTGTTTGGCAATGTCTAATATTAGTAATATTTTGTCAAGTGTTATAAATAATCTAGAAAGAGTCTGGAAGGATCATTTAGTAGCTGACTCTTTTAGTGCTTCCCAGAAAATTTTTCATCAGTACCCGACTACGTAGTCATTTTTAACAAGCTTGCTGCAATTCCTTACAATGTGGCAAAGGAATTAATCTTTGTAAAGTGGAGGATTTCCCCTTGTAAAACACTGCAGTGTTGGCCAGGTAAAAGTCAGTTCACCTGAGGAAGAGCTACAGCAAAAAGTATCTTATCCAAAGGAAAAAGCAGATGTGTGGGGATTGTTCTGAAGTCTCCCATTAGACAGAGGTATTATAAAAACCTAATACATAGGGAGTTATACAGCTCAGGCTCCGTCCTTCCCTGAGGCAGCAGAAGTGCTGTGGTGCAGGACATTGGCCTGGGTGGGAAGGTGGTCCAGGAGGTAGGAAACTTGCTGTTGCTCTTGATTTACTTAGAATTATAGAATCACAGAGTGTCCTGACTTGGAAGAGACCCACAAGGATCATCATTTTGCCTGGCTGTTGGATTTGGGGCATGTCCTTCAAACCCATCCATTGATTTTTGCATTTGTCAAATCTTCATATCATTACCTTTGCGTGGTCACATGAAGAAGAAAGAATAAAGTAAAAGCAGAGCTGCACAAAGCGTAACTGCATAACGTCGCATGTGGAAACTCCAAGGCAGCGTGATGCAGGTAAAACCGGAGCTGATTTCCTCCTCTCAGCTCATATCTCGGGTCTCTGCAGAGTCCTGGAGTCACTCTAGGGAGCATGGGGCGCTGCAGCAGGATCTCTTTGTGACAATTCAGTCGTCTTTTATACATTTCACTGTTCAAAAATGCAATGGGTAGTGATTTCAGGTAGGAAGAGAGAGTACATAAAACAGCTAAAGAACGACTATACTTTTATTAAGAGTTTTCAGTAAGTCAGTTAAACTTTCATTACATACCAGATTGAATAGCTTAATTAAGTTATTTAATTAGCCGTCGAAAATTCTAGACAGAACTTTCAGTCATAGTCCTCTATGACTTAAAACACTGCCCTACTCGTCCTCCATTCCAGCCAAATTATGCAGTTTTTTCATCCAGTGCCTTGAGTAATAACATGACAGTACATTTTATAACAGATGTTCTGTTATCTTCTTTTTTGTTTCAAAATAGATTTATAAAAATGTTTTTCTTAGTGTTTTCAATTAGAAGTAAAAGATGTACATCATGTGGGTACCTCACATAATTCAACTGATAATCTCAGCAGTCAATTAAATTTTAAACGCTTCTCCATTAAATACTTATTTTACCACAGTAAATAATTTAATGTGTTTGCATTTAAAAGTGTCTCACATCACAAAGTTTTCAATCTTCTTTTTTAATAAAGTCACATCATCCTATTTATTGCGACTGAAATAAAAGAACTTTTATTTAAAGATTTTTGGCTTGTGCATTGGCTTCTAGTAACGCTGCACATACACTTTCATTTAACATATTAGTAATATGTAAAAATAGAAGAAAAATAAATTGAAAATACCATAAGCCTGAAATTAGGAGAGATGCACTGCCATTTTACCAAAACCCTGCATAAATTTCTATCCTGACTTCCTATCCAAAATATGTACTTACTTATTATCATAACTGGTACGGACCAGTATAGTTCAAATCATAAAATTACTCTGATATACTTGGATAACTTTCCAGAGCAATATTTTTCAGTGTGGAATCTTTCTATAGTTATTTTACCCAAGAAAGTGCTTATTTTTCTGTTGATTTTGAAAAGGGGAACCTTGTGGTAACATAAATATCGTCAAATAGTACGTGTTCACTGGGGGTTATTTTTCATACACAGACTGAAAGCTGAGATTTCCCCTCCGTGATCTGATATCTGCTAAGTGATGTTAGTGATAAACTGCGAATTGATTAGAAAAATATTTATGGAAAGGCGGGAAGAATATTTTTACTTGTCCTCTTTTTTTTTTTTCTGGAGGAGATAAAATCAAAAGCAGCTTTAATTTTGCATCGAGTATCTAAAATCTATAGCAAGTACTAATGGCATGAGAAAAGATTATAAAATATAAAAGTTTAGACTGAAAAGACACTACAGTATGTATGATGTCATGAATAACAGTAACGTAGAAAGGTTGCTTTTAAAGAGAATGGTGTATGCCCGTGTGTGTATGCAACAGGACAGGGAGATGACAGCACAGAGGACTGTGCCATGTGCAGAGCACATCAGGATAACCAATCTTTATTGCCACCACTTCTGCCTGTTTCATGACTCTAGGACAAACACAAACATTTCCCTGTCCCTTTTCTTCATTTGTGCATCTGAACCCACAACATTCTAGCAGGCATCGCTCTATTAGCTCCGAATTGATTGTGGCACACAGAAGAGAACGGTGCCCATTAAGATGCCTGTTAACATCAGTGGGTCTTGGCCTGTGTAAAACTTACAAGTCAGGCTGGGCAAGGTCAACATCAAAACGTTGTTTGTGCTGATTGTTAATAGGCTAACAAACCTTTACAATTATGTAAATGGGCTGGAAAATATTCTGTAGACAAAGATGTGCTGGAAATTAATTTCATATATTTCTCTCATTAATTTCATAGCATGAGTTATGTTTTCTAAGCATCATTCATGAACATAAGCCACTTATCCCTCCATCATTGTCTTCTCATCCCCTTTTTTGTTATAGGCTTTGCTGGCCGGAGATTATCATAAACTCTTTGGAGCAGAGATATGTGTTTGGACAGCATCCAGCATGGTGGGACCTTCTCTGGTTTGGTGCATTGTCACTGTGAAAACAATAGTACATAGCAATCATATGCAGCATATGGAAAATTATGATAAGACCATCTTTAAAGCCTTTTAATTAGATATGATTATAAGTATACTGTCAAACTGCAAAAAATGTTATTGAAGACTGTGAGAAACTTTATGGGTATTGGACTGGCTTAAATTAAACTTGCTTATTTCTAATTGCCTTCTATTAATTGAAAGCTTTTAATAAGTTAGTCCTACATTAAAAGAAAATCTTTATGTTAGCACTCATAGCTGTTGTCCTTAGGCATTCTCCAATGGAATAACTGCAGATATATAGAAATTAATGTTTTCCATACTTTAAAGCACATATTTTACATTTTTATTTAAAAAAAACCACTATGGTCCTTATA
Organism: Cuculus canorus; assembly: GCF_017976375.1. Lineage (NCBI taxonomy): Eukaryota > Metazoa > Chordata > Aves > Cuculiformes > Cuculidae > Cuculus > Cuculus canorus. The sequence goes on from NC_071407.1 coordinate 31,088,287, forward strand.
GATAAAGCAGAGGAACTGATCAGCAGGGACAAATGGATGCTTTTGGCAAATGTCATACTCTAACACCCTGCGCTGTCAGCAGAAGGGGTGTTTGAACAGGGGATTATGTCCCTGTCTGTACCAGAACAAAGCTGCTGAGCAGAACCTGGGAACTTAACGATGTGCATCAAGCAGCAGTGTGCTGCGGAGAATGACTACTCCTCTCTTACACTCTCTACACTTACTAAACACTTTGCAGTACTCCAGGTGGAAGGTCACGAAGATATCAACAATATTCTTGAAAAAGTCTTAATTTATTTATTTATTTTTCTTCAGATTTCACTGATGTTGGGCAAAGAAGTATTTCGGAGATGAAAAGGTCAGATGACTGGTTCATATTCTTTTGTGTTTTCTCTACAACCTACTACCAGTACCTCTTTATAATGTGTAGAAGAAGCCTTGGCTTTGTGATAGAAGATCGGCTTCGGGGGTGAGTTTTGCGCAAACAGGAAAAGGAAAGCTCATTTTGTTCTCTGCAGCTATTGTACAAATAAGAATGACTTTGTGTGAGGGAAAATGCGAGCTGGGAAGTATAAAAGGGTCAGACAAAGTAAATAACTTGTCACAGATTTTGCTTCTCTAAAAACAGAAAAAAAACTCAGGTTGCTCAGAAAGTAAAGCTGATGAGTAAACCCTGCTAATAAGTAAAATAAATAAGTATTTGATCACATGGGAGTAAATAAGCTTTACAGGATAATCCAAGACAAGGTTTTAACAGTTTCTGTGTGTGTTTTGGTATGCAAGAGGGAAACGGGAGAGAGTTGGCTTATGCTGGGTATAAACGTAGCTCTTGATCCACACCACTGTGTCCCTACGACTCACAGGTACCCTCATCCTCCACGCAAGCTCTTGGACAGACTGTGCCATATTGCATGGACACGGAGTCTTCTGCTCTTTGTTCCTTTTGGGTCCTGACTGAAATGCCTGCCCAGGCTTTCCCCACATATGATGGCATGGAACAGGAGAGTGACGCCAATGTCCCTCTCATTTTTTGCTTTTTGTCAGGGGCATGTAAAAACAGCAGATGAAAACTTGGCGTGAGTTGAGCTGAGCGTTCACTTCTTGGCCATTAACTTCCCTCATTCGGTGAAGAGATGTGCTGATGGGACACAAGGTGGTGTGTCCTTAATATAAGTCGTCAGAGCAGGAAGGTAGATCTGTCCCAGTGTATTAAAAATGCGTATAAACAGTTTATTGCTTAATTTCAGCATCTCTGAACTCTAACTCTGCATTGCAGCAAGAGGGACGACATCTCACGCTGGCGGTGGTTTGTCCCCCTTCACCCTCTTGCAGAGGTCCCCTGAGGAGCAGGACACCGAGGCTCAATTCCACGCCAGCAGCCAAGGCAGCTCCTTTGTTAGATCAGTCACCTTGCTGTATCTCTTTTGCCAGTGGTGCAAAGCTGCCTCTATAAGATCTGGAGTGCCAAAACTACTTTTTGAAAGATTTCCATCTCTCTAATTAATTAAAAACACTTCTGCAACACTGGCTTGTTCCTTATTCACTCATAAGAAAAGCCAGCATTAAAATGGAAAGTATAGTTGCTCAAAAGAGCTTCTCTGCTTCTCTTGAAATGGTGAGGATATCCCAAGGCAAATTCTGCTCCTGTGAACTGGCACATCACACTGTGGTGGTGTCACCTGTACATCCTATGGGCACTAGCTGGCATCTGCCAGGCAGTGTACTGGGACTGCTCCACTGTAGTTTGGGCAGTGGCTGCTCTTGCAAAAATCCTCCAGTTTGGTAGCCAAGGCTATGTGGTAATTTTAGAGCTAGGGAAACAGCCTTTGCTGAGTTTTCTTAGTTATAAGTTATCTATAAGTTATCCTTCACTTAAAAGCAGAACTTCTGGTTCAGTGGAATAAAATACTATATACCAAAATCAAAGAAAAGATAAACAGTCCCTAAATAAGCAAATGGAAAATGAATGACAGGGAACAGGACACAAAAGTGAAGTTGCGAGTGGAGTGGTGTGCCCTCAGTAGTGTGGTTAGCTTCATTGTCGCTTGCCTTTGTAATCTCCCATCACTGTTTTGTGCACAAACATGTCTTTTCCAGTAGTTTTTATAAATGCGCTGAATATAAATGCAGAAGAATCACAGGCCATGTCCAAACTAAATAAAACCTCACAAAGGACGTTAAATTAAAAACAAACACATCAGGTATAAGCCCTTTGGCGGAGCATGAAGCAGTGGAAACTCTTGTTCCGTATTGCAGCCTAGTGGCACGAATGGTGGTGTTTCAAGTAGCCATAGATAAATATATGCCCAATGCTTACAGCTTCCTGCGACTACCTGAGATATACGAAGACACCTGCACTAACTATGAAATACGAAAACTGATGGGATCCGAAAAATCACCTCGATTCTGGGCTGTGATGGTCCACATGTTGTTCACTGAATTGTGCCATACACCACAGAGAGATAATGGTTCACTGCTGCTTAAAATGCATCCATTTTATACGCTTTTCTTTCTGTAACTTGCTTTTCTTTAGCATTCACACAGAGCCCATTAAATGATGAAAATGGTGGATTTACGATTTTCGTGGTTTGGTGGTTTGTTTTTTTTTTTTTTTTAATTTTCTTTTTGCTTATCCTTAAAGTAATTGTAATAGTCCTTAAATGCCTTTACTCCCCAGGCTGGGAAAACATTCTTTAGCCACCTGCTGTAACTAGCATGTTTCAAATGCACCATTTTCTTTAAGAATAGTAACACTTATTGCTTGGTATTTTTTTGCTGTGTAGCTGGAGCACTGTGTTCATGCTCCTGCTAACCCTCCATCAGAACCTGCCCTCGGAGACCCTCGGATGCCCATGCTCCTCCTTGCAGTTGGAAATCATTCAGCTTCTGTAGGCTCTGAGCTCTTGAGTTTTTCCACCTAGAACAGTCTTGGGCACAATACAAGTCTGGGGGAGATGCTGGGTCTGCACAGCTGGCGCTGTATAATGCCTAGGGGAGCACAAAGAGAGAATTGACACTGGTTTTATGCATCCGTACTGTACATCCACTGAGTACGTGGCACACCCGCTGCTGTAGTCACTGGGACCTCTTCCAGCCAGATGTGGGGATGTGTGGTTACACACCTGCATTTTCTGTGTCACCCAGTCTCCAGTCCCCAGCTTAACAGGGGTTACAACTTAAAGCCATTAGGAAATTCAGCCGTAGAAGCATAATTTTGGAGAGAACAGCTTTTAACCTGATCTGAGTTCAGGTCCCGGTTACCTGGGCCATAACTGGTTACCTGGTTCAACCCTTTGTGAGAGACTGTAAGCACAACGCTCTCTGCTATGGCACATAAGCGCTGGCCTTGCTATGCCGCGCTTCACAGAGGGAGAACTGAGCAAGTAAACACATTTTGGAACATATTTACTTTGTATGTAGAACTGGTGATTTTTAAATTTTAATATCTTAGCTATTTATTTATTCAAATGCCCTGTGCACTTTATTTAATACTCTATGGCTTGTAACATTTTGTTTAATATTTGTTCAGACAAGCAAAATAGAAGGATCAACTCCAAGCTTACAGTTTCTTCTCTTTGCTATTATCTACATAAAGGGGAAAAAAAACCAAATGAAAAGATAAGAAATAAATTTTTGGGAAAATAATTTTTCAGAAGAGACTTCATTCCTGTCTCACTAATTTGAGGGCTGTGATTGATACGAATAGGTCAGAAAATCCCTAAACATTTAAATTTTTATGTGACAGTCATATTATCAGCAAAAGGAATGATTTAGTTATATTACTGTATGCTGCTACCACATAGATTTCCAGTGAAACAGGGTCTAGGACTGCAGTTTGTACTGACAAAGAGTGAGCAAAGTGCTGAGCACTCTTGATCTCACATCCTTCCTGCAGGTGGCCATGTTCTTGTTCCTTCATTCTTTCACAAAACAAAAGGGAGTGTTGTGGAAATACACTGTCTGTCTTCCAGTGAGTGAGATTATGCACTGAATTTACAAAGAAGAGTTTGGAAAGAAGGTTTTGCATTTGCTTTGTCACATCATGCCTGGATTGCCCCTTTCATTGAAGGGTTCTTACCTATTTGTTTTCCACAATGTTCAGAAAATAGTTGTTATTATTCAAATTATTGCCATTCCAATTTCTTACTCAACATTAAGATATTACATCTAGATATTCTGCTGAAGTAAACCTTAGATGTCTACATTTCTCCAGAACATCTTCTTACCTGTGAGCCCAGGAGCTCACATCCCAGGTCAGAGGAACAGAAGAGGTTGGTGCTTTCACGAGGGCTATTGCTTTATCAGTTGCAGTCTGTAACACACTATCCCCTATTATCCTTATGGACAGTTGTGGGCACATTATGATTCTCAGCAGTTCTTCATTTTTATAGGAAGGAGAATTTATGGAAGAAGGTCAAAGAAGATTAATAAGGGACAAAATGTCTAATAACTACAAAATATTGGACAAAAATAGGAGAATGATCACTGCTCATACAGTGCCATTTGATATTATTACCCTGCATTACTGGAATCCATAATTTATAACTTTAATAAACTCCCAACTTCTTTGGGCCAAGATATATGTTGCTGTTGGTTTTATTAGCTACATAACAGGAAGACGCTTTATGCAGCATAATTATCCTGCATAAACAAATATCTAATCACTCCTAGGGAATGTTTTATGGGCAACTAAAAGGGACAAAATCAGACAAACGACAGCCATGAGACACCGTGTTTTCACCTTTGGGTTTCCATTGTCATATGGATCACTATCGAGTAGAGGTCACTCTATCTTGGAACAGATGTTCAAGAAACGGAAGGCTCTAAGTGTCAAAGTTCAAATATTATGTTCTGGAAGTTATATTAATAGCAAATTTGTTTTGAAAACCCAGAAGATTTTTATAGATAAAAAAAGAGATACAGTACTGTCTGTAAATAGAACACTAAAATGAGACTCGGAAGACTATCTGTAATATTCCCAGCTCTGCTAGTGAATCCAGAGCATGATTTCGGTACTCACACAATTTCAGAGAGTATTAACGCTTTACCATATACTTAGTAGGATAACTTAGAGAATCCCAACACAGGTAGGACTTCATTAAGTTATTCAGATTTCCAGGATTCTTACTTGGAACCCAATTACAGCTGTAACTCCTATTAAATTCTATTAAACTTTCCCTCTAGAGTTACTCCCTCTGTCAGGTGATTGTCATCAATCAGTCCTTTTTATTTTACAAAAGAACATTTTCAGCTAGTCCAAGCCTCTCATTTTCAGTCTTCAGGTGAATTAAACTAAACTGCAAAAAATTAAAGGATACATGGACAGTTTTTGCACACACAACCAAACTGGACAGTTAAATTTCTTGTGGTAAGTATCCCCTAGTCTTAGTTGCACCCTGTGTCAGACGGACTAATACCAAGATCTGGCTGGTATTTCAGCTGATCTGGTGCACTTGGACAGTATTTTGTGAAGGCTTCTTATATCCACAGCCATAAACCAGCCAGTCTGTAAGACATTCTGCAACTTTGTATATTTAGCCTTTCCGGCTATTTGAAATATCTGTAATCTGGTGCTTCTACTGACTATTTTTGCAATTCTTAACTAATGTGAACTCTTAGCATCATAAAAAGTAATTAGCAAGTAGTATATGACATCATTTGAGCAGTGACTCACTTAAAATCCTACTGTTTCTCTTTGCTCCTACACCACAGCTCGTCTCAGCACTTTTCTCTAGCAAACGTCTGTGTGCCTCTATTCAGACCTAATATTAAAGAAAATAATGGGATGCTAATACACATCAGGGAGATTTTCACATCTTGTCCGTAGCTTTTCCAGTCCAATCTAGTTTTCATTTCAACTCTTACTGTCTTTTCTTCTTTTGTTGGATAGCCTGTGTCTCACCACTCTAAATATGTGAGCTGTTTTTCTCTTGTATACATAGCAAACTTGAATGATACATCTTCATTTTGAGGTCTTTCTGGCCTAATCCATCCATCTACCTATCATCTCTTTCACAGTACAGAACCACAGTGCCTGCACTCGTCCAGTGAACGGTGCTGACTGTGACTGATGCTTAATTTATTTAAACAAGCTTTGTTCTCTGCTACAAAGTCACCTTGTTGTCCTCTATCTTTCCCCTTACTATTTTATCTTCTGGGACGCCAATAAATATCATCGTTCTTGCTTTTCCAATATAATTTTATTCTTTTCTTGTTGCCTCTGTTTTCTCTTCTATTATTCTTGAATTGTGTATTTTGAGGGGGTTAACAGCCACTTGTGTGTGTTGTTAGAGCTCTCTTTTTCAGCCAGCTGCATGACAAATTACTACCTCTGCTACTATTAATAATAATTGTCTTATTTCCTATTTTTGCCTTATTTCTTATTGTCTTTTTTTTCATATGCTAGATACGGTAGGATAAAGCAGGGTATTAAGAAAATATGAAGCGCCGAATTGCAACACATAGACATACACAATAACCAGGTATGTAATTCAATTTAGCCTTCTGTAAATTCTGTAGGTGTGTTTGAACGTCTCTCTAGCAGGCACTGACCAACATTTGTGCCTGAAAGCATCTTTGTGCTTTCAGGAATGTTAGGAAGTCCATGGGGATTGCACAGTAAAATTAAACAGAACTAAAATACCGGCCAGACAGAAGACAGTCAAAAGCTGCTGAGCCAGGTTATACCTTACTGAACTGCTATTTTTCTCTTTGTTCCTTTATGTTTTATACAGTTTACTACTGATTACTGCCTTAAGGTGCAGAGGGTTAAGTTAATAGTTAATCTAAAGATACTCAGCAATTTTTCTTTCCTTTTACACAACATATACATTTCCTAATATGCCTCTTCCTCCTCTCAAGCTATAGTTCAGGTGTTGGACACACAAAACCTCTCCTCACCTGATACAGGTGCTGTATGGCTGGAAAAGCTGCAGGACAGAGGGAGCCATAGCTACTACAGGTTTTCTGCCTCTGGCATAGAAGGGCAGTAGCTCTTCCCGTCCATCCCCTCTTAGATCAGTCAACTTGGGGTTGTTCTTGCCCCAGGTGAAACTCCTTCTCTCCCAGGTGGTGCAACCTAAGGGATTAAGCAAGCTAAGGGATTAAGGAGCAATCAGCCTCAGGGGTGGAGCAATATGCTCAGCACCAGTTGTGCGTTTGATTTTGATTTCCTTGGCAGCCTCGGACCCCAGCATCAGGAAAGCAGGAGGTGAACAGTGATGCAGGCAGGCAGCAGGCTCACCTGTGCTGCAGCAAACCCACCCCAAGCTGCAGGACTGGCAGCAGGAGAAGGACATGGCGGAGAAGCCAGAAACCCAAAGGGCAGCCAGCAAGCAGCAGTGCCAACCCAACTGCTCAGGGAAGCAAAGCTGGAACTGTCAGGATCGGGGCCAAAGCCAGTGGGCATCTTCGCCAGAGGGAGAGGGAAGCTGGAACTGTCAGGACTGGGGCCAAAGCCAGTGGGCATCTTCGCTGGAGGCAGGGGGAAGCAGAAACAATATGAATTTATGTTAACTGTGCAAAGCCTTGGCAGAAAAAAAATCATTCCCTTGTTAGTAAAGGCTTGAGTTTGCATGTGAAGGGGTAATTTTCCACAGCCTTTGGTGCTGAGCAGTAAAATGACTGGCTGGTTTGTGTTGGCATATCATAAGGATAACTAAGGAGGGTCAGCAAAGATGATAAAATGATTGTATTATTCAGTTTATAAAAGCAGATGTATGCAGCAGAGCCTAGGCATGTCACTTAATGCTGTCGCCCTGAAATGCATTTAGTAGCAGCTGAATAGATCACCATAGGACAGGTTATGTATAATAAGTATAGTTCAATTTCCATGCATTGTTTAACTTTCTAAATTCACTTTTTGCTTTTCTTCTAGTTCACTGTTCCACCCACTACTTAATTTAATTCCCGTGCACACAATAATTGGAATACAGCATCTTCATAACAGAGGCTAGCAGAAAGATCACATAGAGGTCAGATGAATGTTTGAAAAACAAAACAAATTACAGAGAACACTAATTGCTTTATTACAGTTTTTATCATCTTGCTTATAAAAGGAATAACTTTTCAAATGATTGTGAATTATTTGAAATGTCTTCTTTTTTTTTTTTGGAGTAAAAGAGCTGGCATCATGATAGAAGAAAATCATAATCTCTGTGTGTCTTTGTGGAATGTCAGTGTTTTCTCAGTGACAAGCAGAGTAATTAAAACTGGGAAAGGAACTGCAGGTAAATCATTTACCCTGTGTTGTATGCAAATATTTTCTTCTGGGTGGCTTGAGCCACTGTGAGTTTGGGGTCTGCCAGAAATCTGGTTTATATGCTTTTGTTAAGGGTGGTGATGGTTTGGGTATGTGTGTAAGAAAAAGATAGATTAAGCGAATCTGGAATGGATTGATTTGGAGGAGGGATGTTCAGGAGTTGGAGGGTTTTTTTGCAGACTTTGGAAAAAAATCAATTCAAGCATTTTTAGGTGTTTAGATATAATGATATAGTTTTCCCAGTTTAGAAGTTATCTGTCATATTTCTCACCCCGAAGTATTCTGACACAACTAGAAAAATGGAAGAATAGTGAATACTACCACGGACTTTTTAACAATATGTAAACTAGTTAATGGTTGCTAATGTAAAAGTTTTACATTGGTAATATTCAGTAAAGCATTTGACTAATCCTTGGAGTGCATGAGTTTGCACCATGGTTTGAGCGTCCAGAATATGTGCAGTAGAGACTGTAGAATAAGTATTTCAAAATGTTGCTTTAGTTCCATATCTGCCATTAAAAAAGATTTTTTTGTTTGTTTGTTTTAGCTATGACTCGCAGTCTTTTATATTTGCATTGGTTATATGTGCCCACAGCAGAATGTCTCTGAGTTTCTTGGTGCTTAAGACACCATGATACTGATGGTAACCAAAATCAGGAAGTGTTCTCCCCTTAATTTAGTTTTCTGCAGGCACCCAGCCATATATCTTCCCCACTTTGTAAGCCCGATAGGTCTTGGGGGACGCCAAGTCAGCCAAAGCTCAGAGGCATCAGGGATTGACCAAGGTCCGCATGTGCTTCCCTCATCAGGAGTGTATAGCAGCTCATAAGCTTTCAAAGAAAATAAGCATCATCCCAGGGTTGTTCATTGTAGGTCTGCACTGTCTCTGGGGGAATGCATTGCCCAAGAGGCTCCTCTCTGTGATACACCATCCCATACATCAGCACTAGAGCATCATGCATTACCCGAGTGAGCTGCAGTTCTCACACCGCATTACACCAATCCATCACCAAAGCAAGATGTTGCTCTAATGATATATTAGTGTAATAATCTGAGCAAGGCAGACCAATGATATATTACTCAAAAGATGGCACCATTTATGAAAGCAAGGTTCCAGGAAGATATTCAGTGTAATTACAGGCTGCTGGCTGACTTTTACCAGCAAGAAAGTCAGCCAATGTACCCGGTGTATAATGGGAGCTGCTTTCCTAGCGTTAGAAATGCCAGTATTGAACTAGGCTTTCTGTCAGTACAGCAGTAAATGTTTACTCTTCCTTAGCTGCAGTAACCAGTTTTTAATTTGCCCGGGTCATTTCAGAGGAAAAAAAATCTAGGTATCTGTTCCACCAGGGAGTGCCCTAAGTACCTCGAAGTAATTTCTTTCAGGACCATGTTTCTACTTCTGTTATTTTCTACATGTAGTTTCTCAGTTTTTTAATTTGCATTGCAACAATGAGGAATATTGCTTGTAACCCATCCACAGAAACAACCTTCATTTGTTTTATTTTCATGCTGTGTTGTGGCACTGTGGTGCCTTCCCGGTGCAATGTCATTCCAGTCAGTAAATATGGGCAGAGAGTAACTGTGTCCTCTGAATTTTTCATTGGTTAGAAGTCTCCTCTTTATGGGAAGAAAACTGCTTGCCAAATATTTCATACTTATAATGAGCACTATACTTTTGCAAAGCACAATTTACCTTGTTAAATCCTAACTTTCTGAATCACTACTCATCTTGACTTTTTACAGCAGCAAATTAATCATATTTCACAAGGACAAAATTAAAGCATTCAAATAAAGAAAAAATGTAGGTTGTAGAAAATTTAGGAACAGACATTATCAAGTGAACAATACTTCTTTTTATCTCTGACTTCTGTGAGTCAGTGAACCACATTTCTGACATGGACATGGGCTTATAGGCTTTGGCATACCACAGAGCAAGGAGAAAAATAGAGCTGAGGCATCACCTTTCCAATGAAGGGCAATAAAATAATTAAATAGTCTGGGGGTGGTTTTAGTTCCTTTGATTCTGCAAGTTTTTTCCAAATAAATGTATGAACTTATGTTTAACATTATAATATCTATAACAGTAATTAATATCACTAGTTCTTCTATCCAAGGTCTTAAACTTACTTTACGGGCAATTAATCTCATGATGTTGTAAGTATTAATACCATCCTTTATACAGATGAGATCTGAAGGAAAAAAGGACCTAATTGGCTGAACCAAATCTATTAAAGTAAATGGAATGTAGGATCTGTGACTTTGAATTGGGTTTTAGTGACTCACACAAGATCATGGAGCAAAAGTGTGTCCAAAAGGACAGAGTTCGCTCAGCCCACAACCCCATGATGCCCCTCTCTGGTGTGTCCATCCTTTCCTCTAGCCAACATTTCTGCTGGAGCCTGATGCAGCGCAACAAATTGCTTGTACAAAGATGGGTGGGAAGAGCATAAATTTGTCACTGTGGGGAAAGAAGTAGTAGTGCTCTGTAGGAAAAAATAGCCTTTGGGGAGCTTGAAAGTAAGAACTTGGGCTTTGTGTAACACCAAGAACATATTGCACCTGATGCACAAATATTTTTCTCAGAAGTAATGTCCTTGACTCCTTTTCTGTGAAAAACGCTTCAGTGAACGATTCGTCTTGTAGTTTCCTAGCAGTTACACTGTATACAGCAAAATACAATCTAAAAGAAATAAATCTGATGTACCGTAAAGCACAGATACAGTCTTCCTTTTCAAAGTGAAATCCCAGACTTTTTGAACCACAAATACAATTTCAAGTTGATTTTGTATCACTGGATTCTTTGCACGAATAGCACATTGCAACATGTGTCAGATCAACATGCTCTGCCGTTGGGGGTTAATTGTTATTTACTTTATCATTTTCATTTGTATTTTTGCACTGCAGTAAATAAATAGGTGTCTACAAAAAAAAGAAGAAATCTTGGGAAGAGAAAAGCTGTGTCTATTTGCAAATTCAGAGGTAGGATATACTGTAATGAACAGTTAAAAGGCTACGTTGGGTCATCATGGTTAAGGAGCTGAACCTAGACCATGATTTATAATGATTTATAATGCTAATATATGAGGAACACATCAACAGCACAGGAAAATCCAATTTCAGCTGCAAGCCATCATTTTTCTAGATCACTTTACTGTAAGTACAATGCATCTCTGTATCATAAGTGCTTCTAGATAATCAGTTCTACCAGTTGCATGTTACAGTTCTTCTACTTTCAGATTCTCATTCTTAATCTCACATCGATTAAGCATTTCCAGCTGTTTACAGTGTGCAAAACAAGTGAAAAATGTTATGTCAAAACTTAACTTTCATTTAGGCTTTGTTTAGGGTCAAACACTTTGCAAAGTAGCAAGGCCAGTCCTGGACAAAAAAAAAATATCCCACTTATACTGTATTAAATACAAAGCAGCCACTAAAAGAAGGTCATGAGCCTACCCATATTATCAGTACTCTGTGGCAATGAAATGAGGTTGGATTTTCTTTCAGCTGTTGATTTGGTTTTACACCAGCTGAAAAATGAAGAGTTTAAGGTTCAAAGCACACACAGAGTTGAGCACATCTTTTGTAAGTTCTCAAGTGACCAGCAAAATCCTCCTGAAATTTGACCCAGTCTGGAGAAAACATGTTAGTTTGAGCTTGAAACAATTGCCGGGGTAGTCAATTCAAATTCAGTTGCTTGGTACTAATGAAAGTGGACTTCCAAGAAACATAAACAACCATCAGAAAATGAAACCGTCTCTCTCATAGCTCAAACTGTCCACAGAGGAAGACAAGAGCCTCCAACACCAGCTGTTAACATCTTTACCTCCAAGAGACCACAGAGGTGTTTCCAAATGACGGCAAACAGGCCAAGGAGTAGAGGTAAGGACTTAGCTCTGCTGTTCATTACTATGTCTTGTTATTATCAGGTTATGCAAACTTCTGAACAGATCTTGTTTCCAGGTGGTGAACAGATCAGCAGGAAAAGGTTGGAGAGCTAAGGATGCTTAAGCCTTGTTTAGTGCGGTTTTATTTACCATACCCTTTCCCTCCAGGTACTCTCTGAGCACTGTCTGAAGGAATGAGGTTGGTTGGTATCATATAACACCACTAAGAAGAAAACTTCCATTATTTTGCTGAAATTTGTGTAGAAATCAGAAAGGTGGACAAGCTGGTATTCCTGGCTGAGCAGACGTCCAGCTCCCCACACTGCCCAGCTGATGGGTTCCCCAGCTAGCAATCCGCCTCCTTCCACTCTTTAATAGATGAGCTTCCTAGCTGGGGAAATAAATGATTTTTGTACACAGTCCAGCATAGCAAGACTCAATCAACCTGAAAATAATGCACGTGGTTACGCAAACACTCATAAAATCTTCCAGAAACAAAGCAGGTCCTTGAGGAGACATTCTCTGTGATGTCTTTCCATTAAACATGTGTTTTACAGTAATGAATAGTCTACTTAACAATGAACAAAAAAAACCCAGCCCTCGATAATCAATAACAGGTTCCTCTGTGATCTGTTGCAGCATCACATGATGCTCGTGCAGCGCTGCCTCTGCTGCAGTGAAACTGCTGCAGGACACCCAACGATACGTCCCTCAGGAAAAGGAGTAGTTAACTTGGTAATTTATATAAACCACTGCCTGACAAAATGCCCATAACCATTTCACTTTACAGTGTTAAAGTTAGTTTCTATATAAGCATATATATAGACATAAATAGGTAGCTATATAGAAGCTATATATATATATAGCTATACATAAGCATACGTATCACAAGCATGATGCTCTGTTGCCCTGCATGGCGTGCAGTATTTCCTTCTGGGCAAAACCACCAAGCGAGAGGCACACTGACACCTACTTTTCAGTAGAGGTAGCTGGGAATTTTGTGACCAATGTGAGGAATTTACTAAACACGCTAAAAACAACCCTCAGCTTCTCCATTCTTTCCCTCACAAACACATAATATGTCTTGTTGCTCCAGCCACACAAAGCCTGCCACTGAAATGAGTTTTGTCTTTATCTGTTAACATGTGAAAGATTTGTACTATTATTTAGGCCACATATTTGTAAACAAGCATCTTCTTTATGCATAATTAATGAATTTATTTCCATAAAAGTCATAAAATATTATTTCTTTACATTTCTCTCAATGAAAAGCAGATTTTAGACCCCCCAGAATTCAACAAACCAAAGACACTGCATATCATCAGGTATGATCACCAGCAGACTGAAAGGGCCTCTCTTATAACAGATACCTGGTGAACTGAAGTAGAACAGGAAAAACATAGTACCAGTGACATGGTAAGGCATTCTGAATGGTGGTCTGAAAAATATCCTATACATACAGAATATATAACCACAAAAGATTTTACTAAAAACCCCAAGTCCTTAAGACAGCAGAAAAAGTATTTAGCGGGCAAAAGAAACAAATCAATCAATGTATTTTCCAATTCTTTTTTTCAGACAGATTTTCCTGGCAGGCACTTTATTTACCAGTCGTAGGGGAAGGCAAAGAGGGTTTGGCTGGAGCATCCGGACAGCTGCCTACTGGAGCCTTTCTCATGTTCAGATTGCTGGTGAATGATTTTTTTGATCGTATTTGCTCCCCACTAATACTACAGGAAATTAATTTTTCAATACAACATCTTCTGAATTTCAGGTCTTAGTCTCAGACCATTTAAAGGGCATGGGAGGAGGGGGAGAAATGACCCAAGTGTGACTAGTGAGACTGATGCAGAACTTATTGAGAAATGTATGTCCTGTCACGTTGTGAAGATATTAATCTGGTTTGTATTTATGCTTATCAAGCTGGTATCTTACAAAGAAACAAAACTGCATTCTATTTTATACATAAAAGGAAAAAAGCTGGGACAATATCTGTATCTCTCTGTTAAAGGTAAGAAATGTTAAATCAAAATATTACTGATGCCTCCACATTTCTTTTTTCCTGGTTCCTGGTTTTGTCCTGGTTCTCTCAAGCAAAGATTAATGCTTTATTGCCTTTGGAGGAATTGGCTTATACAGGAATTAAACACACTAAGTTAAGAAGATAGATGTTAAGTATTTTAGGTGCAGCCTTTGTTGCTACAGGCCGTGTCTCCTTTCTCCTTTACTCACCACTGCCCAAAAGTTAATTTCCTATAGCTGCAGTTATTTCATTGTTTTCAGAACCAACTTCTACATCTGTTGGTTTAAGAAAGAAATTTGACCAGTTTTATAGGTATTAAATATGTTGAGAAATGCCCTGCAGACAGGTGATGAACAGCGGGTTGACTTGCTGGAAGAGTTGCATGTTGGCTTCACAGTGCCTCTGGATTTTGCCTCTCCATCCATGATTAACAGCAGAAAAGCAGTACCCTGGGAGGTGGCACAAATCCATACCCCACCAGGAGGTGTGAGTATTGCAGAATAGGTCTATGTTTGAATGATGCAAAGCATTCAAACCTTGTGTCACATTGATTACAGAGACACAGGACCGGTGGCATCTCACCTGGCTGGAGCCACGGCCGATGATGTTTCCTGTTTGATTGAAAGGTAGGACCCATAGCCCTAGACAGGCCCTTTGGTGGGCCAGACAATCTGGTTATGACGATTGTTTCATGAAGAAATTTGAATCACTTATATGTGTTAAATAACTGAGTTATTCTGCTGACTTTTATATTTTGCCGGCTGCTGATGATAAAACCTTCTGTATTTGAGAAGCCGTGGGTGAGAAAGGGTGTGAGGGGCCAAGAGAGAAGTCCATTGCTTTGCTTACCTTACTGTCACATTAAATGCAAAGCATGGAGCAGTGGTACAAAGTTACCCTGTTATTAGTAAACATTTTGTCCACTGGTACCATCATCCTCATGCCCCACTTTAGGACTTGCTCATACACTCTTTGCTGACATCCCACTCCGGTCCTCAGCTCTGTGCCAGCAGGCTCTGCCGTTTTAGTCCTATTTTAACAAAGTATGAATTGTTAAATAAAAATATACACCTGCATGTTGTTACACCAGCAGGTGCTAAGCCCCATTTCATAGCAGAAACCTCACTTTGCATGCCAGCGTCTCTTTGCCATCCAAAATATGCAAGTGCATATGAATTTCAAAGTATATATAGTTTATTTCAATCAATGAAAGAGAAAATGTTTTTCAATTTTTTCATTATTTTAATTTTTTTTTTATTTTTAATCGCAGATAGTTCTAAAAGGGAAAGTTCCAGACTTTAAAACCTTTTCATTAAATAAGAATTATTCTTACAATTTCTGTTGATATATAGGCAGGAAGAAAATTAACTGATTGAATTCAATATTGAAGGGTAAACTCTGATATATGTAGAAAAAAATAGGGATGAAACCCAACCCATAAATTTTCATGAACAATCAGAAGTGCATATAAATGAAACAATTTAGCCATGTAAAGTATATAAATTCACCTAATCAGGATACAACACCCAAGGAGCTGGATTCAATGCCAAAATCTTTGGTGTATGCAAATTCTATTATTTTGAGACACAAAAGACTGAAAAATGTAGATGAGATTTCTCTTGTATGAAACCATTCTTAACAGGTGGTCATAAAAAAGATTGCCTGCCCTGTCGGAAGATAGATATTAAAATAAATTAGAATATAGTGTGTAATTTAAGTATGGCAAACTGCAGGGAATTCATCTGTCTTATTGGCTTTTTTTTTGAAGAGATGCAATTCAGGATTAAACCATAATTGCTGAGATTGTTTGAATTCTAATTTTAGAATTAATTTAGTTAATTGGCACAGACTAATTGGCTCAAGTTCGATTGACCTGAAAAATGTCCATTTGTTAGCTAATAATTGTCTTGCCAAATTAGCATGGTTGTGTTGAACTGCAAACAATATTTGGAGTACCATTCATGGGATTTGCTGTATTTCTTTTTGTTTTGATAAAATCCAGATACTTTATGTTAGATTACTTGTTTTCTATTTCTCGCCATGTGTTTATATTTTGTTTTCTACTGCTTCTTTTTTGTTTTAAATGAGGGGAGTTTATTCTAACATCTGGCGTTTCAGGAGAAATCACAGACTGATTGTTTTTTTTGTGCAAACCACCCACATTTCAATCAACTTTGCCAGAAAAGTATAAAATGCTTTGTTCAAGTGAACCACAGTATTTAAATCTCCCAAATGGCTTCTGTACACACCCTTCCTTCAGTTTTACTTTAACTATTTTGAAAGAAATAAACAGGGAATTTCTTCCCACTTGATGCAGAGGAGCTAATCCCATTTCTACCACTGGGGTAGCTACGATGAGGAATTGTACTGCCCTGGATTCCTGACACTCAGGTTGTCAGCAGCAAATTCTGCAGCTGGAAATGTGGGGCCTTTACGGGGTCATTTTCGTAAAACTTTAAGGGCTTGATATTGATGGTAGTGATAAATTTAGGACCTAACACATTTGGGGAGTTGCTTTTCTGCTGTGAGCATGGAGTGGTTTTCAAGACTTTAATGCACGTGAAGCAGCTTGGAAAACTCATAGCACTGGTGTAGTCCATCCTAAGTTTTCAAGCAGCTTGTTTTTCATTGATGCTGACTGCTCCCCTTTCTGCTTTTTGCCCTGTTTGTTTGCCCTGTAACATGCTGGTCTTGAGATGCTCTTTTCTGGCTCTGCCTTTGACCGCTTTTACTGCAATCTTTTAATTCATGTTATTCTTAGAACAAGGCGTTAAAATACTAACTCTATCAAATGTTAAATATATATCATACCCAGCTAGAAGGCAAAGGCAGCCTACTGCTGTGGCTACGGTTACAATTTAAATGCAAGAAACAGTGAACCAAAATGATACTAAAATACAGCAGATTCACCATAGGTAGTATCATAATAGTGACCAAACTCAGATTTCTGCTTGGACCCCTCCAAGAACAGTTCCCATGTATTGCCACATGGACATACAGTTACGCTACCATATTTTTAAAAAGAAATGGAGGATATGAATTGAAAATCACTTTGCACAAGCCATTTTAAGATGATACAGTAAAGCACATATGGCAAGAAATAGGAAAGGAAGGCAGGCCCAGGTGATCACCAACTTTAAAGAGAAACCGATGCCATCAATCAATGTATTTATAAGGGGAGGATTACCAGGTTGAACTTGGACAGTTTTTCACCCACCCCATCCTGCACAGTGACACCCAGGAGCAAACCAGGCCTGGCAATGCACATGCCACTGTGTGCTTCACATTTAACAATGCAATTAAACTTTGTAACTTGATGGGAATTCACTACACAATTTGTAAACATCACTGGGAATAGAATAGAATAGAACAGAACAGAACAGAATTGAATTGAATTTCAGTTGGGAGGGACCTACAACAATCATCCGGTACAACTACCTGACCCGTTCAGGGTGGACTAAGTTAAAGCACGTTATTAAGGGCATTGTCCAAATGCCTCTTAAATACTAACAGGCTTGTGGCATCCACCACCTCTCTAGGAGGCCCGATCCACTGTTTAACCACCCTCTTGGCAAAGAAATGCCTCAAGGCTAAATGCAAGGTCCTGCACCTGGGTCAGGGCAGTCCCGGATTTCAGGACACAGTAGAGGATGATGTGATTGAGAGCAGCCCTGCAGAGAAGGGCGTGGGGTGCTGGTCACTGCCAAGCTCGACACGCGCCGGCAATGTGCACTCGCAGCCCAGAAGGCCAAATGTGTCCTGGGCTGCATCAAGAGAAGCGTGGCCAGCAGGGCTAGTGTAAGAAGGATATGGAACTGTTGGAACGGGTCCAGGGGAGGGCTACGAGGATGATCCGAGGGCTGGAGTACCTTCCCTACGAGGACAGGCTGAGAGAGTCGGGGTTGTTCAGCCTGGAGAAGGCTCAGAGGAGATCTTATCGCGACCTCCCAGTTCCTGAAAGGGCTACAGGAAAGCTGTGGAGGGACTGTTTACAAAGGCTTGCGGGGATAGGACGAGGGGCAATGGGTATAAACCGGAAAGGGGCAGAGTTAGACTGGACATAGGGAGGCATTTCTTCCCGGTGAGAGTGGTGAGACCCTGGCACAGGTTGCACCTCCTTTCTCAGCGCACAGCGGGAGGGCGACAGCAGGCAGATGCCACCAGATGGCACCGCCGCCCCACAATTATCCCATCCCGCTCAGTGTGACGCGGCTGGAATGCAGCAGGAGGGCTGGGATGCAGCAGGAGGACTGGGATAGCGGCGCTTGAGCTCAAAATCCAGCTTTGGCAGAGGTCTTGCCCTGCTGAGGTGCTTCGGGGAACAGGCTCGCCCCTCAGCGCTGCCAGGCGATGGAGCGCACGATGGAGAGAAAAGCTGCTGAAAATGGTCCTGATGGGAGACTGCAGCGTTTTAAACCCGTGTGGGAGACCTTGCCAAGCCCCCCCAGACATTCCTGCCCTGTGATCTTGCTGTCTCAGTATAGTCGTCACCTTGTGAATTTAGGTGAAATGCAGGAGAAAGGAAGGAAAGTTGTAAAATCCCTATTCCATAGCAAGAAGTATCTTTCCTGTGGGTTAGAATCATAGAATAGTTTGGGTTGTAAAGGACCTTAAAGATCATCCAGTTCCAACCCCCTGCCATGGGCAGGGACATCCCACTGGCTCAGGCTGCCCAAGGCCCATCCAACCTGGCCTGGAACACCTCCAGGGATGAGGCAGCCACAGCTTCCCTGGGCAACCTGGGACAGGGCCTCACCACTCTCATGGGGAAGAAATTCTTCCTAATGTCCAGTCTAAATCTGCCCCTCTCCAGTTTATACCCATTCCCCCTCATCCTACCACCACAAGCCTTTATGAATAGCCCCTCCTGAGCTTTCTTGTAGCCCCTTCAGGTACTGGAAGGTCGCTATAAGGTCTCCTTGGAGCCTTCTCTTCTCCAGGCTGAACGAGCCAAACTCTCTCAGCCTGTCCTCGTAGGGAAGGTGCTCCAGCCCTCCGATCATCCTTGTAGCCCTCCCCTGGACCATTCCAACAGCTCCATATCCTTCTTACATTGAGGATTCCAGAACTGGACACAGAATTCCAGTTGAGGTTTCACAAAAGACGAACAGAGGGGAAGAATCCCCTCCCTCGCCCTGCTGGCCACGCTACTTTTGAAGCAGCCCAGGACACATTTGGCCTTCTGGGCTGCAAGTGCACATTGTCGGCTCATGTCGAGCTTCTCATTGACCAACACTCCAAGTCCTTCTCTGCAGGGCTGCTCTCAATCACATCATCTCCCACTGAGTACTGAAAATGGGATTGCCCTGACCCAGAATATCACAAAGGGGTTAAAGTCTCTTTGAGTGTTCAGCAAGGACTGCTGCTTCCTGGTAAAAGGGTTTCTGCAAAGCTAAAAGAAGTCAGCATCAACAAATATATTATGTGTAAGTATTTTCATGTCCTCGGGTGTCAGCTCTACTGAGAAAGGGAGAATTTAATGAGCTCTCTGTAGACTTGTAAATTTGTACATTTAGAAAAGATATGAAATAAATTCTTGTGTTTACATGGTAGATGTCTAAACCTTACAAGAAAATTCAGCCAACCCACGCTGAAGTTTGCCACAAGGCACTAGACAAACACAAATAATATCACTCTGCCCATTTCCTCTAACCTGACGGATACAAACACGCGTTAAATCTTTCCCTGTGGTTGCAGCTGCAGTTGACACACAGACATAGAGCAAGTAGACAAGCAATGCCATGGGAAACAAAACACCTTTCTGAGGAACAGGAGTATCCATGAGCAGCCATGCTGGTGATAGCTGGAGATCAATGTAGAGATGGATGTCTAAGTGTGGGGAAATTAAATAACTTTCAATTTAATATTTGGAGTCGGGTTGTTTCCTGAACTAATTTCACTGAAATAGAAAGAATATTGCCCTTTGCATTTCTTTGATTTGAAGACTCATCCTCTGAAAATATAAAGTAGCTGCTATTCAGATAAATGCTCTGTCAGTGGTACGAATCAGTTATTTCTAATTTTGAGGTATATATATGAATATATTTATAGGAATATCTAGTAGAAACTACATTAGTAGGACAATGCTTTTCAAGTCTAACTTTTTTTTCCACCCGGTGAAGATGTGAATGCTTATGACTACTGGTAACTGTTGGAACGAGTCCAGAGGAGGGCTACAAAGATGATCCAAGGGCAGGAGCACCTCCTATACAAGGACAGGCTGAGAGAGTTGGGCTTGTTCAGCCTGGAAAAGAGAAGGCTAAGAGGAGACCTTATAATGACCTTCCAGTACCTGAAGGGGCTACAAGAAAGCTCGGGAGGGGCTAATCATAAAGGCTTGTGGTGATAGGACAAGGAGGAACAGGTACAAACTGGAGAGGGGCAGATTTAGGCTTGATGTAAGGAAGAATTTCTTCACGATAAGAGTGGTGAGGCCCTGTCCCAGGTTGCCCAGGGAAGCTGTGGCTGCCCCATCCCTGGAGGTGTTCCAGGCCAGGTTGGATGGGCCTTGGGCAGCCTGATCCAATGGGTTGTCCCTGCCCATGGCAGGGGGTTGGAACTAGATGGTCTTTAACGTCCCTTCCAAACCAAACTATTCTAAGAGTCTATGATTCTATGATTTAAGAGTATAGAAAGTAAACTCAAAATTACATTCCCTGCTAGATGTCCTATGAACTCAGAAACTTAAAGTCAGAGTTCAGAACTAAGGGTAGGCATACCAGATAAGTGCAAGGAGCAAAATATTCGGTCACATTTGATTTTCAGTGTCATAATCCAGAACTAGAAGATCTTTAAGGTCACTTCCAACCCTAACTATTCTATGATTCTAGTTGGCTTGTTTTTCTTAAGCATCTTCAAAAAGCTCAGACGAACAGGTGCACCTTCCTGCATGACCTGAAGGTCAGCAGGCTAAACTTCTCTAATCATATAATTGTGATATGGTAAAGGGCCAGGGCAGAGACCTTTGGCAAAGCTGTGCTGCCATCCTGCTGCCAAAGTACCACTCTGGTGATGGGTACAGCCTCTGAGTAGGCTCTGGGATGGCTCGGAGAGGGTGTTAACAACAAATCCTTGCCTTGGCGTAGGCCTACGTGTGTGTGTGTGTGTACACGTGTGTGCATAATGGGTCATAACATGTCCCAGGTCAGGAGTTATCCACTAACTGTCTTCCATTAGGAAGAAACCCAATCCCCTAAGTGCTCCTTGCATCTCTGAAGCATCTGGTCAGAGCCATACCCAGTGAAAGATTACTGAGTTAGCTAGATCTGCCGCAGGAATGCCAAAGCCAACACACAAAACCAAATATATGTTTTTAGAAATAAATAGTTCAGGTGTAAGAATAATATTAAAAACACAAAGACCTCGTGATACAGATACGGCTGCTGTATCTATTTCAGCCTGATGATTTCATACCTGCATTTACAGATCCAGAATACAGATCGACAGATTAAGAATTGAAGATTATTTTATTTGTTTGAGGTGCCACCTGAAGTATTTTAATTCTCTGCTACAGAGAGAATACAGAATATTGTTGTTGTATTTACTAGTATACAGGTACAGCTACTGATCATGCCTCATACCTGTATTTCTGAGAAACCATCTAAAATTTAAAAAAGACAGACATACTGCATAGCAAAAGTCTATACAGAAATGCAATTTAAAATCAAGTTTTCATCAAATCATTATATGCCTACTAGCAAAGTTAAACAATTTTAAATTATTTTATTCTATTTTTATATCAGTGGGAGAAAACATAACCTAAACCCTCTGGTTTTACAGGAGATTAAGAAATGCAGAAGAAAAGCTTTTATAGGATGTCACAGGTATGAAAATCAAGTTATCCACCTGGGCTTTTGTGGCTGTAATATGCCACCAAAGCTGCACAGGTACATAGTTTCCCACTGAACAAAGCGTAGCGTGAATTTTACTTCAAAGTCAATGCCAGTGATGTGAAGAAAATCCTTCCCTTCTCTCGCAGCCCAGTGTGTGGGCACCAGACCCCCTCACTGCTTTATTTGATGCGTTACAGATCTGCCTGGGGCCAGCAAGGCTGAGAGGGCTGGCGGCATGCAGATGGGCACCACGGCTTTATGCGAGTGTAGACAGTTTAGTTTGAGTCAAGAAGTTCAGTATCAGAGTTTGTATGTGCACGTAGTTCCATACATGCTTTTAGAGGGGTTTGCAGATGGGAAATTTTAGTTTCTAAATGAAAAGTTTTATGTTGTACTTAAAGGAAAAGTGGGAGAGCATGTTGAAGATTTCTTGCAAATGCTTTTATTTGCTAGAAAATTGGAAATCAAACTTGCTGAAGGGGCAGCTGGGCCTGTCAGGCTGCTTTATTATAACCCAACAGATCCTCAACAGAGGTGTCAGACAGGGAAGCGATTGCGCAGGTCAAGTGAAGTTCAGAAATTTTTTTATAACGTACCAAATATGGATGTTTCAGATTTACTGCTGAAGATCTTGCATCTCCCATGCAGAGGGATCAGGTCACCCTGTAACCACTGGTGTAATCTATATGCACACATCAAAAGCTCAGTTCACAGAACCCTGGGAACTTTTGATTTGTTCTCCAGTCTCCGAGGGATGTTTCCAGAGAAGGTTTAGGCATCTTTCTCACTTCTCACTTGCTGGTGATTTCCTCGCTAAAGGACAGAGGTTCTTGTGGCTGTACAGATTGTGTGCCCTGGGTTGGGAAGGTTGCAGAAGGTGGTATCGGACAGCAGCTTGCACCCTTCTGGGTTGTCCCAAATTCTCATGGTTTGTCCAGGATTTTTTTTCCAGCAGGGGCTGGTGATGGCTGCCCGTGAGGGCTCTGGGTGGGTGCGCTGCAGGTCGTGCTTGCTCCTGCACCTGCCAGTGCTGTATTAAGGAGGGGAAAGCAGCTTTGGGGAAGCAGGGAGGGATACCAAAAATACAGGCAAATAAAACTCTGTAAGACTTGTTTTGGAGTATTGGAAAGTAAGTATCCTTTATCAGGCCAGGGCAACACCAGGGAGTGATCTCCATCAATTGTATGTAACCAGACAAGAACTGGGGGCAGAACATATTTCCCAGTTAAGGTGCATATGTATACATTTCCCCAGAAATCTTATGCATATTCTGTTACTTTCCAAGGTCTAATTTGGTATTATGAAACTTTGCGACAATCAAAACTCTTGCTAATTTGGAGCTGGCTCCAGCTCTCTGCTTGACCTTGCCTTTGAGATAGGCAGAAAACTCCAAACAGAGGCAATCACACAAGAAGACACGTCTGAAGTATGATCTGTGCTGAACAAAAGACAGTATCATTTTCAAAGAATAAACAGCGTGTGGAAAAACACCGTTTGAAAGAAATCACGCTACCAGGGGGACATTCCGTCTAACTCTCAGAGAACAAAGCTACTGAGCTGAAACTTGAGCTTCAATCAAACCATTCCACTTTTTGTAACATAGCTCCTTCTGGCCCAAGGAGGTGTCTCCCGTCCCCCGGGGCTGTGGGCGGCCCGAGGGGTGCCTGCCCGTGTCGGGGACACGCGGGGGGCCGCAGGGGTGTCGGTATCGGAGCGACGGGCGCTATTTAATGGGGGCGGGCGCGGAGCGGGGGCGCTGCCGCCGCATCTCCGGAGGGATGCACGGCTTCGTGCCGCCCGCTGAGCCCCCTCCGCACGGCCAGCAGCTGCCGGACGCGTGTCCCGGCATCTACCAGCCCCCAACCAACCCCTACCTGTGGCTCGGCGGCCCCTACCTGCCGCCGGGGTGCGCCCCCGCGGGTGCGGAGCGGGGCTGGCAGCCGCTCCCCCCACCGCAGGAGAGCCCTCGCCCCGCCAGACCGCCCTACTCGTACTCGGCGCTGATCGCCATGGCCATCCACAGCGCGCCGCGCCGCCGCCGCACCCTCAGCCAGATCTACCAGTTCGTGGCCGAGAACTTCCCCTTCTACAGGAAGAGCAAAGCGGGCTGGCAGAACTCCATCCGCCACAACCTCTCCCTCAACGACTGCTTCAAGAAGGTCCCGCGCGACGAGGACGACCCGGGTAAGGGGACGACGACGGGGATGGAGATGGGGATCGGGATGAGGATGGAGATGGGGATGAGGATGAGGATGGGGGTGGAGATGGGGATGGGGATGAGGATGAGGATGAGGATGGAGATGGAGATGAAAATGGGAGTAGTGATAAGGATGAAGATGGAGATCGGAGTGGGTATGGGGATGAGGATGAGGATGGAGATGGGGATGGGAATAGTGATGGAGATGGGGATGGAGATGGAGATGGGGATGGGAATAGTGATGAGGATGAGAATAGTGATGGGGATGGAGATGGGGATGGAGATGGGGATGGAGGTCGGGGTGGGGATGGGGATGAGGATGGGGTTGAGGATGAAGATAGGGATGGGGATGGAGACGGGAATGAGGATGGAGTTGGGAATGAGGATGGAGATGGGATTGAGAATGAAGATGGGGATGGAGACGAAGTTGGGGATGAGGATGGAGATGGGAATGAGGATGGAGATGAGGATGGGGATGGAGGTGGTGGGTGGGGATGGAAAGAAGGGTGGGGATGAGGATGGGAGTAGGGATAGAGGTGGGCATGGGAACAGGGATGGGAATGTGGATGAGGATGGAGTTGGGAATGGGGGTGAGGATGGGGATAGGAATGAGCATGGGAATAGAGGTAGGGATTAGGACAGGAATAGAAATTTGGGATGAGAATAGGGATGGGTGTAGGGATGCAAAGGGGGATAGAGGTGAGGTTGGGGATGGGGATGAGGGTGGGGATGGGAACAAGGATAGGGATGAGGATGGGGATGCACAAGGGGCTCCTCCTCCACTACCCTCTGTCATGGGGGTGCAGAGGCAGAAGCTGACACGAGGGGCTTCCCCTCTCTCTGCAGGCAAAGGCAACTACTGGACCCTCGACCCCAACTGCGAGAAAATGTTCGATAATGGCAATTTTAGGAGGAGGAGGAAGAGACGGTCCGAGGCTGGTGTACCTGAGGAGGCTGCGGGGAGCAGCGGGGTGCAGAGGGTGTCCTGCCCCACCGGGCTGCGGGGTCCCCCTGGCCCTGGAACCCCCCTCTATGGCTGCGCTGGGGTCCAGGCATGACAAGAGCTCCCCAGGATGCACTAATGCACGAGAGAGGAATATTTTTGTAACACCTAAATGTACATTTTTTTATATGATCTATAAATACAGAGAGGTGCAGGAAGGATGGGTGTGGGCTGGGAGCTGAGAGAAGCCATTGGGGCTGGCCACAGGTGCTGCTTTTCCTCCTTTTCCATACTGTCTTTTCCCACCAAAACCTTGGAAGGGTTATAACCTCCTGCCATGTGAGTTCCAGGTTGGCTTTCTCATCTTTTCATGGCCAAGAGCAAAGCAGAGCTCCCTCCAGGATGTCCCCTGGAGGAGGAGAGCCCCTGCCAGCCACGGCCCTCCTGGGTTAGGGGGTGAAAGAGCTGGGTTTGTAGCCTGGACCTTCCTGGGAAGCCAGCAGAGAGTCTGGGGTGCAGGAAGGAACAAAGGGACGTGCCCTCCCTTCTGGGCCCTGCTCCCAGGGCAGGCCGGGCTGAGGCAGGAGGGGGGCACCCAGCCCTGCCATCTTCTGAAGCATTCCTGAATAAAACCCCTTTATTTTTCCAAACACATAAGATCATCTTTGTGTCAGCCTACAGAGCTGATGATAATTTGTACGAAGAATTTCAGATTTAATCGAGCATCCAAAATTAAGCTGGATCCCCACTGAAGAGCTCTTTAATTACTGGTTTTCCTGCTAAGTGCCTTGACGATGGCTTGTGGGGAGCTGGTGGCCCGTGGTGTGGGTGCCCGGATGGAGCCTGGGCTCTGTACCTCAGTGCCACAGCACCCACACATTCACTGGCTTCCCGGGGCACCTGCTTTTTGAGACTGCCTTGGGAAACTCCCCTCTGATTTATCCACAGCCTCCTCACATACATGGGATTTCTCCATTTTTTATGAAGCTTTGCAAAAATGCAGTGTGGCACAAATGAACTGCAGCCATGGAAGTTACATGGGGGCATTTAATTAAATACATCAAATGAAGTATTGGCCACCTCTACTTGCTTATTAATACTTGGTGCATGTTCCCTGCTTTTGTTTTCCAGTCATTTTTTTTGAAGGTACTTTAGTTTGAAAACAAAATTGTCAGCTATGTAGTCTGTTGTCTTTCCTTTCTCCAGCCTGCTCTTCCTCACTTATGACAAAAATACAGTTTTCTTAGATAAAATCCTAAAAATATTATTGTTGTTTACGAGAAAACTACCCAAAACAGAAACATGTGTAATGCAAACCTTTTGTGCATTATAATGGAACCATAAAGCAAGTTTGAAACAAAAGCCAAAACATAAACAAACTATCTAAGAACCTAAAATGTGTTCGAGAGCCAAGTCCCTGAAGGCGTGGAAGAATCAGCTGTACAAGCAAAGCTTTTCAGGCCCAAAATTGTAATAAATAGTATTACAAACTATCTGGTTTGCAAATACCCAACTTTAGCAGATCTGGAATGAAGGAAAGAGCAAACTGAACTCATCAGCCAATATCCCATGGAGGTTTATGTAGACAAATTTGTTTTTTTATTAAACTTCTATTTGAGAAGAAGCTTCATACAAGAAAAATCACATTTTATAGAAGAAAAATTAGCTATTCTGAAATGACTTTAAAACCATTTCAGATACAATCTCTTTGTTCATGTTATTATTTTCCAGGGCTATCGCAAAGAGGACATTTCAATTATAAACCCTGTTTCCTTTTTAAAGTGAGTAAAACCTGTTCAAGGTTTCAAGCTCTTGTTTCAGTTGCATAATTGTTAGCTACAACTTTAAAGGATGCAGGGAAAGTTATTTCCGCAATTAGTTGCACCCTTTTTTCCATGTAGCTGAGGGCTGTGGTAAGAAGGTCATGTAGAGAGTGATGAGGGGAGATAGACCTGTCATTTTCCACTCAAAAGAAAAGGGTGTTGATTAATTTCTTGGTGAATATAGCTGTGTGATTCAGTTGGCATTCAAATTTTAAAGGCTGTCTTTGGATGGTGAAATTCATTTGCCAAGGAGCAGGCACACACTTTTAAACAGGAAGGATGGAAGTCTTGCCTTGTGAGAGCCGATGGACCCTTCCCAAGACACAGTGAAGACACTCACCTCGGAGCTGGGAAACAAATTATTTCTTTCAACTTGTAGTTTCTTCTGCTGCAGGATTCAAAGTTCTTGATCCAGCCACACAGTCTGAATTCCATATTTTCACCTTGAGACTATTTGCCCTGGGACAATGTGACATTGCAGAACTCTGAATATGCAGCAAAACACAAAGAGGAGAACCCTGAATGGCTGCAGGTGTTTCAGGTTTTCCCAGAATCACCTTTGTTAGCTGCTCAGCTGGGTTCTGCATTGGGGAAGCCCATGGATAGCTCAGTGGAAGGACCACAGTACACCATCAGAACTTTTCTTCAGGGACTGTTTAAGATGTTGACTGAATGTGTGCATGGAGACCATCACTTTTATAGCTTTGTGTTTCTCTTGTAATCTAATTCTATTTTTGTGTGTTGGAAAGAAAGGGAGAATTTTTTAAATAAATCAAATTGGAGCAGAGAAGTTGCAATACCGCTAAGCAGAAATACTGCTTGAGTGAAGAACTGCATCAGGTAAGGAGTATCTGGGGTAACTGGGCAGCTACACACTTTAGTGAAAAAGGATGATAGGATGCTGTGATGGGGTGTGATGCTGTGGTCCACACTTGCTTGAGCTGGACTCCCGTGGAAGCCCAGAAACAGTCTCATCTAGTTCTCAGAGAACAAATTCTGGAGACTGCTCCCCCATGTCTGCTTTGCTGAGCTGTGACACCCCCAGCACCCAGCAGCACAGTGGGACTCACTAGGCTGCAGCCTTGCCCTTACACTGCCCCAAGCTCCATCCCCAGCCCCACTGGGCACGCCTGCAGCAAGGTGAGATCGGTTGATGCTGGAGGCTTAGGGCAAGTCATGATGCAGGAAATTAGGGACCTCTGAGCAAATGACCTGGCTACTGCCTTCCAGTCGTTCTAGAGCAACATGTTTGCCTATATATGACAGAGAAGGGACTGCTCAATAATCGTAAATCCTCTTTTTGGGACCAGAGAGTGATATACAGCTTGTAAGGTTAAGCCATGGCTAGTGGGGTTACCAGATAATGTGCTGAACATTTAATTCTTGGACTTTAGTTTTCAGCCATGCATCACTTGTTTGTCATCCCTGGCAGTTTTTTCTCACGAAAACATGTTGGACGATGCTTGGGGAGTACATAATGACCTCTGGCTCATAAGGGTGCAAGGGATTTTAGTTGCGTGCAAATACTGCTGGTGAGGTGTCTGCTGAGTTAACTTGGAGGAATGGAAAAGTCCGATGAGTAAGTTTCCAAAAACACGTATGGTCTGTCCCTGCAGTTCTCACTGTGTAAGCAGGGAAAGACAGACAATAATTGAAAAAGAGGGATGGATTTCTTAAGAAATTAATCTTTGAAACATTTTACTGGTCTTAATACTTTATATTTTAGTCTCAGTTGTATTTTAATCTAATTGGAAAAGCACTAATTCTCTATTTTGAGAGTTATTATTACTTATGAGGAGTCCATAATAAATGCAAACAGGATGTGATAAATCAAATTTATTTCTATTTTTTATTTAATTTCCCATCAGCTCTGATACTTGCATGCAATTCATCCTTGCTAAGCATTATGGTTTCCCCATGCTTTACTGTATTATGACATTACTTTGCAGGATTGTTTTATTAGCAAAACAGAACTATCAAATGTTATATAGCTGTACTGTATGGGTAAAACTGATACATAAGCCAATTTTTCACATTCTAGTCACTGCCTTGGAGTCAATAGGGCACGAGCTGAAGGGAGAGCAAGGCTTATGTACTCTTTATGTAAAAATAAAAGAAAAATCATCCTTTTCAATAGGTTCCCTGTTGTATAGAAATTCCTGCTGCAGGACACGGCACTTCTAGTTCTGGTAGCATCAGAGAAAAATACGTGGCCAAATATACAGTGGAAGCAGGTCAGGTTTGAATGGCTCATGTTGTAACCTGTAGCGATTCATTGCCATCTATACAGTCTGCTTCGTCAGGCTTGTGCTGACTCCCTCTGAGCACCAAGCAACAAAGCGCTGCTGCTACACGTAAAGATTCACATAACGCCAGCCCCTCTCCCTGTGCTTGCAGGTAGCATCCAGTGCAGCAGTCACATCCCAGCCCTGAGCACCTTCCTGATAATGGTCCTGGATTTTACTGCCTTTGGGGGGGAATTAATGCCCCGCAGGGATGGCAAAGAATGCTGCATAAATGATGCAAGGCTACAAACCCCTGTGTGAATCCAGGCTGCTCGCCCCTGGTCTTGATGCTCAGGTCTGGAATTTCACGTGGGCACCCAGATTTGGCAAGGCCAGCTGCCCATCCCACCGTTAGGCTGAGGATGCTTGGGAGATACTGAGTTATTCTGAATCATATTGTGAGCTGAGTCAAAGAGTGAGCCACCAGTTGTTGAGGGGACCAGTTCCTCTGAGTGCTGAATGAAGTATTGCAGAAGTGGGGGTGGTAGAAGGGAAAAGGTATAGTGAAAAAACTTAACTATAATAAGAACACTATCTGGTACTGGCTTTAAAATCATATGGCCATAATAGGGACTACAAATTCTCTAATCCTGTCTGCAGCAGTAACATTTAGAGTGCCTGACTCTTATATACCGAAAAGGATTAATCTGTTCTTTTCACAAGCTGAATTTTTATTCCAGAATGACAATACATGGCTTATCTATCTATCTATCTATCTATCTATCTATCTACTATCTGTCTATCTGATTTTTTTTTAAGAGAAACAATACTTTATCGCCTATATAACCAGCTAGAAGAAGGGAAGACTTTTATATTTTAGAGAGATTACTGCTATGTTTGTCAAAAGATTTCATAGTATTATCTCTGTTAACAGCTTAGTTCATTTATGACTATCAGGTTTTGACAGAACTGATAAATTTTATATTATTTTCATTACAGTCTTAACTTGCAAGTTGTTGCTGCTCATGCTGCAAATTTTCCATTATTTTGCTAAGACAAACTCATTAATTTTTCTTAAGACTAGGAAAAGCCATGCAAAAACCATTTCAGATGCTGGATAGTTGGTCACTAGTGTGGCTATCTGATTACTTTGCAATAGGTGATCAATGAAGACTTTTTGTTGTGTTAGGCATGAGTTTTTAAAATCAAAAGTTTTTTCCTGTTCATTTATAGATGTTTGGGTTTTTTCCTTTAAGTGTTCTGTGAAAGATAATAAATTGTATCAGGAATTTCATGAAATGGCATATAATGCTATCCTGGAGTTCCTTGTTTACATTAAGACAAATTTCCTAAAGACTGAATGTAATTAATGTCTATTTAAAAGTTCTTTACAGTGCCCTTAGCGTGTAGGTTACAATTCTGCAAAAGGGATTTGCTCAGGTGCTACCTTGTAATACGTAAAATAGGAGCAAGAAGAACTGACAACTCAGCTTCATACTCCTTTTTCTTTGTGTAAGAAAAGCACCATGAATCAATCAAGCAAAAACGCACAGAAGGAAGTTGTTTGGGGAAAAATATTCTTTCATGTAAGTGTCTCTTCTGCCAGTATAACAGCTGTGTTCATACAAAAATATATGTATCCATATTGAGATTTATGAATCTCAGACTATTACTGATAAGGAGGCTTCCTTTCAGGGAGACCTCTCCACTAATTGATTCCTCAATGCAATCCATGCTTCTTTTTTTCTTACACCCTATAGGTTTTGGCTTACACTTGATTTTGTACAAAGCCATTTATTACGTCGTGTTTGACTTCTTCCTGCTCTCTGCTCAAGTGTCCAGGGCTGCCCAAGGCACCCAGTAACTCCACACCTGCCCCAAAGCTGCTCTGGCCGCTAGGAGTTACTCTGCTCCACTGACTGGAAACTCTTTTGCTCTGATAAGCCCTAGGGCTGATCAGTTTGGCTTGCAATGAGTTGAGAAAAAAAGTCTTAAGAATGAAGTGTTTTAATAGTTTAATTAAAGGTTTCAGATTCATATAAGCAATTTTAAACTACAGGCTTTATTTTTTCTTTAAATTGCTTGGCCCTGCCCTTCAAGTTCCCCTTGTAATCCTGCAGGCGCTCACAGCCTTCTCTTGCCTTTCTTTTTCACACTTTGATTTCTATAGTGAGATAATTAAGCTTCTTATGGTTTGTTAAGACACAATACATGAAAACGGCTTTTAAAGCTGTTGATTCAGGACCGAAAGACAGGTAATTACAGTTTCTTACTACCTGTTACATTACAGGAAAGGCTTTGTCCTTTTTTAGAGGAAGAAATTGTACAGAAAATCACTCCTTAATATTTAAAGTCAAGGAGTTGCTTTGAGTGTCTTTCTGACTGAGTTTATATTGTGAGTAGTTACACTGTGTTTGTTACAAAAACTGGAATCTGTGAAAATACAGAAGAAAGCTTAAAAAAACCCTTCAATTAAAGCAGCTTAACAAGACACTACCTAAGTTCCATTCACCTTAGTTCTGATTGCTTGATAGAGTACTCGGTGTTTTCATTATAGGTAATGGCTATTATTCAATGAGTGTTTCCTTTCTTCTTCAGCTATCAAGTATTAACCATTGGCAAGACCATGGTTAAGGGAAATAAATTGTTAGGTAATCCTCCTTTTTAAAGAAAACTCTACACATGCAGAAGTAAAATCTGTTGACAGGAAAAGGCCAGTATGAGGGGGAGCTCGAGCAAGCCGCTTGCCCAGGTCTCCTTAAATTATACCACAGTGAAAAGAACTCGACCTCCGTATGTCAAAATTCAATAATTGAAAGGAAGTTGCAAGACAGCAGAAATTTTTTTCCATGAAGGTTAATAGCCTAAACTGTTCTGGTGTCCTCTGTTCCCTCTCAGCTGTACCTCTGCTCGTGGTCCAGTTAAAATTTTCTATACCTGAACCGTAACGGACATCCCAGATGACAACTGGTGTCAATACTACTGTGCCCACTGGAAATGCAAACAGATTTGGAGGTGTCCTCTCTTTCTGGCCTGTAGTCACCATCCAGTTGACCTCAGACCTAAGTTCCCTTGAGGAACATGCTGTGGCCCTGCCCCACCTTCCTCAGCAGAAAGGGCCGCCCTTTCATCTCCCTGCTTCTCACTTCCCTGCACACCAGTTAAACCACAAGCTTCTGATTTGTGAGGCAATGTCATTAAGGAAGATACTAATGAGGTTGTGCCCTAGACGCATCCTGAGGTGTTACTAACATATAGCCCCCACAGTAACTGAGTGTTGTACTGACCTTCACGCCCAAGCTACCCTGGGAATGTGCCAATATCACTCCAAATTTAGCTGTCTGAGCTCCCAATTGCCATTTTACACAGTTTCTTGGCACTGGGTAGTTTTATTTGGTGACATGGTGTATCTCCCCCTCTTTAGCACATGAGCGATCACTTGAATGAGGAGGCAATATTGAGATGTCAAGTTCCAAAACATCAGAATTACCCAGCAGCAAGTGGAAAATGCTGAGTTTAGAGCCAAGGGGGACTTGGAGGGACTGGAGGCTGCCTTGGTTATCCCAGAGGTGAGGGATTTCCATGTTCTCAGGAAAAGGCAGGGGCATGGGGAAACCCTCTGCTGAGAGAGCTGTTAGAGCCAGCTGAAATTAAAAAAACTGAATATCCCTGTGTGTAGCTTAAGCTGCGGCTACAATTTCCATCTCCTGTTCTGCAGTTGTATTTTAAAGGATGGAGTTTAACTGAGAGACAATACTTAGAGGCAAAGATAAATGGATTGCTTGGGCCTCAGGCTTTTTCTGTCATTGCAAGCACCTCGAATACTGTGTTCGGTTTTGGGCCCCTTGCTACAGGACAGACATTGAGGTCCTCGAGTGTGTCCGGAGAAGAGCGATGAAACTGGTGAAGGGGCTGGAAAACAAGTCTTTACAAGGAGTGGCTGAGGGAACTGGGACTGTTTACCCTAGAGAAGAGGAGGCTGAGGGGAGACCTTATTGCTCTCTAAAACTACCTGAAAGGAGGTTGTAGAGAGGTGGGTGTTGGTCTCCGAAGTGCCAGGTGATAGGAAAAGAGGGAATGGCCTCAAGCTGCATCAGGGGAAGTTTAGATTGGACATTAGAAAAAATTTCTTTACAGAAAGGGTTCTCGGGTACTGGCAGAGGCTGCCCAGGGAGGTGGTTGTGTTACCACCCCTGGAGGTGTTTAAAAGGCAGGTGGATGAGGTGCTTGGGGATATGATTTAGTAGTAGACAGGTAGGGTTGGAGTTGATGATTTCTATGGTCTTTTCCAACCTAATGACCCTATGATTCTAATGATTCTAAGTTGTGCCGCAGTGGCTATAAATTCACAGTAGATAGTTTTTAGTCTGCATAGGTAGTCTAGCAGATTTCTTATTGCTGGAAGTGGAGATGATTAAACAAGAAAAAGAAAAGGCTAACTTCATACAACATAAAGCAGCTTGTATTTATTTTCCAAGAAAAATGTTACCTGGAGCCTGTATCCACATCGGTTCTCAAGAGGAGTGTTTTGAGGGTAGCTAAATACAGTGGGATGAGACAGCTGCAATTTGCAAATCTACCCTCCACAGTATAATAAAAGACCTTTCTAGTAATCTCCTTCAGGTCGGATATCTTATTGCAGTAGTATTGTGCTGGGCTAGGTTTGAAACAAAATAGCTTCCCGCGCTGTGACATCTTACTTCAGATTTAACACAGTATGGTGGAGCAGTAATTCCAGCCCTGCCATGTCAGCAGATTGCAGCCCCTGTCTCTGAGCACAGGACAAGCATGCTCTTAACTTTTCTATACCCCACCACTCCTTTGGTTGTAAGGCTATATGAATAGCATGTACAAACAATCAGAAAACAGCATCTCATGGGGATTGCACCTGTAATGTTAAAAAATTGCTTCGTTCTTAGCTATGCAAAAGGTCTCCTTGAGACACCAAATCTAAGCCATGAATATAAAATATATAGAATATATGGTCAGACTGCCTGACCGAGTCTAAGCCATGAATACAGAGTATATAGAATATATAGAATGTATAGAATATATAGTCAGACTGCCTGACCGGTCTAAGCCATGAATACAGAATATAAAGAATATATGGTCATATATAAAATATATAGAATATATAAAATATATAGACTATATGGTCAGGCTGCCTGATCAAGTCTAAGCCATGAATATAGAATATATGGTCAGACTGCCTAGAGAGAAAGTGCAATTTTAAACAAAAAAACCCCAAACAACATTAATATTTGCTTTAAGCACACAAACATTTTCATGATGCATCTAACTTGTAATAATTACATATCTTTAAAAACTATAGCAGTTGTGTATTTTAGCCATCTAAATTTAAATGGAAAAGCATAACAGTGATGTAGTGAGAAACTGACACTAACATTTCTTTTTAGCACTCAAAAAAAAAGCAATATGAAGGATACAGAATAACCCATCAGTTTCTATCCTGTGCTGTGGTATGACTCAATAACACTTCAAGTTTCGGCTTGTACGGTATAATGCTTTGCTTCATAATGATGTATTAGTGACAAATTTTGATACTTTAATACACTATTCCCTTCTTCAACAGCTAATTACTACAATTAGCTCCCCGCATAGTAAATTCCTTCCTCTCCCGTCTCACAGCCGCAAGCCCGTGACAACAGCACAGACCTGAAAAAATACATTTGTCTTTGCCATTTGGTCCTTGAGAGGGGTCTACAGAGGAACAACCCTTCACTTTTTAATTGGGAGGATTATTTAGATACCTTTTGCTTAAAATTTGTCTGGGAAACTTTGCAAACCAAATGCTGAGCAGGGTTTTATGAAAGCCCCTTTTTGTTTGCACAGTCACCAGCAGCACGCTGGGCGCCAGGGCAAAGCCTCGCTGCTGCCGGGACGAAAACAGGATCACCATTCCTCACCCCACTAAAAAAAAAGATTCAATGCATTACCTGATATCTGAATCTAATGGCTTTCTACAAGCGTAAAAGGTATTCCTGACATAATTTCCCCAGCTCTGCCCGTAGGAAGTTGCTGGCTCTGGGGAGGACAATGCAGCAGCAGGGGAAGGTGCAGGGGAGAAGAGCTGCAGACCTGGATGCTGTGGCCCAGACTGGCCACGTTCCTTTAGATGTATTGGCAATTGAATTCCTTCTTGCTTTTCTCTGTGACGTTTAAGTTTCTGTACTGGTTTGCAATGTGATCCAGTAGATTTTTCTGTTTTCTAGGCATAATTCCTATATCCCAACTTGATTCCTGCCAGATCCTGCATTGCCCAAGCCTACAAAGACTTCTAGGCTTATTATTTCTGTCCTAGGTGAAGTAACAACAAAGTTATATTATACTGAAGTATTTGATGAAGGAAGAGGGCACAAAGGCACTCGAGGTACAGCAAAGCCAGCGGGGTCTGGCCACAATCGGGAGCTGATTGGCTCTGCAGGGCTTGCTGTGGCCATGCATGGAGAGGGAGAAGGAGCTTCATCCCCGCACCAGTTTGCAAGTTTTCCTCCAGAAAACCTTGGCAGTCCTGGCTTTCTGTTTGAAAGGTCATATTTCCTCAATACAGAAGGCAGAATTTCTTTTCTAGCAGAGGCAGTGTTTTTTTATTTTAGTAAGATCTTGCCAGGAAGACACAGAAATCACTACATTGATATGTAATTGGGAGTGGGAGGGCACTTCATAAAAACTAACGAATAAGCAAAGTTTAATTGAGATGAAGAAAATGTAAAAAGCTTGAGCTGGTCCTTCAAGTGGCAAGATCAAGTCTCAGGTGTTCTTCTTGGGGATGAATTTTTAGTTAAGTATAATCTAACTGTGTTACAGGTAGAAGATGAGAAAAAATATTCTGATGAAATTAACAAGAAAATATCCTCTCTGAATCCAGTCAGACAGCCAAATCAAATCCACTTCACCTCTCCTTCACTCCCTCTTCCCTGTGAAATTTAAATCAATTAAACCCTTTTAGTTTAGAGTTATAGTGCTCTGCTGGCACAGCACCTCTAGCCCTGGGACATGCAGAGAGCTAATCCTGGTCATAAACTCATTAACATCCACCTTAAAAGGTGTCCTTTGCTTTCTTGCACCCTGTTTTATTACTTCAGTCCTCTTGAGAGTTAGAAGCATTCCTTCATTTTCTGATGTAAGTCTAGTTGTAACTATATTGGAACATTTCCTTCTTCTGATAGGACAAAATTTTCACATAGCTGTCCACCTCCTGCATCGCAGCTTTCATCAAAATTGCACAATCTTTCCTCCTAAAACAAGCTTGCCATTTCCCTAAGGGCTGCAGTTTGTATTTTCTGTACAAGTTCATGCTCACCTTCTTTGAGCTTTGATTACCAAAATAATTGTGCTGGGCTGGATATGAAATCATTGACTTTGTAGAGTAAGGTTTCACCCTTTTTGTGGTTGATATTTGGCCATTCTTCTTTTAGAGAACGTGTGACTAGCAAAGGCAAATAACTCACCCCTACACAGTGCAATTCTGGGTGTCCTGGGGTGTCTCCTCCACCGTGATGCATGCTGTGTGTCTCTTTCAGCCTGTTTTTGGAACACCTTCTAATTCTTGTACTCATTTCTTATGTAATTTTTCCTGTTAAAACAAACAGATTAATCTTTGATGAAGCTTAGATAGATTAATCACATTTTTCTTGAAGGAAATCAGCTATGAAAGAAAGAAAGATAAATTAGTCTGATATTATATCCCATTTTCCACTCACATCTTTACTGGGGAATGGTTACATTCCCATCCTCATTGACCTTCCAACTTACCACCTTTCATGTAACTCTAACATGTAACAACTCTTTTGCCTTTAAAATAATGCTTGTACTATCCAGAAAATTTAGGAAATTAAGAAGGCAAGACACGTGGGTTATATCGACTATGTCTATAAAATTAAATAGTGCCAAAGTATAGCCTGATGCAGCAACTACACTGGTCTGTACTGGTGCATTGGTAGGGCAGTCCTTGGCACACCTTTGACCTGTTGCATCAAGTCATTCCAGTTGGCAGGATAATACTGTGACTGTGTGCAGACACAGCCACCTATGGCTTATCTGCCTTTTATTTTATAGACAACAAACCATGTGGGCTTCATGATGAAAGTGATCATCGTAGCCTGAACGCCAGAAACAGCAGTAAACCAAGTTGTATAAGCGTGGAAGTCATAGATCATATCACTGCTCCATTTCAGACTAGTTGCTTATTTAGAGATGGCAGCATTTCTCAATCTTTTGGAAAGAGCAAACTGTACCCACCGGAATTTAGATTAAAAGCAGTATTGTCTTCATCACTAAAACATCACCTCAACAAGAAGGAGAACCTGAGATCTGGGATGCTCTGCACTGACCCAGATTTCCATGCCAAGCAGGGTGGACTTTTTCTGACTCCTGCGTGAGCAGAGAAGGATGGATAGGTGTTGTGGTTGTGGACCCCACTCATTGTCAATGATGTCTGAACAAAGCTGTCATTTCAGAAGTCTTTGTATTTTGGATTAACAGTGGAGCAGAAGTACGTGTAACTCCAGAAGAACAGAGTTGGGAGTAGGATAGTGTTAAGGGCTCAGTAGCGACATCATGATTGAGGAAGTGCAGATTCTAATCATGGCCTGGCACTTGAAATACAGCATGAACTAAAGACGTCTTGAGGGTTTTGTGGTTGTCCATCTGAGATGGGACAAAGCTGTTTTAAGACCCTGGACAGCAGGCATTTCAAGTCTGCCCAGACTGGAATGATTATTTTCGTGCTGGGAATCTATCAATGGCGTAAGGACAGTAACAGGCTCAGCAGTACCTTGTCCTCTAGAAGCCCTGAAGTGGTGCAGCTCATGAAGCTGGAGGTCTCCTTTACGCAGATGAAGAGTTTTGCACGACTATGAGATTTTTCCCTCAATATTGGAGCTTGCCACAGATTCTGTAATTTGCAATTTTCTTTTTTTCCAAGCACATGAAAAAGAATTTGTTTTTCCGAAGTTTCCTGTATATATAATGTTGTAAAAGTTAGTGATTTTATGGTCTCTGAAATGTGTGGGAAGACTGCAGAGCTTTACCCTCGTCGCTATTCAGTGGGCACCGGGAGTGCCACGCTGCTCTCCTCTCCAGTGCTGTGTCTGCCCAGGAAACCCCACCGGGAATCTGCACTTCTCATCACTGGGGTATAACCTTACAGACAGATACTTTTTAAGTCAGAGGTTAGCTAAATGCACCACACATCATTCAGGTTTGACACTTATAATGCTGTATTCTGGAAACAGTTAATAGCCAAGAGTACAATGATGACATTTATAATTCAAAGTGACCCAAATCATGATGATATCTTTTACCAGTAGTCATCAATTTTCAGACTAAGTTCCAACAGTTTTCTCCTGCTGGCTATAAAATAACCGAACAAAAGGGTTTGCTAAAGGGGTGAGATATTTCATGCTTCTGAATTTTTCTCATGCTCTTGAGATCCTGAAAATAATACGCAGTCTCCATATTTCTCATTTCAAATGACAGCAGAAACTCATTAATTTATCTGATAAAGAAGTAGAGGTAGAAATTATATTCACTCCTCCTGCCTTCTTCTTGGTAAGGTGATGTGATGCCGGAGACTGGAATGACTTGAAATCCAAGGTACATTTCGCAGTATTTATATTTTACTGACATGACTAAAGTTATTAAGTGAATTTCCTTTGCTGCTACGCCCACGGCAGTGCCAAGCCACTACTATTGAGATTTAGCTCGTGTCACATCTTTTAAGGGCAAAGCAGTTCTTTTGAGAGATGTGAATGACTATGTCTTGCCCTGAAGAAATTTCTGGTGGGTATCAGTGAAACCAAAAATCAAGAATCCAGAAGCAAGGAGTAAAACGGGTGACCTGAAACTGAAAAAGAAAAACCAGAATAAATGAAAAAAAAATAGAGCACTGGGAGTAGAGACAAGACAATGAAAAAAAAAAAAACCCTACCCCTGGAGCATCTGGCTGTGAAAAAAAATGAAGTCAGCCAAAGGCTGATTAGTTGTGGTGGTACCAGGGTGATCCCATTAGGGATGCAACATTGTTTTCATCTTAATATATTTTTGTGGAAGAAAAATTATCAAGCAGCAAGGATGGAATTCTTAATGGAATAAGTACTTCATTAAGTCCTCTTAATGAAAGAGCTTGGAAAACAGCAGAGAAAAAAACTCTGAAGAAATACAAACAGGTAATGAGAGGCCGACTCCTCCTGCCCTGAAAATGAAGGGAGGTGACAGCAGAGTGGGCTGTCAGTTT
Source organism: Cuculus canorus (assembly GCF_017976375.1). Classification (NCBI taxonomy): domain Eukaryota; kingdom Metazoa; phylum Chordata; class Aves; order Cuculiformes; family Cuculidae; genus Cuculus; species Cuculus canorus. The sequence goes on from NC_071407.1 coordinate 31,127,735, forward strand.
AAATGAGGCAGTAATGCTTTGGTTGGCACCTCTAGGGCTTCAGAAAGACACTCTCAAGATAATGACACTGTTAATTAACTTTCAGTTTCCCCAGAAGATCGTAGTCCAGTCGTTTTTAGGCCTGCCTGAATAGAAAATTTGGTTTAATTCTCATTCCTGAGTTAAAATTCCACAAGTGGGAGTGCTGAGGTGAGAAAGAGACCCACGAATTGTCTTCAACAATGCAAGCACGAGTAGGTTGTTAGAGAATTTATGCGAACAGAAACAAAGAAATGAGCTTTACGTGTGTTTTTTAACTGCATGCCTTGCAATACTCTGGAAAGAAATACTGCACCTTTAGAATGTTTTGATGTGGAGTAAAGGATTATTCAGAAAATGCCTCATCATTACGCTGTGTGTCCCAGTAGCGCAATGCCATCGTGCTGTGCGTGGTACAGATGCAGGGGTGGGAAATGTCCCCTAAAGGAGCGTGTGCTGTTCTGCAGTGATTCAAACAGGACTCTAGTAACACAAAAGACTTAGAATCCTCTTAGTGTTAACTTCTTCTGTTCCTCAGCTGTAATAATTTATGGGTTTTATTTTAACAGGTGCTAAATGCTTGTTTGTTGGACAAACTTTTGGGAATAAGACTTTGTGAGATGAGCGCTCAAGGCTGAGTCCTTGTGGTTACTGGGATTCACAGTTCACATATCTTTTTCTGTTGGAAATTGTTTGGTTTTTTTTTTTTTTTTTTTAAGTATGCCACAAAAAAATTAGGTATTTGACGTAACTTTTAGGAAACACTCCTATTGGGGACCATGATTTGGATCCCAACAGCTGAATTGCGCTTGCTGTTGAGGCTGAGACAAGATGCTTGGGATTATCTTTGCCCTCCAAATGTCTTATTCCTGCAGTTCAATATGTCTTCATGATGGGCAGTGTCAGAAGGACTGAAATCTCAGACTTTTCTGGTACCTTGCTGAGGATGACAGACTGCCAAAGAATAACTTCATGTGGCCTTCCAGAGGACGATCTTGCTTTCACCTTAATTTTGGAGATTGCTTACTGGCTGTTGCTTTTCAGAATCATTATTTTCTGTCAAGGTGGCAGCTTCTCATTTTAAAATAAATATTGTCCTTGAAAGCATCCCATTGCCACTGATAAAATGATGCTTCATTGAATTCTCTCCATAAGCACGTCAGCAACTGCTGTGGGTAAATTTCATACATCAAAGACTTCTAATGACCATACTTTGAGTAAAATTAGTTCCCTGCGTTTGCATCATTAATTAAGCTCAACACCACCCTTCCACATATGCTACTTTCCTTAATTGCCTAAGCTGTTGACAAAGGATAAATTATTGGCTGTCTGCTCAGGTTCAGTTTTGATACACTGGGTACAGCAATACAGTCTGGTTTGCATCTACTTGTTCTAGGGGAGATGCTAAGTTGCACATATCTTAAATAAACACTGAAATATTAAGGAAATTAAAGCTCAATACTGCTCACTGTCTGTGTACTGGAAAAGAGGCATTACCTACGCAAATTCACTGTTTCTCACAGAGAACACCAGAATTTATTTGTTTGTCCAGTCTCAGCACACATAGCTGCCTGTGCAAGTTTACACTCTTGAAGATGTCTCACTGGTCTCACACCCCAATAGTCCAGTCCATTTGCCTTTATTTAGGCTTCATGACGGGAGCTCATTTCAAGGACAATTTTGACAATTTAGAGTTGCACCTGGCACACTACAACGCAGAGGAAGGAGGAGTGAGCCCTGTGCAGGCAGCCTGAGCATCTTGTGCATCCAGAGCACTGCCTGAGCCCCACCTCTTTCCTTCAGAGATCAACTCACCAATAGAGCATGAAGAGGGATTCAGACGGAGGACAGCAGGGAAGAAGCGCCTGTCACCCCTTGGGTAAAAAATGCCAAGGCACTGCCAAAAGATAAAGTTGTGTCCATTTCCCTGCAAATAAGCAGTGAGATAAAAAAGCTGTGCTTGCAATGAACTTTAAATAAATAAATAGAATAAAATAGGAGGAATCTAACCCCATAGATCACAAGTCAAAAATCTGTACCTTGAAGTAAAATTTCCTACTACAAATATCATACATCACACTTCATTACTTCTTTGCTCCATAAATGCCTTGCCCTCTAGCCTTAAACAATCTAAAGCACTTATGTAGTAAATAATGTTTTAAAAAAATAACTTCATGCTCTTAACAAAATCTTGGCCCTAGACCTTGAGACTGTAAACTTCCAAGCAATAAGACAAGACCCTGTGTCATTGTGCTCCAGCTGTCCTTCATTGTAGCACCATTTCCTTCCTCTCCAGCAGCACCTGTGAGCAGTGACTCAGACAGCAGACAGTTATTCTCAGCTTTGCCTTCATGGCAGCTGGAAGATATAAATAAATGCTTTGCTACATACAGTAAAGACAACCTCTTTCACAAAGTTGCTTCCAAACCTGTATAACCAGAAGGTAATAAGAGCAATTGGTTATAAAGAAAAAAAGCAAGGAAGTTAAAAAGTGAGTGGAAATTGGCAGGCATAAGCAATAAGCCAAATTCTGAGCAAATTAAAGCTGAGTGGTACAAAGTATTTATAGAAACAAAAGCCATTCTTAATCCTTTTAGAGCAGGGACCTGCACAAATTGTTATGCAATGTCCACCCAGGAAAAAATCTATCCTTAAAGACACGGAACTCCAGAGCTGCATATGTTTAAACTACATCCACAGCTTTTTTTGAATACACACAACATACCAGAAACATATAGAGGATCTGCCAGATCACTACTAGTTCTATTGTAGATGTATATTAAAATCTCCTCAGATCTGGCCTAGTACATCTCACTTTTTTTTTTTTTCTGAAATATTTCTTTTATTTTTTAGGTTTCCAGCAGTAGTGGAATTCTAGAGTAAATGTTCAAAACCCAAAAGTCCTAAAAAGAGTGTCTTTGAAGTCAAGCCTCAGCTAAGAAAATCCTCTCTAAAGTCTGCTAGCAGTGAATCCATCCGTACACTGGTAACTACGCACAAAGTTTGTGGTTCGTGTTTCTGTGTTTAGAAATCTCAGCAGTGGATTGGCTTTGAATGTATTTGAATTAGCCAGCAGAGCCCACCAGATTCACCTAAGTATGTATAAAGGTTGGCCCTAACCATACAGCTGATAATGATTCATTCTGATTTGGTCTTGTTAGTAACCTGCACTCATCTAACCAAAAATTATATGAACCTGTTATCACCTGTTAGAAGAACAGCTCTAATGACCTCTTTTCCCAAGATGTGAGTTTGTCAAACAAGCAATAAGAGGTTATAAACAGTCAGTTTGTGCTTCTTGCTTATCCCTGATCTCTTCACTCAGAGCAGTGTTGGTAATGGCAATTGTTTGGGTTTCAGTTCCTGAGGTCCCTATGAAGCATTTTTGTAATGAAAGCAGCTGGAGGACACCACTGCAGGAGACAGAACTGCAAGTCTTTGGCAAAGGAAAGATAAGTATAAATTTCTTGTATTTTTATTGTCCTTCTTTCCCACTTTGAAAAAAAATTTATGAGGGAGTGATGAGCAAAACAATAGCCAAGTGAATCAGTGCACTCTTCTGAATGTTCAACGTATAATTCTTAACACAGAATAAGCAAGATTATATGTGCTTATTTCAATCTTCCAATCAGCACCAAGAATCTACAATACTTGGTGTTGTCAGAGGTAGATGTGCTAGTGTACGGTTTGATTGTGAACTACTTATTCCTCAAACCTTGACTTTGGGAATTGTGTGATTGCACAAGTTTCTCTTCACCTCATTTTTGTATTGCAGAAATATTAGGATTATCAACAAAAGCTGCTCTGAGAAATAAGAAAAAAATCCTATGAACTTCTTATTAAAACCTACTGTCTATAATTTAAATTTGTAATTTATGAAGCCTTTGGAATTGGAAACCCTTTAAAGGCTGGTTTGGAAATCTATTACTCCGACTCCCAGTTCTCTCTTTGTTTTTTTGTCTCGCGTTATCTTGATCTCTATTCCTCAGTTGAAAAGCCACTGATGAAGCTTGACTTCTTCAGTGCCCAGTCCTCCTTATGGAGGTTTAATTTATATTATTCTTTGTGGTATAATATTTCACTTTTGACAAAGATTTCAAAAGACTTTAAAATATGATGTTTTTTAACAGCAGTTGTAGAAATTTGCACTTTTATCTCTTAAAAAATTTGAAAGCAGGAGCAGGAAATATTATCAACTTGAAAGATCATCAAGAAAATGTGTTCTTATGCATTGCTTGAACTTTCTGAAAATATGAATGAAACAACATAATGTGCGTTGTTGGAGTTTTATGTGGAGAAATAGGTCTGTGTTTCTATAGCCTTTGCTGTAAGGGATGTTATGGAGAACTGAGTTTTGAACCTGGATTCAGCTTCACAAAAGGCTTTAAGACATGCAGTCTTCATCTAAACCTGGGCTGTGCTAACGTGTGAAGATCTTTGATTTCTTTGCCACCCTGTGTAGTTTGCCATGGGCAAGGGAAGGATGTGGGGGTCATGGGTTTTTTCATAGTCACCAGCACAGGGACTCCACCGTGTTCCCCACTGTCCATGTCACCAGGGCATGGTGGCCTCTGCCTTTTCTGAGCTTCTGCCACACAGCCTGTTATTTAATGATACATGTTAGCTGTGACAAAAAGCCCACAGCTTTAGTGCCAAAATTGGGTTTTGCATGTCACTCCAGAAACCTTATTTCTCATGGGTAGCTGAAGAGGAACTGAATAACTCTCTACATATATAATTGTTGTATATAAGACCTAAAGCTTACAAAAGGTTATGCCTTCATCCCGCTGTCCTCCTGAGGATCCTCATTCTCTGTGAGATGACAAAATGGCTGAGTAGGTTTTGTCTGAAGAAAAACCAGGTACACATGTGGTACCGCTTCTCCACCGTGCATACCTGGCCTTCTCTTGCAAGATAATAACATGCCTGAAGATAAATACAAAGACATCTTTGTAAGACTTGAACAGATTTTTGGCAAGACACAGTGATAAGATGTTAAATGTTTAATGTTCCCCTGGTTCTCTGTGATTTTGTTGTCTTTTATCGTTCTAATGTTGCTGATGAAATGCCTAGAATACTGTGGTAGCTCAGAGCTGTAAAAAAATTAATTTAGTCTGTTTTATTTATTATCCTAAAACCCTTTTCCAGACCTCCTATATCTGTCTCTAGGAAGCTGCCTGCACTTCCCCCAGTAATGCACACAGCCTGTTAGCATGTAACTTGATTTCAGGCTCTGATTTTGCTCCACCGTATACAGAAACAGCTTAATTTGTTCACTGGGCTTGTAATGAATTGTAATAATACTGCAGCTTACCCACGAGTAATTCTGTTGGATGTTTTTTCAGTGCCCTAGGAGTAAATCAGAATTGTGGTCTTTCTCTCTAAAAGTGTTTCTGGGAGGAAGGATCTGAGTAGCGTGTGTATGGAATAGTCAAAAGATACTATAGCACCCATTGGGCTATTGGAGACTGGATACAAAACATTGCACTGCTTTGATTTCCACCACCTACAAGGGAAGGCAATCTACCATTTGACAGCTTGTGGGGGTGAAATGATGTGAAAAGATCCATTTTGAAAGGCAGTGCTAAAAGCTGATGTCGCAAGGGAGTTGAAAAATTTCTAATTCAAGATCTGTATGTGGTTTCCATGTAACTTCTTTCCATTGGTCAGTCACGATTGGCCAATACTACTTTTCACCCAGACAAAACCACTGAATGACATTCCTTCTGTGCTTTCATTGGGTAGAGGAACCTTTTCAGGAGGGCTTTTCAAGATGTTGCTGCTCCTTACCAGGTATGCTCCTTTGGTTGCACTACAGAAAGCTCCAACTTTGAATGTTTGCCTTTACTCCTAGTGGTAGTGCTCCGGTTGTTTGTACAGAGCTGGGTAGGTACAAAACTAACTCCATTTTCCCAGTTATTGTTTTGATTTCTCTTCAAACTTGAACAAAGTTTTAAAAAACTGTTCAGTGAGACAGTTGATAGCATCTCATAATTCAGATTTTAAAAGACTATATTTGTGAGTCATCTTACACTGCGTCTATGCCTCAGTCATTTAAGCTGAGCACTGAATGAATGCCAACTTACTGTCACCATGAAAGCAATATGTCAAGGTGTACTTTATCACAAACTGTGCAGAATAAAAGAAAGCCTTATTAAGACAGCGTGCCATCCATTGCAGAGCCCCTAGCAGGTCCAGGTTCCCTCAAAAACAACATCTAGCTGGAAAATTTCAGGCAAAATCATGACAGCTTTTCTTAACCACATTGTTCTCCAGAATGCTATATAGTTTGAAATCTGTCTTGCCTGATGTATACTGGTATTTGATTTAAAATGTCCTACAGCACTATTTTATGATTGTTATTGATAGTGCAGTGTAAACAGTTCTTTGTTTTTCCCTCTTGTCAAAATAAAAAGCCATAGTTAAATTTACTTGTGTCAACGTAACAAAATACGGACTCTTATTCCTTAGAACTTAAACAAGAAAAGGCTAATAAAGTGTACTTCTGGCAGTCCGTATCCTTTCTGAAAGACCCTTGAAGGGCAATTTTGGCATGGGAGATGCTATTTTAGCATCGTTATTTTTGTTTCACCCTGCAAGGATCCAACCAGAGCTTGCAATGTCCATGCAGCATGTCTTTAGCCAAATGGCACGGTGTGTCTTTGGTATTGGCTCGTGCTTTCCCTCTCATGTCAGAACTGCTTATATTGATTTATATCTCTTGTCCTTTAACTTGTGGGCTCTGTAAATCAATTCTAAGCTTGATTAACTTTGTGGTGCCTTTCTGGAGAGATGCTGGAAGATGACAGCCGGGCATCATCCTGCCTCAGGTACTGAGGAGGAGGAGGAGGGTAGAACAGACCTATTTAAACTCGGCTTTTTTCACAGCATTGCAGCAAGCAGTCATGTTCTCTGGGGAGTAGAAGGGGGATTTGTTCCTCTCTACTCTTTTAATACAGTTCTTAGAACTTGAACCAATCCTGTCCAGTGTAACTCACAGACTTTATCACTTTTCTCTTGCCTATTCTAGAGGAGATGTTTTGCTGTTTTGGACGAATTTTGTCCTATACCATCTATTGCAACTGGCTGGTTATAGCAGAAAGCTGGTGGAAGAAACTATAACTGCTGTCTGTGTTGTGCTCCTGCCATCCTCAAACAAACATCCATTTTACCACTGCAAGTGCTCTGAAGGTATCACTTGGTGTAAACATTTTGACATAAAATTCTTGTTTGGGCTTTTCTCAAAGTTGTAAAAGCCATCAAGACATCTGTCTTCCCTCCCTATCTAACAGCTGAAACAGCTTCAATCTGTTTACTGTCAATATAATCCAAAGTAATAATGTTGTGCTGCCTTTTCACCTCTGGCCCACGCATCAAAATACTGAAACATTAGAAGTTCTAAAGAAGTTCGGTGCTGTGCCCTCCCCTAAGATGTTACTTCTCTTTTTCTGCTTCTGAGGTCTTGATTTCCAATGGAAAATGGATGACAGGCTGAGGGTAAGCACTTGAGAGGCAAAATTTGTTTTGCTTTGCTTTACCTTAGCCCAGGTGTATTGTAAATCTGCGTGTGGGCTCCCAGGGTTCAGCTCACTTGGCTGAGCACAGATGCTCAGTGGCATTTCATTCTGTTGGCCTCCAGCGCGTACCAAACCTGTGGGTTTTCTTTACATTCTACATCACATCTACTATCCCTGTGTGGATGCCTGATAGCCAGGGTAAGCCAGATAGGAATCAGACAGCTATGATTGCCCAACAGGACTGACCTTAATGAAGCTTAAACGGGTAACAATGACTTTTAACAGTGCTGAGCATTGATTTGGATTTGAAGTTGCTGAGTCTCTTCAGCCTATCTGATGTGACATGAATTGCTGTGATTGCTGACAAGACAAAAAATCTTGCAAAGAATTTGCTAGATTAGGTCTGTGACTATTGAAGTCGCCAGGTAGCTTGTGTGGGAGAGGCTACAGTGTTCATTAATGAAGAGTTAGTAACCACAAACAGGGGTAGAATGGTTCAGATCCTGAGGGAGATATGAGATGATGGTGGGGATTCCTGCTCTGTCCCAATTTCTCAGGCAGTTCTTGCCTGCCATGGGGTCATTTGTAAGTAGAAGGGAGCAGTGTGCCCACAGGGTGCTGCTCTGGGGGGAAAGGAGTGGGAATAAAGAGGTCTTGGGTACTGACGGCTCTGGAGGCCTTCCTGTGCAGTTGGGCATGGTGCTTATGATGAGATGGAGAAAAACCTTCCCCAAATCCTTCTCTGAATTGTCTCACCCATCCCTAGGGCAACAGAAAGCCTTCTGTTTTCAAGCAAAACATAACCACTCTATAGCTTGTAAGCTGGAGGACATGGAAATAGAAGCAGTTGTTTGAAATCCTTGAGTAGTTCCTGGAACACTTCAACACAACTGTCCGTTGTCTTCTTGGATAGAGGTTGATCTCTTGCCCTTCACTGCTTTGGACTCTAGCTGCTGTTATGGGATGGAAAAGTAAAATGATCAGAAAAGCCTCTGAAACACCTTTAATAATGCAGAGAAAATGGAAAATGAGAGAAGATCTTGAAAACTGGAGATCTGGCTACTCCAAAGCAAGTCTACTGTGTGCATCAGTTCATGCCTGCTTGCTGCCCAATCTCCACACTACATCATTTTTTCAATATTAGGTATTTTGAGTGTGGTGTTCTCCCATGCCTGGGTTCACATCCTGCTGTGTTCAGAGGCCAGACTGGCTGTACGGCAGCGACACTTAGCCCCAAGGACATGGGTACTGATCCTGACACACAGGTATTGAGCTCAGCCCATGCTGGCCAACGGGCAGCTGCCTTTGTCCTTTTTCTGCTCCCACACGTGCACTCATGTACGATCACTGATTGCATTTCCTTGCCTTATTTCTTTTCTGTCTGAGACAAAAGTCACTTGATGCATAAAACTATTGAGAACATGGGTAAAGCCAAGGTGAAAAATCTGGAAATTGGCAATAGATGACTGTGATAAAAGAGTTATTTAATTTATCTCTACCCAGAGATGACTTCTACTTTTTGGTTTTCCAGTTTCCTTAGAAACTAAGAGACTTGGGAATTGTGCTGCTGATTAGAAAAAAACAAATACAGTATTTCTCTGATTGTCTTCCTCTTATATGTTCAGGACCTTGCTTCGTTCTATCAAAAATATTACAATGCTCTAAAATTACGTGTTTGATCTTTTAATTCAGCTGCTAAAGTGAGTTGCAGAATAGGTGAAGATAATTTCTACTTAGTTAAAAAAAAGGAAATCTGTTTTAGAGGGCTGGAAACTCATGTTTAAAACAGTTCCATCTTATAAATAAATGAGATTTCTTTTTTTTAGTATTTCCATTTTGGAAATATTTCTGTTGTTGGTTCTATAAAGCTTCTGCTCCTTACTGAATTCAGATTTCTCGTGTCTCTGGAATGTGGGTTTTTTTGTAGGTGGAATGCTGAGAGCAAGTAGCAGTCTGCACACGTCTGTGGACTGTCACAGTAGTGTCCTTCCTTTGTGTCACCTGAGAAAACAGTGAAAGTAGCTAATCTTGACGTAAAATGCTGCACAGTAGAATTAGTTAAAGCCAGAGTGAATGAGAATTTGAAAAGTGTTTAAATGGCTCAGTTTCAAACGCATTAATTGAAATTCACAATATATTCTGTTATAAAAGATCTGCCACCTTATATAAAGTGCACTAACTTTACATGCTAATTTCTCAGAAGTGCTGTAATTTATCTTGTGCTATCAACTATAATAATGCTCTTCATAAAAAGCCCAGTGCTAACTGGGTATGGTTCTGGGCTGGCGCTCCCAGCTCTCTTCACTGCCCATCCAGAAACCCCTGCAGACAGCAGGCAGCCTGGTAGGGATTTCACAGCCTTGGGATGCCAAAACACACCTTCCTTCTCCAAGACTCAAATCCTCATCACAGAGAGGGATGTATGAGAAAATACAAACTTTGCACACTTAAACTACAGCTAAAATAAGGATCAGGGCCAATGCAAGCTTTCGTTTCGTACTCTAAGTGGCATTACTGCCTCGCTCCCCAGCATTTCCAGGCCAGTAGCGTGTAGCTGGTGTGTGAGCCCTGCTTGGAGAAGGTGGCCAAGACGTTGTTGGAGCAATACATGTGCTGTGCTGGTGGCACAGCTTTACAGCTGCGTACTGCTATCCGATTATTGTAACAATGCTGAAGTTATCACCAATGCCCCAAGCTGCCTCCCCATGTAGGGCACAACTTCTGGAATTGGCTGCAGTGACTGAGTGCAGGAGACAGGGCAAGGCTCTAACCGGAGGCCAGCTGGAAATGAAGGACAAAGACGCTGCAGTAATTCCCACTGCCCAGCTCCTTGTTCGCTGCAGTGCAAATACCATGTTTTGGTGAAAAAGCTTGGGGACTTTAATTTACATGTAGCTATCAGATTTTTAGGCACTTGACTTTCTTCTATCTGCATAAGGAGACATTTCTTTTAGATGACAGTATGAAGAGAATTGAGTTTCTGTCTTGCAAACGCTGCATCTGCACGTTCCCAATACCTGAAAGGATTTATCTGGCAGAATAGACTGAACAGCAACAACAGACCATATTCCTGCAGAAATTACACCTTAATATTCCCACAAAGATACCCCCTTGCATCTGGGTATAGCCTCAAGCCATAGGCTGCAGCTGGAGTTTTGCCCAAAAGCCACTATTTGTCTGTGCTGCTCGGCTTTGTTAACATACTTTGTCATGAGATACCTCAAATGACCTTTGCTATATTTCTTAATTAAGTCTAATCCAAATCTGCAATTATACTTTGTTACGAAATATATTATTTTAAGAGAATGTTAGCTGAGAATTGTACCCCTTTCTCAGGTACAAACATTTTTTGTTGCTGTCTTTGAGGGGGAGGAAAAGGAGCTGGACTGGAGGAAATATCTTCATTCAGTCCCTTACTGTGCACCCGTTCAATTACCTGTCATTTAAGGAGAAGAGCAGCCTTTCAGATCTGAAGTCACATAATCATGGCAAAAATCTACGAGGAGAAACTAAATACCTTGGGAATAGTTGCTGTTGGCCTCCTCTATGGTTTAAAGTGCTGAGAAGTGTCTGGGAGAGGTGTCAGTGCAAAGATTAAGAGGAAATTTCCTGAGGCAAAATACTTGTGGGTCTTAAAATGTTTTCTTTGCTTTCAGAAAGTACACTTGTCCAAATGTTTCCCACGTGGGCTGAAATACTCGTTTCTCTACAGACAGTATAATTTCATACCTGGCACCAGAGGGTAAAACGCATTTCAGAAATGGGCAGTGAGGGAAGCTAACCTTGGAGTGAGGGACTCTATAAATCTTTGTTTTAGCTCAGAAAGACTTGTGACTTTATGGTCCAGTGAGCACTGTTTTAAGAATCTTTACTTACTTGTTTTCCTCTTGGCTTTCTTGAAGTGCCATTATATCTAGTTCAGCTTGCAGTGTTATTTCTTTGTCACTACAGTAACCATCAAAACAGGCATGCCAATCTCAGAAAAACAGAGGAGATGTTATCAGTCAAATTGCTACTACAATGAAACTCTTTAACATTCTTAGAATTTTAAAATTGTCATTTGGAGATCATCCAAGGAAAGGCACAACTACACCCATCCACAGAGCCAAAGATAATAACTCTAAGAAGGTGCTATGGATAAATCATTTTATCCCTAAGCAAAGTGTACCTACGCTTCTCCTTTGCCCTGTGGAACTGAAATCCTTCCTTTTCTTGCAGTCAACATCTGGAGGTTGCATTGGTGGAGTAATGCCCAGAAAACTATCTTTGCCTGATAATCACTGACACTGAGTTGTGGTAGCCTTTCGCTTGAACGTTTTCATTGTAAGTTTGACCTTTTTCCTGCATCACAGAAAAAGAACTCAATTTTCCCACCCAAAGCGAACACCTTCACTCAAAATTCCAAAGACAACTATTCCCAGGTTCTTGAAGCATCACACTTTGGTGTGTTCTTGTCTCTCTGGGTGCAAACAGGCCATCAAACTGTCAATTGGAATTGCCTGGCTTAGTTGATGGCATGCTTGTCTGTGTTGGCCACACTGGAACCTCATCACCCCTTCTCCAGCTCTTTCTTCCCTGTTTGCAGGCTGCAGTCGCATGGTAAAATCAAAGACTGCTGCCTCCCCTCACCGTGGCAATAACTGTGCCTTTCGAGGGCCAGTAGGGGGATCTCAGCTTGACTCTGTTGGGCTTTGCTTCTCCTGGCCATGACCAGCCCAGCCAAACCTTGACCAAGAACCATCTATCTCCAGTCTCGTGCTAGCAAATTCCTCCATGCTGGATGTAAAAATAAAAGCCGACTTTTTCTTCATAGTTGCCTAAATGATTGAATCTTTCATATTTTTTTTTTTTTTTGGGCAGATCTATCCTTCTCTTGTAAAGTGTTTCAGTTAATAACATTACTAGCAGAGAAAATAGTGGTGTGAACAGCACAAATGTCTAAGACTTGACCCTTTCCGACCTACCAGCACATGCAGAAGAGAAGGTACATACTGTATTGTTATATAGTCTTCTATGACCTTTTCAGTTTTGTGGTAGAAATGTCTCAACTTTCTGTCTTGTATCTGACAAAAAAGAGATTTGTTTTGGCCTGCGGTTGTACTCAGAAATCCTTATCTAGGACTGTGTACGGTACGATAGGAAGCTTCACATTAGAACTTAGGATCCAATAGGCTTTATGGTCCCATTTGCTCCCTGCGCAGTAACTCAGTAGTCAGGGTGGTTTAGTTCTGGGTTGTCTAAGATAGGATTCGTACAAAGGAAAGCTGCTTGACACCTAGCTTTATAACTCACTGTTATACAAGTTGGTTTGCAAATGCATCAATATTGCAAACAGAAGAGTAGTGGCGTATTTCCCCCCCCAGTCCTTTTCCTGACTCTGTAATCCTTTGCCAGGCTCAATTGTCACTTCTTGGTTTAAGGGTATTAGCAGCCCAGTAATTAGTGCCTTGCTGGGGTCACTAGAAGTCAGAAGAACAACATTATCTGTTTAGAAATCTACTGGGTTTAACACTATTCCTTTACACAGGTGGGCTTGTATGCTCTCCATCTCTTGCTTTTTCATGATTATTTTTCACTTGCTCCCATTTTCTAAAATTAGTAGCAATGGTGGAATAATAGAATGGAAAGCATTAATTTCCCCTTCAATAGTTGACTTTTTAGTTCAGTCTTATTAAATTTATCATAAATGACACTCACTCTCTCCTAATGTGCTCAGTCTCTCTTTTCATTAAGACACTATTAACTGAACCCCAGAAAATCCTGTTTGTTGTATGTCGCATTTTTACAGAGAAATAAGATGTTCATCAGTCTCTGAGTGGCACAAACCTGTGCTGCCTTTCGCTTGGCTTGTGATTCCCAGTGCTGGAGTGATGTGCACCAGGTTGTTCTTCACTCATAATCACTTCTGCATAATCTCAAAGGTTTTTGCTATAACAACTTCATACAGCCGGTGCTGCATATCTGATTCCTTGAAATAAATACTTTGGGGCAATCTCAGAAATGGTTTGGTCAAAAAGACCCAGCATCCATAAAGCAGGCCCACTGCCCCTGGTTTGTATATAATATACATTTATGTTACTGTTCCTGCTTGCTAACAAGTGTTTGTAGCTGTGCATTAAACCAGTGCGGGTGGAGAGGCTTAAGATCCAGCACTATGGTTTGCTTTCTTTCTAAAGGGTTTGCAGTGGGATAATTTTCTCTATGAAGAAAACAAACCCTGCAAAAGCATCCCAGTTACACAATGACTCTGAAGTTGATCTTCAAATGCTTGAAGTTCAGTAACAGCTTTTGGAAGCCTTCCATTCATATTTTTTTTTAATTGAACTAACGGCAAATTTTAATCACCAATGCTGGATACCTATAGTCAAGACAAAAGCACGTATAGAGGCCATACGGCATGTGCCCTAATGAAGACAGATGAATGTAAAGCGTGATCTTTTTTCCCAGTAATATTTTTGTGCAGACACAGCCTATGGATGCTACCCCACACTACAAGTGCATGACAGTGTATGTGTGGCTTTCTGCTCTGCCTGCAGAGCAAAATCCTTGCCTGACATAGGGAATGAAATTGGTAGAGAGCTGCCAGTGATGCTGCTACGGTCCTGTATGTCCTAACCGCACTTTTTTTGTAGGAATTAAATGCATCAATATGCAGACCAGTCCTTAAGACTAACAAAAAGTAAAAGTGTTGACTCAAGTTCTTCTACTTCCTGGAGAAAACAGCAAAAACAAGGACATAAAATTCTTGTATCAAGTTTTATTTGCAGACTGTATGTACCTTGCGTGGTTTACACAGTGTAAATCCTCCTGGATTTGAAATGCACCATTTGTGTACCCGGATTAAGTCATTTGAATCGGCTTGTTGGGGACAGTGCTAGCGGACTAAGCAGATGTCTTTAGCAGTACATAAGTTTTTCAAGCTACTTTCATTAATGAAGTTTATTTGTGGAGATTTGTGTCCAACTCCAAGGAAAGGTGTTAAGTACAGGAAATCCAATCAGTGTGTTAGCTGTAAAAATAAAACAAAGGGCTACCCACAAGGCTGAATAATAGATAATAATTGAAACAAACTACGTACTTATACATGTGCCTGTCCAAGTCATGGTATTTCTACTCATTTGTGGTTTGAGAGGTTTTTTGGACTCTAAAAAGAATCCATTAGCAGATCTGAGCTCTGCAGCTTGGGATTTGGGGTTGATTTTTCAAACATGGTTCTAGTTTAGGGATTGAAGTTTGGTTTGTCTGTTTCTAGTAGTGACAATTCAAAAGCCTGGGGTAGAGCACGGAAACAGTGTGCATTTTAATTTATTTACAGTGGAGAAATTAAAGGCCACAGCCAAACTCAAAACTGAGAAGCCTGAATACTTCTGGAAAGAAGTCGAATAATGTAGTTAGCTGGAGAACTGCTAATCAAAGAATACATCTTTGCAAGCCGGCAGCACTCTCTGAAAGCAAAGAATTAGTGAGTCCCTTGAATGGAAAGTTCTAGAGAGAGACTGAGTTTTCAATAATGTTATTTGATTTATTTCATAATTTTATGGGTTTTTTTCTCAGTCTGTTGTAAAGCAACCTGAGGCATGATGGAGCACTGTGAAAAGAAAGACTGTATCCTGGGCTAGAGGAAAAAGCAAGGTCTTTTTCTACTTAAGTGCTGTGGTGGCCTTTGTGGCTAGCAACCACTAACTGCAAATGTTGGGTGTACTTTCTTATTCATGGGAGCCATCTTCCCTGGGTGGACTGCAGACGTGTATGCAGTATGTAAACTCACGTAAACCAAGGCAAAAATAGGGCTGCACAAAATTCAGCTTTGCATTATTTACGAAGCATCTTTGCAATTTCATTGTAGGCTTCTTTGTTTTAACTTAAGACTGACTGGAGGGTTTTGGGTAGCGTAGCAAGAAAGACTTGTAAAGAAAAATACAGCCTGTGGGTTAATGAAACTTCAAATTCTTGTGACAGCCTCTGGCAGTGCATAGTTAAAATACTTAATCCACCATTTGCAAGCAGTGCTCTGCTGGGCAGTACTTGTTGCAGCGATCTTTAAGTCTTGACCTTATGGCATTCCTCCATGCTTCTACTCCCTTTCATAATTTCCTGTGCTCTTTCACCCCTTCCCTAGACCTCAGTGACCTTTGCTAGTTCTTTATTCTTCTTTTCACACTTGCATACATTGGAGTTTCCCGTAGGCACTAGAGAAGAACAGTGCTTTAAATCCTCTTGTTTCAGAGTTCTTTAGCATTTACCTGAATCACATGCCTATTGGTAATTTCTTGATTGGATATTTTTAAACACAATGCAGACTGTCTTTGTAAAACTTGGTCACAGCTGTTCTGAAGTCTTCAACATAGAAGGGCATTTACCCAGGTGGTACTGCCTCATCGGACTGCCCTGAAATCAGTCTGCTTTCTGAAGAGCTGCTCTGAAGTAGACTGTGGCTCTTGAGGTCAATGAAAGAGCCCATTTATCCCTTTAAAAGTACATGAATGACTTTGAGAGGCATTCAGTTCCTCTGGGTGTTACAGTCAAGGTGTCTTAGACATTTAGTGAGGTACCAGTGTCTTCCTAAGTGCCTTTTATATGCTGTTGTTTCATATGAATCATTTGGATTTTTATTCTAGTTTCACCTGATAGCTTAGCTGATAAATTGTGCGTGGTTTTTGTTTGTAACATTTATTCATACGCTCAAGAAAAACTATTGAGTCAGTTTTATGATAAAGCTCAAGTAGACTTGATATCTCTTAACAAGACATTCAGAATGGGAAAATCAGCTGGAGTTCTCCTTCTTTCTCCATGCCTGTACAGAGGAACCATAAAAGTGGTATAAAATGCAACAACAGGCTTGTAAAAACCAACTGTTCAGTTTCTATGATTTGCACGAGAAACCTGAATGCTCTTCAGTTCGCTGGAATGTAAAACAAAAGTCGGGTAATGAAGACCTAGCTTGTGGATCTGATCAAACACTGCCCAACCTCCAGGCACAGGCACTTCCAGCGGAGTACAGAAACCCTTGTCAAACACTGAACTTCACCCTGAGTGTGCTGGGTTTCACGGGGGAGCTTTGATACACACATTACAGTGAAACCTGCAGTGAAGCCCCGAGGACAGGCATGAGTATTAGTCGAGAACTATGGATGGTGCCTGCAGGCACACTGAATTCACAGTTGGAGGAGAAACACTTCCACGCTCTGCTGGAAATGAGGCCAAACCAACAGGAATCAGTTCATTCTTTCAGGAGGTAAGAAGTCAACCTTTTTGCTACGAAGTGGCAGAGCTGTATGAGGTTTGATCGCTCACTGAAGGAATTCAAAGTCTCTCTTCTCACCTGTGAGAAGCAAGCAATGGTAAGCAGCTTTGTAGTCCCAGTGTCAGGTGTACACCGCCACTGCTATGGAGGTGAGCAGCATCTGGCAAAGGAGACTGCTGGTCTCATCTCCCTTTCTGAATGAGAAAATCTCTATTACTACTACTTCAGAGTACGCTAGACTTCCTTAGAGGAAAGCAGATCATGAACCTGCAAGAGGGGAGGGACATTAAACTGGAACACCTTCAGATGAAGTAGGACAGGTCTGGATCTCATGAAGACACAACCTTAGGTTTCTGGGGATCTTCAAAACCAAAGATGGATGAACACTGGTCCCTCAGTTATACCTAGGCAGTACTTATCAGAAGCACCACTTCTGAACTGGGTGCCCATAGCCTTTTTCCCCCAGTATATCTGGAATATCCCCTTAATTTGGTGCGGTTAATGCCCTCCACCATTTTTTTTTTTTTTTTTTTTAAGAACCGTGCCAGAATAAAGAGTTTCAGGATGGGAGTGAAGGTGTTAGATTTGCAGAGGAGCTAAATATATGGGAAATTAAACAGAAAGCATATTGTGTAAGGCAGAGTAAATATATTGTATGGCTTACAAACCTTGGGCTAGGAATTGTAGGAAAAACAGAATTAAAATGAAACTTTTTGTTGAAGTTGTACACCATTTCTTAGTTCACAAGCCTGTTGGTAACATTTCTTAATACTACCTATTCATATACTCTTCATCACATACTTACCATATCTTAGCCTAAAGTGGATCTTGGTTTAATGGTTTGAGAGACTCTTTCCATCTGATCACATCTCAGCGTCAGGCACCATTAGGTGCTGGGAGGTTTTTACTGCTTGAAGTAAAAAGAGATCACTGCCCCATCCTGACACTGACAAATTGAGTCCTTTTATTTGTGAGACTTTGAACATAAGACTTGCCTGCCGTTTCGATGAAGGAATGTACTGGCTTCAATATCTTCCTCTAAAAAGGATTTGGAGGAAGCAGCACCCCTGCAGGCAAATTCCCCATCACTGATCAGCAACGCACCTGCCACTGGGGGAGGAGAAGACCCTGGCAGGCTGCCCTTGGACAAAAGCACCCCTTACTGTGCCATCTGAGCGCATTTAGGTACATTAATGGATACATTCCACATTTATTTATGCATGTCTTAGTCTGGCATGCTGTGAAAACTAACTCATATATTTTGAAAATATGGGTTTTTTTCAGCCATAATAAAAATCTGTTCCACTACACTATCAGATCAGAGGGATCTTTTCTTTCAACATGGGGAAATAAAACCATCCTTGGGCTTCAAGCTTCTACAGATGAGAGGGAGAGTGCTCTTAGACTTAATGAATGCTAACAAGTAGCTACAGCTGCTTAAGTTCTACAAGAGAGAAAAATCTTGTAGACTGAATCCTTCTTCAAGGTGCTTTATGACTTTCAGGTGAAAGTACATAGTCTTGAAATTCGTCTTGGACAACCGTCCACATATGCGAAGTATTTTTGTCTATACAGAAGATGGCTTTGCTTTTCAGAATTACCATAAAATAGTGTATATGTGAAAGCAGAGGATTTCTGCATTCTTGTAAGTGCCTTGTTGGCAGTTGCTAGCTTCCTAGAGAAAAAAAATGTTTAAATTATTTTAGATACATGTAATAAATTAGTCTAAATGAGGAAATAAAACTCTGGGGTTTATTTTTGCAAGTCAGTGCCAGGGAATATTTCTTGGAATGATGACAATCTCTTTTCTCTAAAGAGAGATAAATTGTATTATCTATAGAAAAGGTCCCTGTTCCATAACTGCTTTAAAAAAAACATTTTGAGGAAAAGACAGAAGATGCTACCCTGTCCAGCTCTATCTTATATCTGAGTTTATCTACCTGCTGCACTCCTCTTTGATTAAGGACTTCGATTACTCTTCAATGCCTTCTAGTTTCCTGTTAACCTTACCTATGTTAACTGTGTTGTTTAGCAGTAAACTGCCGAAAAGTGTTTCCAATCTGGGTTTCTTAAAAAAAATGTCTGAATAGTCACCCCAGAATTAAACAGAAGCTACAGATACTTTTCAGTAACCTTTTTGTTTGGTTTCAATAATGGAAATTATTTTCAGATTAGAAATAGTCGCCCTCTGGCTGCTGTAAAATAATTTGAGTGCACAGTTCCTTGCAGGATACTTTGGCATCTGTGGGCATATTTCATTCTTTATCTCATATTAAACCTAGAGGTGCTATTAAAATCCAGCATACTATTTAGATCTGCAGGGAGCACTATGATATTCGTAATAGAAGAGACTGCAAATAGAATTTAAACTTTATTGATTATAAACTTTAGGTATTGTATTTAAGCTTTAGATATTGTTTTTAGCGATATCCCTTTCTGTTGTTTTTATTTCTTTTCCGCCCAAAGTTCAATGTCCAGCAAACTGCTGGGAAAATAAACCAACCTTATTTCAGAAATCCAGGGCTTGTGGGCACTTGAGCATGTCTCAACTTATAGGGCCAGGATGGAGGGAAGCAGAGTAAGCGGAGAGACAGTGATAAATAACTATCAAGATGGTATCAGTAGGCAAAGGCCAGTGCTGCAAAAATGGAAGCCCTACTTATCTTCTTATATTCATGAAAGACAAATGAAGATCGATGAATATGGGTTGTCAGTTTTCTTCTCGTCTGCCTCTACAGCTACACTGCAGGTAACGTGCCCTGCCTGGAAAAGAGCCATTTAAGAAACCTTCTTTATAAATTAGAAACTGCTACTTGAGAGGTGTTTTTTATCGAGCTGGTTTAACTTCACAGACATCCACAGACAGCAGCAGGCTTGGTTTTGTGGGTAATTTTGTGGTTTCCGTTTTGTTTTCCTTTTGCTGTGGGGAGTGGGGGTGGTGGGATTTGATAGTGGCATCAAAGCTAACACTCAGCCTGCAGTATATTGCATGACCCTCTTCATTTAGTCACTTAGGCTGCTCTTTCTTCCGCCTAGACAGACTGTTAAATCTCATAAAGACATGGGTTTGCTAAAAGCTTGTTGCTTACTCTCCACTTGCTGGTAAAACACTCGTATAAAATAGTGGTGCAAAGGCTGCAGCCCAGCTAGCCGGAGAAAGTGCTGTGTCCCTTGCACGCCTCTGGTCCTGCCTGCCGGCACAGGAGGTGGGAGGAACAGCGTTCGAGCGACAGAAATACCAAATCTTCTTATTTCACATTGCAAACTCTAAAGCATTGTCTGGTATATACTGGCAGATACCTGGGTCCAGTGTGAGGAGGGGATGCGTGACAACAGGACCTGCTGCTTTCCACAAAGTCTGTGGAAGATATTGCACCTACTTATAGAACTCGAACTCTTCCAGTTCTCCAAAGAAACCGTGGTCTGTCAACTGAGCAGAGGGTATTTGTGTGGAGGGCATTTGTTGTTACTGTTTTTTCTGAGCAGAGGGAAATGGATAGGAAAGTTTGCCCAATAATAGCGTCTGCAAATCTCTTCTGTCCAGATATTCCTGAGCTGTGATACAGACAGGATTTACTACAGGACCCTTATGAGCACGTCCGATCTTCATGCATGTAATTTCTGTTGAGTATGGGCATGTTATTATCTTCTAAATAAAAAGAACCTTTTGGGTAGTCCAAATATATTTATAATGCAATGGCAATCTAGCTCTGATAATAGTCAATAGTATATAAATCTTAGTGAAGATCTTGACCATAGTTAATTTGCCATGTTGATAACTTTGCTTACAAGTTTTCCAAGGAAGGCAGTACTGTAAGTGGCTTAATTGCTGTCCTTAAGCACTCATACTTTTTATTTGGTAGCATATCAGTACTGCAGTAACAACTCGAGATATATATGCAAAGGTGCCTCATTCCCAGTATTATTAGATTACTTTAATGTAGGTATCCTTGATTTGTTTTGATTTTGTGTGCTTCCCCTAAAAGATGCAAAAGTGTCTGGAGAACTTGATGCTTGAAGCAGAAATTGCTCTTGGTGCTCTCTAATCCAAGTTATCTTCTTTTTTAAGTGGAGGTGGGGAACGGAAGTTGAGATTAGTGAGGGTATTTTGATCCTCATCAGTTTCCCCCTACAGGATAAACATTAAGAGATCCCCATGATTGTCATGTTAATTTGTTCACAACTTGATCCAAAGCCTACTCAAGTCAATGAAAGTTTCTATTCTTTCCTATTTTCAGTTACTTCAGATAAAACCAGAAGAACTGTTTTTCCCAGCACAGAAAGATACAGGGGCTCACCTACCAGGGAGGGAGGTTTTCAGTCATTTATGCTGTAATATGTTTATGTCTGCTTGAAAAGGCAGTTTAAAACACTGGCAAGTGTTTAACTGAGTTAATGCAAAGTTAAAGATGGTGACACAAGATTCCCATCCAGACAAGACACCCCTAGAGGTGCGCACCTACTGCGTGTGCATCCCCTGAGTCATCCATGTGCTGTGCTAGATCATCTGTTTCTTCAGTTGTCAGACAATTTTTTTTGAGGGGTGGGACTATGGAATCTTTGAAAAGTTCATCTTTTGCCTTGATAGCAAATTTTAAGTTGTCTTTTATCACATTTAATTTGTGTTGACAGCAAGAAAAAATTTTGTTCTTGACTTATTCCAGCACAGGTTGTTGAAGTTTTTCTTCTACAGAACAACGGTGAGCAGAGAGCAGTAGAGTTTACCCATTTGCATTTATTTTGAATAAGATTTATTATTTATGTGTATAAAACCAAGAATAAACTGTAGACACTAATGTTGGCTAATTAAAGTTATGTATGTGATGGAATATTAGTCTTTAGTGTAGTGTGTTTAGTCCTGAAAGACATTGACTCTTTGTTGATAACTTATTAGTTCCTAATGTGCGTTTCTTCAACCTCCTGCTATGTTTGGCCCAACAACCTTCCCAGTGCAATCCATTGGCTGTCTTCATCACACCTCCTGAACGCTTTGGTCACGGATTGTTTGCCGGTTCCAGATATTTGGCCCTGTACTTTGCATCACCTTCGCCCGTGTGCGAAGTGTTTATGCAAGTGGGGTCTGTCTAAGACTGGACATTGATTGCTGCTTCCAGTCCCAGCTTTCAGCTTCTTCACTTGCAACTGGTAAAAGCCATGTTGCATTGGACTGGAGGCCCAGCCAGCCTAATTGCCTGCCTGCTGCCTTAATTTTCATGCAGGAGCCCTTTCCTACTTCTATTCATCCTTGTTGCCTTTCACTGAATTTTTCTGGCACTACATCCATTTTGGTTTTTTTGAGATGGAGCACATCTAATGTGTATAGGCGAGTCATGGATTTATGTCATTGGATTTATATGTCATTGGATTATATTGTCAGCTCTATTCTTTTCCTTTATTATTCTTTTTATTTTGCCAAATAGTTCATTAGCTTTTCTGACAGCTATTGAGCACTGAGATGAAAACCCTGAAGTCTGTCTGATTCAACTAATTTTACGTAATCTCAAACAAGAAAGAGATTATTTTTATAGTATGCATCATTTCTCATTTCAGTATGTTACTGTTCTGAACAGTACACGCTCCCATGGAACAGTGATTTGACTTTTGCAAGATCAAATCATTAGCTACTACCATAAGTTCCTGCCTTACGTATGTTATCAATGCCAGAACCTCGCTTATGCCACAGCGATGTGGCTTCCTTAAATGCCTTAATTGGTGAACTTTGTGAAAATCTTCTTGGAAACCCAAGAAGACTACAAATCTGGACAACCTGATCTCAGTTAGTGTGGACACAGGTAGAATGAGGCGTACAGTGTACTGGGCTGTGCCGCCGATGTTGTGAGTTGGGTGTGTATGTTCACAGAAACTGAGTGTTCAGTCAAACACGTTTCATGGGTCACCTAACATAACTGCTCAAGACTTCTCCTAAGCTCCAGGACTGATCCTGTGACACTGTTTTGTTTCATATTGCAGCACGGTTTGTGGTGAAGTGCAAGGAAAAGTACGGATAACAGGAGTCCTCGCTCTGCCCACAGTGTCTAAATGTAAACTCATATAGTTAGGTGCCATTTTAGGAAACACTTTTTGTGGCGTAAATCATGTAATTCCGCTCTTGTCATGTGACACTACTGTTGACTCTTCTCTTTGAAGTTTGACTGTTTTCCCAGCTATAGTCTATTCGAGATGGAAAATTAGTGCTAAAAGCCACTGTTAAAACAGTTTCTCTTGAAGCATTTGGCAATGGTGCAATGAAAGAATTCACTAGATTTGCTAAATTTGTTTTGGATGACTGAATATGAACCCATGATTTCTTGGCACTTGACGCGAAATGCTTTTTTTCCCCCTCTACTTGCCATGACATCTCATATGAAATCCTCAGTTTCAGTAAGGAAGCCAGAAACACTGTGCATATACTTAAAGATTGGCAGATGAAGACAATGTTAATGCTGCACCCAAAGTCCTTAGGAAATTAAGCTGTAGTTTTATTATAATTAGCGATTTTCTTTGAAGTTCCTATAATTAGGATATCATCCATCTTTCAGTGGCTTTATTAGCATTGACAGCTTCCTTGGGGCTGTAGACAGGCTAAGCACCAGTGCAATGATGTATTGCCCTATTCGGCAAAAGTCTATGAGCATTCCCCATCGTTTCAATTTCTCTACACTGAGTGACACTTTTCTCCTCAAATAGTCCCCTTTGGCAGATGGCAGCAACGGGGGATTAATCTGATCCTTAACATGTAAAAACATACGTGAAAACAAACAGTCTAAATAACCCAGAATTAATTGTGTCACAACTTCAGGATCTCCAACACAGTGAACAGTCCCTCAGGAGAAGCTGTCGCAACACAAGACACTTGGCTGAAGGAGCAATGGTCTGCAGAGACCACTCTCATCCTCAGAAAGTACCTAGGGGAGAGCAGCCTTCCCAGGAAATTTATATATATATATATATACACACACATATAAATATATACAAGAATCTTATCTAAATAGGAAAAATTTTAACTTAAGAGAGCTTAAACCACCTTCTTCAAATACAACAAGTTAGTCCTGAAAAATTTTGTCAAATAAATTATATGTTCTACTATTACTCTGAATAGTAGGACTGTGTAAAATCCCATTTCTCTTTGAGTCTTATTTCTATCCATTATTAATCAACAGTTTGAATAGCTCTGCACTGTTTGCACCAGTAGCTCTTCTTGAACGCCATCTACATTCGCCTGTCCCTTTGGTTTTTTTGGACTTTTTTTTTGGTAAATTACCTCTTCCCGTATGGGGGAAGAAGCCAAGAAACCTTTTCCAGTGGTCATGTATAAGCAACCACCAATCTGGGCTGCACCCCTTGTGCTCATTTTCATTACGGTCACAGAGTTGGGGTGTCAATTACAGCCCCTAAAATTAATGTGCAATTCAGGTAAAACAGAACAGGAAAGAAAAGGCAAAGCAGGTAGTGTAGCCTAGGAAGGAGGCTGCTGCCCTCTGATGGTGCCCGAGGCGAACAGCCAGAAGGAAAGTGGTTGAGCAGCTGAGAGGGTGGATCCTCTTCAGTTTCTAGCATGTCTCTTGCAAGGCACAGGTGTAGAACCCAACTGTTTGACTGAACAGGCTGAGCAGGAAAGGATAAATCTGAATGCCCCCATTTGCTGCAGAGGATGCTGTTTTGTGGGATTTGATTCCCTTATTTTTCAATTTGTTTTCTTGTAATTTTGATGTGGTTTGGCCACTGCAGGTAACTGCTCCTCCAGCAGCAGAAGCCCGTTAATGCCTGGAGTTCATTGCCCTGAGGTAACTGAGTGCGTGAGGATTTAATATAGAAGTATTTGTCACCACTACCTATATCCCATCACTTAGGAAGATGAGGTTTCAAGTCATCTCTAAATGTTTAAGGATTTGCAGCTGTTTTACTAAGGAAAAGAAAAAAGAAAGGAAGATCACGCTGGGATATATGAAAGAGCAGTGTCGAAGTGCCTGCTGCTCTGTCCATATGGGCAGTTCCCCTCCTTTGCCCTTTGGTAAGAAGGGGTAGAGTTTTAGCCTTAGCAAAATGTGCAGGAAGAAGAGCGGTAGGTGTTTTTTATCACCGTGCACAGCTCAGTGGGCTCAGCTTGGAGCTGTTTCCCTCGAGAGGAGCACTGCAGAGAGTAGGAAGGTCTCTGTCTCCCTGCCCACTTGGAGTCTGTTTTATAAGCAAACTTTTTTCCTTTGAACTAAGTTTTGACTCTGATCTCATCTCATTTTTAAAAGGCTTCCATCCTTATTACCCAGCTAAGACAACATGCACATGCCAGATCCTTGCTTTTGGCTTTCTCCTGGGAAGCCGCCCCTGCAGAGTCCTGCTCTGCAGTGACTGGATGAGGAGGTACCACAATATCCTGTCCAAAAGCTGTCTTTAAGGAGATCCTCATTGAATGCTATTGCAATTCTGATCTAGATTGCTTTTGAAAGATAAATAAGTAGACAGGAGAGCGATGAGATGATCCCTGAAATGTGACTACTAGCTCGTGACCAGTCCTTAGAAAAACGAACAAGAAGTTCATCTCAAAGCAGAGACAACAAACAAAATTATCAAGAAAGGGGAGATTTAGGATCAAAGATTTGTTTCGGTCCTTGCAATAAATTTTTCCAAGCAGAAATTTCTCTGGGATGTTTCTGCACCTGTGATTCCTTCTAGACTAACCTCACACCCCTTGAGGTGTGAAGGTTCTTTCACAAGAAGCCCAGCACACACCCCACGCTGTGCCGTGTCCTCTGTGCTCTTCCAAGGGGCCTGTAGGAAATATTTATCTGGTGGAAATGCTGTCAGCAAAACATCCTGATGAACCCAGTGTGGGATAAGACATGTCTGTTGGTAAAGCCTCACAAATTGCTTGGGACAGTGTTGGGAGCATATATTAGAGCCTCTTAAGCATGGGGTTGACTTGTGCTCCGTGTGGGACTTCCCTCTGTCTAAGGAGGTGGCAACTCATCTGAGATTTGACTGTTGGGGTCTCTGTTGCTACTACTGGAGCAGCATGAACGCGTGTTTCAGCAGCAATGCTAAAATTGTTGAAATTCTTTACTTAAGAAGCTCAAGTTTTAGCTCAGGTTATCAAATGCCTTGGCAGGAACACAGCCACCATGAGGTAGGGCAGAGCTGCAGCTTTCACGCTGTGATGGGCATGCCATGTGGCAGCCGCAGAGCCTCCTCTGCTCTGGTGCTCTCCCAGTATTAGCGTTTCCAGCGCACCTTCTTTCGAGAGCTAAGCCACAGTTTTAATGCAAAGATTTTAACAGGTGAGAGGTGAAAAGGAAGGGAGGAGCTGTTGATTGGCACATTTCAAAAGCACTGGCAGGACACATGTTTTCCCAATTTGCACAATACCTCTGCATTTTTCTGGGTGTATGATTAAATGGTTAATACCATTTTATGCAATGTAGCTTTATTGCAGGCAGGAGTGTTAGGTGGGCTAAGGCTACTCGAGCAGTAAAAAGTACAGCTTCTAAGTTGTTGACTAGTGGAAACCTGGTACAACAGTGGTTTGTATTATGAGAATGAAACCCCCACGTGCCACTCTAAAGCTCTTCTGTACGTTTTGATGCCATAATTCCTTCAGCTGCCTTATGCTTGAGTAGCTGTCCCACATAAAGAAAAGACACTTAGAGGAAAAGCTACTGTCCTGCATTTTGCACCCAGTCAATGTGACAAATGCTGATGACATGGGGTTGGGGGGCACTGCTGCGCTGTCCCATGATGATTCTGGCTTCAGGCTCTCTTCTCTACTGTTCAAACCTGCCACGGGGCTGTAAGAGTAATATTTATTTTTAATTCTCCAGTATTCCTATAATAAAAATCATTAGTGTGTTGGCGATACTGCATGTGATTTAGAACATCGATTGTTAATTCTGGCAGCTCTCCTACCAGCAGAGATTTTTAAATAGCAGGAGCCGGATGACTCTTTAGCAGAATAGCTCCTGGGGGACAGGGATTGGTTTTATTGACTGAGCCTCTTTGCCTGTGGGTAGCAGCAAAGCTGCACCGGCTCTTTTTTTCTATAATTGTGAACTTAACTAGCTCCTGATGTGCTGTCAAGTAGATATTCCTACATCAAAAATTATTGCATTTGCCTACTGTGAGGTTTGTGATGTGTCTTCTTAAATATTTTCAGCTGCTGCTAAACATTAAGGTAACTGATAATTTACCAGGCATTGAGGATTGTCTGTGTTTTCAAAGAAAAAGCTGCCTTTATTCAGCATTTCTACAGTTGTTGAATTTGGTGTAACTTTCATCCAGCATGAAACTTTTCAACTGAACCATAAAGCTAAAACAGATTCTTGCATAAATTGGAACCAGAGCTTCTGCGGTGGGAACGTATTATCAAATAATGGTATATACAGGATCACTTTAGTAGAAGCATCCAAGTGACTTATTTAGCCAGAACAACTGTTAGGGATAGGTCAGTACGGATTAGGAGCTTTGCGCTGCCCTGGATTTCTCCTTTAGGGCAAGAAGGAGGAAAATAGCCATTTTACGCCTGTTGGAAGGAGAAGCAGAGGGGCAGAGCTGGCTGCCTTACTGGGTAATCCTTCTCTTGTTTCTCTCCAGCTGCCAAACTCCTGGCAGGGCTTTGCAGTAGCTGCAGTGAGTCACGGGTTCTCAAGTGTGTTACAAACAGCGTGGAGCACACAGAATTCATCCTGCTCAGCTCTGGCCACACAGTGCCGAGGGTGCTGGAAACGCCTGGCCAGAGGGCTCAGCTCTCAACAGAGGTGTGCGTGGTGGGTGCTGCTGCCCAAAGTGACATGCTGGTGTAGGTCACCAGCTCAGTTTTCTGTTTCCTAGCCACTTTCAGTCCTGGGGTGCAAGGCAAGGGAGCACATTGCAAGCATCCTGCCCTGGCCCCGGTGAGCTTGGAACTGGGACCTTGGCTGCTAGAGGGAAGATTCATCTTTCAGCTGCTTTCAGCCTGATTCTCCCCTTGACCGGATCAGACACAGCTCCCGGTGAAAAGCAATGAGCTTCAACTACTGTCAAGTGATGAATGTGTAAAATTACCCTGGGTTTAGATAAGATGGGAGCTTGATTTTTCTTTCAAGAGTGCATCAAGCTGACAGTGCAAGCTTTTTTCCCCTTTTTTTACCTAAGGGTAAACTGCCAGAATTTGTCCTCATTAAGTGTACTGAACACAGTTCCATTCATTTAAAAGGCTGTCTGGTAGGCAAAAGCCAGACCAATTCTTTTTTGATATCCTAAAGCTTAAATGCAAGGTTGGATTATGTTGCATCCTTTCTTTTTTTTTCTTCTTTTTTGTTTCCTCTCATAGAAGTGTCTGTAACCCAAATGCACAATCACTTCTCAGTGAACTTTTGAATGAGCAAACGGATACCTGGATGGTTTGACTTGCTGTTTGTTCATCCCAATTATTTACCTGCCAGGGCCAGCCCTGTCCTGGATCACTCTTGGGTAGTCTGCTTTCTTCTCAGGAGATGGCTAATTCCAGAGCTGTCATATTTTGTAATTTAACTTGCAGCAGGTACTTCCAAATCCAGGCATTTTCCTGATAACTGATCTTTTTGTGGCCTCATTACAAAATACTGCGCTGGTTTCAGCTGGGACAGTTACTTTTTTTCCTAGTAAGGCAGGAAATGCACAAGAAGCTGAGGGGACACAGCTGGGACCTATGGCCCAAACTGGTCGAAGGGGTATTCGACACCACATGACATCATGCCCAGTATTTAACTGGGGGAGCTGACCAGGGGCGGAATTGCTGCTCAGAGTGAGGTGGGTGGTGGTTTTCTGGGTAATAAGCAGTTGTGCTGTGTATCATTCACTTCATATATTCTTCTGGTTTTACTGTTGTTATTTTTCTCTTCCTTTTGCTGTTCTGCTAAACTGTCTTTATCCCGAACTGTGAGATTTACCCTTTCTTTTTGATTCTCCTCCCCATTCATCCCACTAGAGGAGGGGGATAAAGAGAGCAGCCACATGGTGTTTTGTTGCTGGCTGGGGCTAAATCACAACTACTATAGACATGCCCATGGCACAGAGCGCTTTGCTACCAGGGCTGTTTCAGCATTGTGGAGAAAACACAGGGAGAAAAGTTTAGAACTTTTGTTTGCGTTCTCTCCTCCTTGCGTTGTCCCACTTGCCTCTTGCACTTGCTCTCCCGGTGTTTCCCACTGCAGCCCAGCCATGGTTGGGTGAGTTCATCCGTGCCAAGGAAGTGAGCAGCCACTTCTCAAGGCACCCAGACTTGGTACTATGGGAAGCTGCTGCCTTCTTCAGCTTGTTAAACCTCCATCAGCGACATCTGCCAAGCACGACACCGTTGCATGAAGCAGAAAGTACATAGCATAGGGCAGAGAGGATAATTTTGAGCTTGAGAAAGAAAGTCTTGCCTTTAATTTGAAATAAAACATTCAGATTATCAAGGTAGCCTTGTTAGTTATATACAACTTTAACTACTATGTAAAATTTATTTTTTTTAAGTGTTGTAATGATTTTGATCTATAGCTCGCACCAAAGCAGATGATCTCTTACTACCCAGTGACTTTCTTGCAACATGTGTCTCCTATGCTTCGCAGCTGTATCTGTCAGCAGGAAAGCATAAGGTCCCTTGAGACTTCCAGACTGATTTTTTTTAACAGATCTAGGTGGTTCAAACAGGCACACGAAGGTGGGAATGTGTGGGGTTGGGCTTTTTCTCTGGCGTTTCTGTGGGAGCTAGTATTTCAGTGCAGTAGAAATGCTCAAGCAACAGCAAGCCACTGCTTTTCAAAGCAGGAACCCCTGCTCCTCCAATATTATCCTATTATGATGACTTTATTTCTTTGTGAGCAAGAGCCCGATATAAGCGTAATTGTATTGCATGATGGATGCTGGCTGAGTACAACAGTGACAGATGCATGCTGAAACTGTGTGAAAATTTTTGCAGCCAAAGCAAAACTGGCAAATGTTTGGCTTTCCGCCAGCTTAGCTTGCGGGTGCACAGTATCTGACGGTTTAACTGCAATGTTTACAGCACTGAAAAGCAGTTCTAGGCATGGTTCTTGTCAGCAGTAGAGAGCAGATAACATCTCTTATTTTGTTGACCCATAATGCCCCTCAAGTATTAGAAAACCCTCTTATTTTTTTCCCCGCTCTGCCTTCGTCATATTTTCTGTTAAATGCTTAAGCAGTATGGAAAAGCCCTCTCCTCTGATTCTCTTGAAAGAGCACAGCTGCAAAAAGGATTGGGCACTTTAATCATGGAACTTTACTTTTTTACATAAATAGGGAAAAGTCACCTCCTGTATCCTCTCGTCTTCTCTTCAGAAATGCTTTTTCTTTCTCCATAAGAATCTCTTGCATTCTAGAACAGCTGTCAAGCATCACCGGGAAATTGCAGTGTAAAGGAAAAATATGCAATAAAAAAATTGTTCTGCCAGCTGCAGAGGCAGGGAGCAAAGGAGCAGAAGGTGCTGATCACCATTTTGCATGGTGCACTTCTCTTGAAGCATGATTTCGCGCGATGGCATCTGTCCCAAGGTGACATTTGTCTGCTCACATTCCCTTAGGAGGGCAAGAAGGGAGCTCCCCATTTCTGTGTATTTCTACAGTTGTGTGTCTCTGTGTGCATATTAAACACTAATTAAACCGAGCACAGGGATAGAATGTCTATAAACCCTCACTAATAAAGCCCACTATTCGGCATTTGTGTTGACAAGATGACAGGCTGGTGTAGGCGGTGGGAAAGCAGCGGCCACACCTGCTCAGGGTGCAGCTTTGCCATTTACTGTGGACAGTAATCAAGGTCTAAAAATAGCCTAAACCAGGATCTTGCTAATGTTTATACTAATGAATAACTTGCAGATACTGGGCTCCTATACCGTCTTCTGTAGTCCATGACCCATCCTCTTGCTCCTGCTGCCCTGTGTGCCACCACAGCCATGGACAAAAGCACTGAGCAAAGGAAGTACAGATGGGATCCCTGCTGTTGCTGTTAGGTGTTTTGATGTGAAGGCAACTGACTGCAAGCAACTTTGTCCGAGTGCTCACACTCCTGTTCATGAACACGAGCCTGCGGGTGGGCGTGGGCATCAAGGCATAGGGACTTGCGGGAAATGAACCCTAAGCAGGGAAAGGACAGCGGTAGCAATTTCAGAACAAAATGAAGCACCAATAGCTCGGTGACCATTTTTCATCATCTCCAGAGTTCCTAGTATTTGCACTGTTTCTGCTCCTTGAGATACGCAGCTTAGATATGCAAACAAAACAATGTCTCTGATCTTCCCATTTGGACCCAAAAGGGGAAGCAAAAATACATTCATAGATGCCGATGTTGGTACAACCCTGTGCAAAACTGGGGCAGCCGCTGCAAGACTGTCCTGTGGTCCAGAGAAGTCCAGAAAGCAGAAGGTGGGGACCAGACCCTCTGTACTGCATAGGTAAGAGGGTGGCAGCCTGCTTTTAAAGGTGATGGTAGTTGTATGGAGGGGAGGAACCTCTTCTAGGAGTCTACTTTCACAGTGATGTCTCTGGGGAAGAGCATGAGGTAAATTGCATGAGATCTATTCCTACAGGACAGTGCTGGCATCATGCTTATAAAGTAATACACAAATACCTAATATAAAGATAAAATCAAAATGCTTTGAAGACCTACTAGGCTATTTTGTTAATTGATCTATAAATAGAAGTTCGATTTTAATGGAAAAGAT
This sequence comes from Cuculus canorus, assembly GCF_017976375.1. Lineage (NCBI taxonomy): Eukaryota > Metazoa > Chordata > Aves > Cuculiformes > Cuculidae > Cuculus > Cuculus canorus. Next base: position 31,159,186 of record NC_071407.1, read on the forward strand.
TAGCTGCAATTGTCCACATTAAATAGTTGGTTTCCTCTTCAGTAGGCATCCTTAAAACAGAATGACGTCTTTTGGTGCATTTTCAATGGGTCTTTCCTGTTCTTTCTTCTTAGAATATCTTGCATGGTCATAGAAATATATGATGATGATAGAAGCAATGTTCAGTAAAATGATGAGCAGCATGATCCAATATGAATATCCGTAAGTGTGTGCAGATTTTATATGTGTCTGCAGTAAAGAAAAACATCCATGGGCCAGTTCTATAGACAGACCATTCCCTTCGATGTTCACAGGAAAAAGTATCATGCTTATAAGTACAAAGATCCCTAGAAGATACAAATACAAATATTAGGGGTGGAATTGTAGTATTATTTTGTAGCTACTTGTAAATAGTCCACTAAAATTGGTTAAAATACCTAGACTACGACAGAAATCAATCTAACGTTTTTCCATTAGTAAAATATGAGGGTATTTAAAGAATTTTTGTCCCACCTAATGGTATCTGACAGGTGTTTTGACATGGGTAACTATATCTTCTGCTAAAATTAATGGATTCTTACTAACTATTCTTAGATAAGGCCTTCTAATGTAATTATTTTTTATTGAATTTAGTGCTGATGAATATAATAAATTCACCTTTGGGTGATTTGCAGAATGCCTATTTGGTATGAGCCCGAATTCACGGGGTGTGCAGTATCACAGATAGATATCTATATCAGATAAAACCTTGAGCAACCTGGTCTACATTTATACTTTGCTCAAAAGCTTAGACCTAGAAACTTCATGTTCTTTCCAACATGAATTATTCAACAGTTCTGTGATAAGCTAAAATGAGATGTCTCATTAGATTTGTATCTATTTCCTATAGCTTTCTGAATATAAGTGCAGTTCAGTTACTTTGACATTTAGCTAAATACGTTTACATCTCGGCTTTATAGTGCTAACAGAGTTATAACCTCTGAAGATTTCTCTTCCTTCCCTCTGGGTACACTGTACTACAGATGGTCCCTCAGACACAGGTTCAGGTTTTTGCAGGACACTGGACTTTCGGGGGATCTAGTAGGAGAATTGGGAACCTTCAAGATACACTCGCACATCAAATGATGCATGATTTTTCATACAAATATGCCCACGGCAAAATAGCTTTCCAGGTCATAGCACTTAAAGGGCTCTAAAAAGTAACCGTAATCCTTAGTCGATATGGAAGTTTACCCTCTCACTAATATTTTTTTTGGAAGCCCATGGTCCTTTCATTTCAGGTCAAATCTTGCAGATTCACACTGCATAACGGGTGCTGTGCTCAGGAAACAAACAGCATTCTCATCTGATGAGACAACGGTTGTCTCAAAAGCTGAATAATTCTCTAACCAAGGCTTTTGCTCACTTTTCTTATCGTGTTTCAAGGCATCCACAGCTGTTGCAGCATTTATCTTTGTACACTGTGCTAGCCACAGCTGGAAAAAAAGGACTATACTCCTCTATATATTCCCTGTAATGAAGACTACATTTCTAGACATAAATAATATAAATAAGAACTTTATATATATATATAAATATATATAAATAAGACCTTTCCACTAAGGTCTTATTTAGGGAAAGGCTGCTTGCAGAGTGTGGCTCCAGGACAGGACATTGGCTGTGGGGGTACGTGGCTCAAGGGAGAGCAAACTCTGGCTCCACCAACGGAACAGCTTTGGACCTGAAAAGCTTTTGAAGGACAAAATGCCCATGCGGAAGCATTCTATAATCAGATGTCTTTAAAGAAATTTTTCCAACCACAAACCTAGCACTAGAGGAACACATAATCCTCTTGAGACAAATTGAGTGTGAGAGCTGGAGTCATTAGCATAGCAACATGAAGAGGATGGGAAGGTGCGTTGGGAGCAGCCCTGCTTTAGCCAGCCGGGTGAATGAGAGGTTATACCTCCAGGGAGCTGTCTGATAGAGTTCACATCTCTAACGATTCAGTGTCTCTACCATTTTTTTCTGCTTAGGGAATGTTAAAACTTACTCTGATCCATGAAATTGTTCATTGGAGAAGGATATAAATTTTGCCATGACTCAGCCCTCCTAGCAGCTGCCCTCCCCATTTTAATGCTGTTGTGGATGTATTCAATTCAACAAACTTTTCGGAAATTAAACTGGAATCCGTCCTGTAGGTTTGGTATGTAGGTAACCCAACAACAAATACACTATATATACCCTAAAATAGTGACATAAGGTTTTAAAGAGGTTGCAAATTGCACTGTAGTCACATCCAGTGCATGCTTTTCTGTTATGGTTTCATTCTGTAGTTGTCAGCTCACTGTTTTTCCATGCCCATCGTGCATGAAATGATGCTACTCCTATTTAGGATTTTCACTACCACTTTTGCTGCCAATGAATCTAGACAACTCCTCCTGATCAACGGTGCCCCTTCAAGTACATTAATACTATTTTACTGGTACTTAAATGATAGTTTGCAGGTATCCCAGCAGACACAGTTAAAACCCAAAACCAACTGAACAGAATACTTTTCCAAATATTCCCTTTTATAGATATATATTTCTTAATCTTTGACTTGATGCTAATGCAGTATTTATCTGTACTATAGGCTGAAAGTGGTCAGCACAGGACTTATTACTTACCGCATAAGGAGTTCCAGGTATAGACTCCAATTGGTCCCAAAAATGTCTGGTAGGGATTACTGACAGCATTAGTGCAGGTAAATCCAGAACTCAGAAGGGAACTCAGCAAACCAAGAACCAGAATGACAATAATTGCGGTGATGACACTTTTTGCCTTGGTGTTACTCAGGTTATCTGCAACTGAAATAGAGAAGCTCAGTATTCCTAGTTCAGATGACCATATCGCTTACTGACATTGTTGTAATTAAAAGATAGTAACCAACGATTTGGCTGATAGGTAGAAATCTGTCTGTAGCAGGCTCAGTAGGTTTGGACACAGCACACAAACCTAAATCCAAGATAGGGTGAAGATACTTGGGACACATCTAAGTGCATGGCTGCTGATCTTTCAGGCACACAAACTTCCTGAGCGTCAGGCTGGGTAGTAAACTTCTTTCTGAGTACTTTCATAAATATTTCCTCTTGACAAGGCCAGACAGAAATTTTATGCTCAAAACAGTTCAGAAAACTAGATGTTCCTCTGCCCATCATTCTTGAGATGTCTGGCAACATCTGCAGATGCCCAATTTAAAACTTGACTCCAATTGCTGTTTGATTCCTTTTAATATAGTGGCATATCCTCATATGGAATAAATCTGACAAGAGAAACGGCTTCTAAAAGTCCAGTAAAAGCTGTTAGCCTGGAAGGGTCAGGTCCATTTGTAGAACAAATGCAACTGAGCATGCTCTTTCATGGACAGTTGAGCTGATATTTGTACTCCGAACTAGATCTGTCTCTTACCATTTTTTTCTTGCAGAAAATAAAATGATGGAGATTACTTGCTCCCTTCTTTTCAAAGAAAGAAGCAATTCCTGCTTTTTTTAAATTTTTCTGTGAAGATTAGGTTGTGGCTCCCAAGGGTCTGTGCTTCATGCTCAGGGGTGGTCCTATGCTTGCCAAGCGGGAATGTGGGCTCCAAGCTGCCAGCTCAGCCCTTCCTGTTGTCTCCTGTGCTTAAGGTCTCCACTTCTGAGGATGTGTCAAGAAGTCACATCTTAACATTGAGGATCCTGGTATCTCTCCTTTTTCCTCCAGCTTACAATAAATTATACACATAGATTGTTGCCTGGTATAGATAGGTCCATAAATATATACACGGCCACCCATATATATATACTTGGCACATACAGTCAGCCCCTCCAGGATTGTGATCAGTTTTGTTGGTTTTGCCTAAATGGTCCTAGTTATTTGACATCTTGCTGATAATGAGACAGAAATTTGAATGCAATATACTTGAAGTGTAATTGCAGCATAGATGCATTAAATATATTATTTTCCTCCTTTCAATTTAGAGATTGAAAAGGCAACTATGATATGCCTGTGGTTGCCTTACCCTATAGCAAACACAACAACAATGTTTTCAAGATGTATTCAAATGAGTGTTTTGGTAGACAGCCACTTGCAAGAAAACTTCCTTGCTATGCTTTTTTTAATACAAAGCCATTACGGTAGACTATTCAGGTAGTGTATGAATTGGAGAAACCATAGCAGTATAGATATCAACAAAAAACTGTAAAAACCCCATAAAAAGAAAATAAACACTCATAACAAAGAAAAAAATGCTATTGGATATAAACGAAAAGGAGAGTTCTCTCTCATTTTAATATATTATTTCTGCTAGAAGTTAATTTCTGTTTGAGCAAATGGCAGGTAAGGCAGTGTTATGGAAATCAGATGCAAATTTAAGCAATTCTCCTAGAAGAATAGAAAAGACAGGCATTCAGGAGGCATCACTCAATTAAATGGAAGTGAGGATCCAGCCAGTTGTACCATGTACTCCTGCTGAAGCAGCCTTACTGCTGGGGTGTTGTCTAGGTTGAGAAATAAATCTGGAGCCAAATCAGACAGGTTTGTGTATTTCCCCCTGGCAGCCTCACTTAATTTTACCAGTCAGAATATCTCCAGTATTGACTGGCTACATCCATTGCACTCCCTAACTGATCTTCTTTATCTCTGACAGTGGTCCACAGCTCATGGGATGTAATTTCCTCAGGCTGCACCTATTCTAAGCATGCCTGCAACGATGCAAGATTAAAGATTTTAAACAAAATGCTATTCTCATGGCAGCGGATTTTTTTTTTCTAAATAAAGCAGTTTGTGCAAACTGAATCTACAGTAGCTGAGCTACTTGAATGGGATCGACAGCAACTCACAGCGAGATAACCTCTGCATCAGTGCAAAATAACTTAATTCCAAAATGAAAGCAGAGATTTTTGCCTTTGCCAGGTCTCTCCTTCATTTTTCAGTATCTCCTTTTGTCCTCCTATCTTTAACTTTTTTATGGTTGGGTAGAATTTCCTCAACTTTTACTGAACTGAGTGTGAATGATGTCTAGCTGACAGCTTGGAGGTCTTTTCTAAGCACTGCTTATGTGGAAGCTCTTACGAGGTCTACAGTTGCTTATGATATATAATGAATTGTTCATTTAGGAAAAAAAATAAACAACCACCAACAAAACAAACAAAGAGTTCAACCTAGTTTTCTACTTTTGAGGAGATCCCGCAGCACATCTGGAAATTGATGATAATGTTAATGAAGCTCCATCAATTTTTAAGCATTTGTCACATATTTTAAAAGTTAGAAAGTGAATTGATTCCTCTCTGCTACAACAAATTTCAAAGACTTCCTTGTGTGCTGTTGGCCTTGCTGGTTGCCTGTAGTTGATAAATCTTCATTTTACAGGACCCTTTGGTCATGCCTCTTCCTGCACCTTGCTCACAATTTTTACGTGTTTGACTCAGAAACAAACAAAGCTGTAAACAAGGTCTTTTACAGACTATTACAGATAGATAGTTCTCTTCTAAGACAAATCATTAAAACAGCTAATGAAGACTTTAAGGACTTAAGTTATTAAACAACTTGTAAATTCTACCAAATCGTTCTGCTCATCCCCAGAGCCTCCCAAGTAGCTGTATTGATTTATTTCTTTATTAAGGTCTTCCGTGGCAGTCTGTTAAAGCAGCTACACAGACCAGGCAGTTCATGCACTGTGCACTTGAAGAAACCATGTTCCTTTGTCTGTCTTTCATCTTTATGCTTGGAAATTTCTTTTAATGTCGTGGTTTCCAAAATAAAAAATTATCTTTGTAAATGCTGCTGAATAGCCATTAATAAAAGCCAACCTGGACTCCTGGTGCCAAGAACTCTGTACCCCCAAGCTATCATCTTTGTGATATCCGTTCTTTTCTCACATCCAAGTATGAAAAGGCCATTTCAGAAACACACTCTGGGTGCGCAGCAGAGACCCCAGTCAGCCCCTGCTTGCTGAGCTGTGAATTAAAACGATGCTTACAGATCTTCTTACTGTTATCTGAAATGTTAGAGTGGAGGAAGCACAGCACTTCATTTCTCTCAGTTATTCTGTGTTCTTAATTATTTAACCATTTTTTATTATTTTTTTCTTCTGTAATAATTCTCCTGTTGAGGGTAAATACCAAGAACTGCAGGTGCACAAAATGTAAGTTGTTTCATATCAATATAAGATACAGTTTAATTCGAATCTACTGGATGTTTGCTGAAATGTTGTTCTAAAAACCTTGTTTCCAAAACTTATTTCGGAGATTTTTTCTTAAATTACAAGGAGTCACCTAAAAATTGTGGATTGAGTGGGGGAAGAAGGGCCTTATAAAAGATGATAAGCTATGTTGCAATCCATACTTCACAGTCTAGCATAAAAATAAAAAAAAAAATGCAGAAGCAGTGATAAGGTTTGAAAATACTAACCAAATTGTTAAGTTTAAGAATAGCACTTAGAAATGGAATCGTGTGCTTTTAAAGGAAGAAATAAAAGGAATGCTCTCATCAATGTGTAGGTCCAACACATGTATAAACACCATATCTACCTTAATTATTGTTTTATGTGTTTTGTTCTTTTCCCTCCAGCAGCCCCACAAAATTTTCTATAAAAATGATGCTAATTTGATAGTAGGTGGCAAAATGTTTTAACTCAAACAATTTAACATAACGAGATTTGAGAAAAAAAAATCCTGGAAATTGAATTAGGCTTGTAATCCTTTAATAAAATGGTAATTGAATGCTGCTGTTCTGTTCCTCACCGAAAGCTTCTGAAAATTAACATTATTTTTACATTAAGTTCCTATTTTGACTTATTTCCTTGTTCCAGGGCATAGGCCAAGATCACAGGTAATTAGAAGAAGCTGCTGTTGGCAAGAATGCTGTAGCATTTCTGTGCTTTATGGGGATCTCATTTTACACCACTTAAATCCTCAGACTGGTCTACAGCTCTTCTCATTCTCACCTGAGGTGTTACAGTCACTGATGAACAAAAGAATGAGCATCAGCACCTGCCTTAGCGAGAAGGCACCATCCATCTCCAGGTGTAACATCACTCACCTTGGAAAGTCTTTTCTGAAACATGAAGTCCCGCATCCACAAACTGTTCGCAGGTACCGCTAAAAAGTCCGTAGGTGAGGCTGACGGTAACACTGGAGTTTGTTTGAGAAAAGCCAACCTCACTACTTATCCAGTGCTGTGTCGCCAGAACAACACAAATCATCACAAAAGAGCAAACACAGGTAAAAAAAGCAGATGCAAACGTGGTGGTTTTTTTTCTGGATGGCATTTCGTCAGATGGAGATTTTCCACGAGTTCAGGGAATTTTCTTCTCTTTAGTTCGGCTCAGCATGAGGTTGTTTCCTCCTTCTCCCTAGCTGGGATCTGCTCTCTGTGCTAGCAGAAAGCTACCTTGGTAAACTTTAAGCAAACAGCAGTGGTAATAAAAATGTAAAATAATTGAACTTTGATCTGGACAAAAGGTGTTGCCATAGTTACAACAAAACCAACCTGGCAAAGGGCAGGAGGAATCGTTGGCGGGTGGTTTACTATTGCCTTGCTGACCCATAGCTTGTCAGATCATGGCTCTGGAGACGTCTTCTAGAGCCTGACGCCGGCAGGGCCACGGTTCCGGGCTCCCCTTACTGCTGTCTGGGAGATATTTTACTCCCTGACAGAATTTTCTGGCCTGTTCTTTCTTTGTCTTTTGAAAGGCTGATAACCAGAGTGGAAAGAATTTTCACTAAATCTGTATCTAATGTGTTATAGTAAAGAATAATAAAATGCTCCTTCTCTGTTAAAATTCCGAGCTTTCTTAACAGCTACTCAACTATCTCATTAGAGACCTCTTTAAATTCTTTATGCCTTTTGTGAAACCACTGGATTGATCTTGGCTTTTGAGGGTAAGGAGATTCTACCTACAGTCAATAGATAATTTTCTAAGGAAGAGCTATAATTCTCTAATAAGTTTCATATGTTTTCATAGAATAACTCTCCCCTCCCCCCCCCTTTTTTTTTGTCAGGGAGGAAACAAATACCTTGAATAGGGATTAATTTCAGTCAAGTAGTGGATATGTAAAAGGAACAATATTAAAGAAAATCTGTTCTGGACTATGAAGCAAGAGAATGTATTCTTTCCTTCTACTCAAATTAACCTAAACAGAACCTAAAGACAGTACCAATGTGATCTCAAACAGAGCATGAATTGCTTAATTTTAAGACTGAAACCAAATTTCTACAATTTGAGATAAACCAGGCACCAAGGTCCCCATTTTGTTTGGGTAAAATCTGAAACCTGAATTAATAATCTATGGTTGGAATAAAGGAAAAGAGATTTCATTAGCTTTTATTTCTATTCTTATTTATCTATTTAAAATATTTGTTATAATGTTATTATTCCATATTATATTCAAGTCAAGCTTCTGCATCGTCCAGCGTTTTTAATCTTTGGAAAGCACTCTGTTTTAAAAGTGCTGCTAAATAAACCTGTTGAGCTGTCTTCCTGAAGCTTGACTGGTTTTACTGTAAAACCTTCCTGAAGCTTGACTGGTTTTTTTTTTACAGAAAGATTAAAGATTTATGAATTTGGAAGAGCAAGTAATTTTAGTTTCTTGAGGGGAAAAAATACCTTGTTTGTAACACAGTGATATTATACTGTAATTACTCTAGTGCCGATTTCTTGATTCAAAACTTAAAGCGGTAATCACATTTGAAATCAGTGTATCTTATTTCTGTGATGTACAACTGGTCTATATAATGCAGTCTTGTGTATTTTTTTTCAGATTATATATGATTTTTTAATACTTTTGGTGTCATTGCTCTATAAGAATTTATATGTTTAATAATAAATAATTCGTATACTTCATATATGCAGTTAACATATGTATATGGCAGAAGTTAGTCAATATATGATTTAAGCACTGAAGCCCAAAGGGAAGCTTTCCAGCCCTTTCTGAGACATAAGAAACAAGAGAAATGTGAGACCTGCCTCTCACTTGCCATCCAGTACTTCAGTTACATTTTAACCATAGCAGTATGAGTAAACTTTATTTGACTAATCCACCACCATAGGGTAATTAATCCAACAGTTCTGTTCACAGTGTAGTCACACACAAAGTGCACAGTCCAAGGATTTATAGTCCAAAGATATTTCTTAATGAATTGAGGTAAGAATCTGACAGGCGGCCATCAGCCCTGTGCCATCAGCTGTGCCAGTTGGCCCCTATGAAACATGTTTTAAAAAATATATGTTTAAGAATTGATATTCATCTTGGTACTAACTTTGAGGGAATAGATTTTCAGCTGCTGCTCAATGGTCCTCCTTTGGCAGACTTGAGAGAACCAAATTCAAATGAACGGAGCATCCATGCCTTTAAAAATGCTAAATAACAGAGACTAAGAGCTGTAGTAGATATTCTGCAGTTCCTTTCTAACCAATCTTATTGAATTATATTTAGTTTTCCATGACTCGGCTCAAATTTTTGTGGCTCAAATAATTGAAACTCTCCTGAGGCCAGGGAAATTGCTCTGTAAATAAGACCGTAATTTGCCTTTTTCTTCCCTGTCACCTTGAAGTTAATCTATTCCCTGCTGATAGTACAATTCCTTGTGTCTTTTTTTTTCACAACGACCTAAAATGCATCATATAACCTGTAATGAAAATTGTAGTTTGACATGACACAGCTCACCACGTGACAGGGAAGAGAAGAAATTGGTTTCCTCTGACTCAGAGAAAATGTTTCCCTATCAGCACCCTACTGACTCTGCCCCCACTAATACAATCTCAGCCCTGCACAAACAGTCAAACAGAAAAATCACAGTAATTCATTTCAAAGGCAGAGTCCCTGAGTATTTCTCTTCTGTTTATGTACATGTTAGCTTGCTTTAAGTAACCGGATAGGTAAACGTACAAAACGAAAGCTTTTATTTGTAAAAATTTCACATATACTTATTTTTCTACACTGCAAACACTTTTTCATGTATGGAAAAAAAAAAATAAATCACAGAGTGGTTTGTTGCTTCGCTAACAGCTCCAGACGGATGCCATCATCTCCCAAGGGATTCTGTCTCCTGGCTGTGGCAGGCAAGGTCCGAGGGCTTGCTCTCAACTTGCTCACAGGTAAGGGTGCTCAGCTGCACTCGACAGCAGCCAGGAAAATTCGAGCCGGAGCCACTGCCAATTATTTTCTTTTCTGCTGCAATCGCAATGTTTAGTGATAGTTACTGTCAGTTTCCAAAACTCCATATTTAGTTGAAATCTTTTATTTGAAAAACAATTGACATGTGGCAGGCTGATTTAGCAGAGCAGTTGTTGAGCAGTTGCATTGATATTTGTGAGTATTCTTGGACCACTACCCTTATGGTACACCCTTGTATAGCAGACAAAGCTTTCACATCCTTTTTTCTTCTATTTTTCATGTCTAATTGCAGAGGACCCCAGCATCCGAGATGCCAAGATCCTTCAGCTGCATTTGGCCCCAATAGGAGTCAATAAAGCCCCACACAAGGCAGATGTATGTGCAGCATTACAGGATCAAGCCATGCAGTACCAGTGTTGCCTCTACCTCTTCTAAGATAGATAAATTGTAGTTGAAACAAATTACTATAAAAGAATGATAGAATACTTAAAACCAGATTGATTTTTCTCTGGTTGCTTTGCAGACAGAATTCTGAGTGGTGACCGAAATCAGGGTTTGTTTATCCCTTTTGGACTGAACGAGAGAAATTGGATAAGACATCACAAATTTTATTGTAGCTGGAGATGAAAAATTTGAAGCTCAACTGAACTGCAAAATTATTGCAACAACTGTTTGGGGAACTTAGTGGGATGTGATCACAAAAAATTTTGTGTATCCACACCTTATGCAGTGGATTTGTACTAGTCTACCTTCTGATTTCATTATTCTCTTGCTCTGACCTTTTTTTTACAGCACTATTGAAAAAAAACTACCCCAAACACGTTTTAAATGTTGTTTGGAGCTCTTCCCAGAAAATGACTAAATCTTCTCAGCTGAGAACTCCATTGCTAGACAGTTATTGATTTCTGAGCTCGGACGCTAGAATGTATTGGTAGGTATTGAAGTGGCAGCTGGAATATCGTGCTCCCTCTGGAGCAGCACCCTTTCAGTCAGCAAAATAATGACTTGTGGGTTCCATCTTTAAAGAAAAAAAGGCAGGAGATCCCAAAGCCACTGCACTGGTATCTATGCAAGTGCCTTGAGCAAAATCCTACATTAAAATAGACAGACACCTCATTAAAATACTCAGACACCTGAAGAGGTGATGGCCAAATATGCGTGGTCTTGGGAAAGAAGGAAAAGCCATGCTCTGCATCTCCTCCACTTGCCATGAGCATCTCCTTGCCCAAACAGGAACGTCACTTGCTTTATGTGACAACTGCAAGGGCAGCCTTTGAAATTGCCTTTATTAAAGATTTTGAGATTAAGAAATTAAACAGAATTAAGTTTTGATAAGAAATTAATTCTTCCATTGGAAAGTTTATCTTCTAAAGCTTCTCACACAACACGTGCCAGAGCAGGTGAAACAGACCCATACCTCAGCAGCATCTCACTGAACATCTGACCTCTCATTCATGCCCTTTCTCTCCATTTCCAAGTTGTAAAACGCTTGGGGGAAGACGGGTTGAACAGAATGGCATAGGTCATTCTAGTAAAATAATAAGTTTTAAAATAAAATGTTGAAAGCATACAGACATTTTCCATTTTAATTTAACACTGCAGGTCAGTGACTGCATTTACCAAAACAGCTGAGGTCCATTAACACCTCTAGAATGTCGGAAGGTATCTTTCTTCCGTGCCCCAAAACATGACTTGCAAAACTTTAAAATAATGTGTTTAGCCGTTAAAAAGCTGCTGTTGTTCATGACCGAGTAGTGCAAGTTGAGCGGTCGAGTATAGTCTATTGAAGAGCAGGGGAGAAAAGCCTCTGGCCTTGTTAGAAAGAAAATATGGCCTTTGCAACAATTTCAATTTAATAAATTGTGGCTTTGAAGCTGTGTCAAGGTTTGTAAAGTTTAGAACAAACCCTGGAGGTGGAAATGGAGTGAAGAGCTGGCTTAAATTTATTGCAATTTCTATAACAATTACAAAGATATGTAGGCTTGAATACTTAAATATATTCCTAGATACTCATAATTTCAGATTCCAAACATAAAAATCTTAGACAAACACCTCTTTGAAGTCACTAAATTAGCTGCCACTGGGATGCTACATATTTTCACGCTTTTGCCCAATTATCCGTACATTAGATATTTTCCTGTATTTGGAGGCTGAGATATATTTGCAGTTACAGTCACGTGTCTGTATCTGCTATTTGCTGTGCTGCTTCTGATTTTCTGACTTCTTCAGTATGTTTACAATGTGTATTCCAGTTTGTCAGTAAAGAGACAGATCTATTGTGCTGCTACCAAAGATCCAGTAGTCATTCCTCAGTAAATACAGAAGCCTTGTAAATATTTATAGAGCTTTTGTCTAAGTGAAGGGTAGTGGTAGGATTCTACTTGGTATCCCATGCTTTAACAAGACTATAGATGCTCCTCCTATGTGACCGCATGTTGTCTTTTGGGTTCACAGGCATTGTACAGAAAGCAGGACACATAATTTTATCTCACTCGGTGATATCAGGTTCACTGTCATGCTGGAATACCTGAAATCAATTTTTGGTGCTCAAATATTGCCTATTTCCTATCATACATATTTAAGCTTCAAGCAGAGAAGATACTTCTTGTAACACAGAGCAGCAAAGTATCTATAATTGCTTACGGGAAAGTTCCTACCACTTCTACTAGAATAATGTTAGTTCCGCAGCACGAAACAAGGGATGCAGGTGGTAGGTCCTGCCAGAAGCTGTTGGAGGTCCTGTGGCTCCTCCAGCAAATTGGAAGCAAGGGTGAAATGGCTGTCAAAAAGAGCTGACATTTCTGAGGATACATTTGATTTGTGATGGAAAGAGAGAAAAAGACAGATGTTCAGTGGGCTGTGAGATGGGTAAAGAAAAGCCACTGTTGGAGCTCTGTTAGGCTAAACACAGAGACATCTACCCATTACTATCTTGCTTTTGCTATAGTCTTTCAGTCTTTCAATTTCTTCAGTTTATTTTCTGATGAAGCAAGTAAGCTCTGCCAACGTAGCTAAATTGCTTCAAATCCCATAGCAGCTTCATTTTTCATCCTGTTCACCTTCTTACCAGCATAAATTCTCTTCAGACCTTCTCTGGAGAGCAATGAAAATGGGTTTAAAGATGCTTTATTCTTCAGATCCACAGCTTCAAGGCTCTGTGGAGCACAACCTGGTTTTCTGGATAAAGCACTATACCAGACAACATCATACGATGTTGTTTTTGTCTAGCCAGAAACTGAAGACAAAACCAGACTCAGACTTACTCGATCCTGTTGGCTCCGCTTTATTAGTGTATCCTGAGAGACATCAGTGTCATAAACCCAGGCACAGAGTATCCTGGATGCAACTGCAAGCAACTGGAGCTAGGAAGGAACGCTGATGTGGATTAGCAAGGCTAGATTTCTGTCATGTTGTACCAATAGTTAAACCTAGGACTTGAGTACAAGGTGCTGGAGCAAGAAAAACTCTAAGTTTCTCATATAACTCTGTTTCTGTTTTTTTAGATATTCCTTTATCTACAGAAAACCTCTTTCCCCTAAATAATGTATTAATAAGTATAATGTGCTTTGTCATTGGTTCTTTATTGTACAACTTTAGCTTCACATTTCTTTCTCATGACTAATTATTTTGTAACTACTGTATAATAGTACTTTTAATTTCTGTACTAATAGAAAATATGGTAATTTTATCCAACATGTATAATAATTCCATTTATTTTATTGCTTGGATATAAGCAGTCATTTAAATTAATATATGATTTCTTGCAAATGGTTACTAGTGAGAAAATTGCTGACTGCAGTTATTTGATCTACAAACATGTTCATTAAAATCAAACGCCTTCCTGGTACTGTGCCCATTTGCACTGCTATGTCTGCTGAAAAATCTCAACGTTCTACTAAATTGCTGTTTCCTAGTCAACACGATGCCAAAGGGACATAATTAGGCTATGATTAAGTTTTCCGCAGAAGATGCAAATATTCACAGATGTTCTAATATTTTGTTTTGATAGTCTTTTCTTACAATCCCTAATTGTCTGACATCCTTTGGTACATTTAAAATGAATATGGTGTGCACGGATACAGGTTTTGAAAGTAAAATATACAGGGGGCCCTCCTGGAGGAGAGATTTCTTCTGCAGGGAGCCTTCCTTGTTTTGGGAGAGGTGGTATCCTAGGACTGGAGATAAAAGAAAGCAAGATGTGCCTTCAGAGTCCCCGTTTCTCGCCTTTCCTTCACTAATCCCCTCCTCCCTGCCCTACTTTTCAGCCTGACGTTTCTATTTTGGGTTTCACCGTCTTGATACATCGGCCCCGTGCAGCCCAAGCTGCTGCAGAGGTTTCTTAGAGGGGGAGGTGGGTGCAAAAGGCTTCAAACTTGTTCCACCTCCAGCAGCACAACAGCATGGTAATGATCTAGGGGAGTAGGAAAGGGAAAGCTCCCAGGAGGGTGTCTGGTCCTTATAGATGAGTCCCAGATCCCTCCAATTTGTGTTACACAGGTGATGTTGGGAAAGGAGGATGCCTAATGGGAACTCAACATCAAACACCTGGCCCTCGTGTTCCTGCTCATCCTCAGGGTTGGAGACAAGGAGAAATGAGATGCTTTCATCACGCGTGGGTCTGAGTTCTGAAATTTTGACTGGTGTAGCAGTTGTGACCGTGCCCGACTGGAGTTGAAGCTCAGTTTGAAACTTACAAATTGGAGACTAAGTTTGAAACTTAGAAGGATAGAGTGCTTTAGGTCAGGTGGGACTTTAAAAGACGATCAACTTCCAAATCCCCTGCCACGGGCAGGAACACCTTCCCATTTCATCTTCTTTGTCGACTTGGTTGTTATCAATGGGTAATTCGCCACCTGCATCCCGAATCCCGCAGCAGGAGGGGATGGAGCTCGGGGTGAGCGCATTGGTCCCCTCCGCCGCTAATGCGGGCGGTGTCCGCCAGGCGGCGCCGAGGGCAGGAGGAGGAGGAGGCGGCGGGGAAGGGAAATTTCCTGCCTGGCTGTCGCCGCCCCTGCCCGGACACCGCCTGGGCGTCCCGCGGCCGGGGGCGCCGGGGAAGGCGGGGGGCGCGGAGCCTTCGACGGAGCCGGCGAGGTGAGCGGAGACCGGCGGAGGGAGGGATGGAAGGAGGGGAAGAGGGAGGGACCCGCGGGCGGGAGGCGCGGGATACAGGGATGCTGCGGCGCGGGGTACCGGGATGCTGCGGAGGGGGGATACAGGGATGCTGCGGAGGGGGGTACCGGGACGCTGCGGAGGGGGGATGTGGGGATGCGCTGCCGTCGTCGGGGGACGGGGAGGCTGCTCGCAGGTGCAGTCAAAGCCCCGTCCCTCCGCCGCCGGGCGCGGAGCGGGTGCGCCTCCGGGAGCGGCCGGTGTTTGCCTGCTCTTCCTTTCCCGCAAGGCTCTCGGAGCCGGCCCTCCCCACGCGCGTCCCTCTCCCCGTAGAGTGTACATCCTCGGGAATTAACGCCCTGCCTGCTGGAGAGGGATGGGCGGCCGGCGGGGCGGATCAGCCGGGCTGGGGCTGATGCTATCGGAGCCGAGGGAACGGCCCGGCATTGCGTGTGCCCTCTCCTGTTAACTCGCCTCCGCGCCATCCGCCGGGAATCGCGGTGTCCCGGCTTTCAGGCTTTTCCACGACTCCGAGGATGGGGCTCTGGTGTGGGAACTTCAGCTCTAAAAATGCCTTTTGGCTCCTGTCAGAGCATCCGCGCTGTCTCCCCCAGCTGTTGGCCAGGGCAGCGGAGCTGGGGCTGCGCAGCCTTTGGGTGTACAGGACCGGCAGCTGAGGGGCCGTACGGCTGTCTGCGAACTTCCACTCTCTCTCGGACGAGATGAGCGTTGTTGAAAGACTGTACGGTTCTATTCGTGACCAGCAGGTCCAGGGAGGGGATTCTGCCCCTGGACTCGGCACTGGTGAGGCCGCACCTCGAATCCTGTGCTCAGTTCTGGCCCCTCACTGCAAGAAGGATGTTGAGGCTCTGGAGTGTGTCCAGAGAAGAGCAACAAAGCTGGTGAGGGGGCTGGAGAACAAGTCTGACGAGGAGCGGCTGAGGGACTTGAGGGTGTTTAGCCTGGAGAAGAGGAGGCTGAGGGGAGACCTTATTGCCCTCTACAACTACCTGAAAGGAGGTTGCAGAGAGGAGGGAGCTGGGCTCTTCTCCCAAGGGACAGGGGACAGGACAAGGGGGAACGGCCTCAAGCTCCGCCAGTGGAGGTTCAGGCTGGACATCAGGAAAAACTTTTTCACAGAAAGGGTCATGGGGCCCTGTCAGAGGCTGCCCAGGGAGGGGGTGGAGTCGCCATCCCTGGAAGTGTTTAAAAGCTGGGTAGGCGAGGTGCTCAGGGACATGGTTTAGTGCTGGATAGGAATGGTTGGACTCGATGATCCAAGAGGTCTTTTCCAACCTGGTGATTCCATGCTTCTGTGTATTGGCTTGCTTTTATGTTGGCCAGCTGGTTCACGCTGCCAAGAATGCAACCCCCTCGCAAATGCTTGGATTTGGCCTCTGACACTGACTCAGTGTCATTGCTGCTCCCCATACTCCCTTTATGCTCTCTGGTGGTCCCTTCCCTTGGGCAGAGTCGTCGGGTGTGGCAAGGCTGTGGGCTCCCCAGCTCTGCTGACAAGGAAACACCTGGTTGTTTGCAGGCAGGTGTAAATCCTGCATCTGGTGAAAAACTTTGTATGGTCTTTATCCAGGCTGTGAGGGAGAAATCAAATGAGAATTTCATTCAAAAAATCGAATTTATGACTTCCCAAAACAAAAGTAGTCCCTTCCCACCCACCGCTTAGGGTTTTCTTTAAAATACTGGTAAAAATAATGACAAACATCACAAAGATAATGTAAAGACAACTTTTAACTATCTCCCATTACTGGAATTTCTTTTGCATTTTAATTGTGGTTAATGGCTATCTGCTGTGCCACTGAGCAGTGTTTTTTATTTAGGATAGGGTGTCTTAATTTTTCTGTGAGGTTGTTCTCCCGGTGGATTATTTCCATAGAGTGAGGTGATTTGCTGTGCGTTCGGCTGCGTAGCTTGTGAACCACCACCTGCGTCTGATTTGTATTGGGGCAGTGACTGCTGAGTTAAAAGAAATGCCATCACTTATTGAGCTTTTTTTTTTTTTCATAAGATGTTATAAGCTCTCTGGGAAAACTTGGAGAGTAGAAATAAAGAGACTGAGAATTGAAAAATATTTATAATGCACATGGCAATATTAGCTTCTGGGCACATTGCACTTTGGGGCTTGTAAAAAATTAACTTTTGATGAAAATTAATGACATCCAGCTGGAAACTCATTATAAAGAGTTTTGGTTTTTTTTTTTTTTAATGTGGATATGATATGCTACCTTCATCCAGGCGGCAGTTTAAGTTCCTGGTTTGCTTTGATGGGTAACAAATGAAACCATGTAACCTTTGATGTGGGAAGATTCAGATGGTCTGGGTTGAATAGACACCATCTCATTCTTGTTGGAGGTGAAAGTTGGGCCTTGAGGAGTCCCTAAAGGGGTAATGGTCTCTTATTGCTGCCAATGATGCTTGGGGCTTGCAGAGCAGCTTGCCTCTGGTTTGTGCTGTGGCGGTGGTGGTATTTTTTGCCCTGAGGGAGAAAGGGGGTAAGAATGTCCCAGTGGGACAAGCTGGGGTTTAGGTCTCCCAAGACGAGCAGGAACATGCTGGTTTGGATGCAAACATCGTGTACTGGGGCTCTGCATTGGTGGCGGGGGGTGAGGGGTGGGGTGTTTAAGCTAAAACCACTTGTTTTCTCAAGTGACAAAACTGGGTGTTTTAGAAATGTGGGAGAAGAAGGGAAAGAAAATAATGTGAGAAACAAAGTGGTGTGGGTGTAGTGTTTGATTCCTGTAATTTCCTCTGTCTGCTGACAAATAAAGGAATCACATAGGTACTGTGTTACACCAGGCATCCTTGCTTGCTGTGCTTTGACTAACCTACTCGGTATTCCTGAAATATATTTAATACATTCTTCCAAGTGAAAGGTTAAAACGGATTCCTTGTTTAAAAACATTCTATGCTTCTGACACCTTTAATAAAAGCAGACATCTTTATATACCTCAAATCAGTGTGATGCTTCTATTTGGACTACAGTGATTTATCCCAAGCCTGTGAAGTGGAGGGGCAAAGCTAGTGTTTTTTTTTCACATGTAGGTCCTAGTTTGCTTTTGTATCTTGCTTTCTTTCCCCTTTTCTACTCTGTTTATCTATTTGTTATCTAGCTCATTCATTTTTTTTTTATCTCTGTGAGTTAATGGCTGATCTCTACCAGTACAGCTGTCTTGAATCCCATTTTTAATTTCTCTTACTTGTCTTCCCCTGCCCCCCCTTGCTTTCCCAGCTCCCCGATTATACAGCCTCAGCAATGTCAGAAATGCACAATGTGGGGTGAATTTATTGGAAGCTGGAAGGCGATGGTGCAGGGCCTCTGCAGGTTTGAGATCTGTGTAAGACCTTCCTTTTCCAGGCAGGAAAAGCTGGAGAAGAGAATAGGAAGAGCTGTGGCCCTTAAGTTGCACAGGTTAAGTGGGTTCTTGCACATTCCCGACTAGACAGTGACAGAGGTGGGTTATGGGGATATTTAAGTTTGTGTTTTCTTGATTGCTTCGTTATAGCAAACCCTGCTCTCATTAAATATGTTCATTGATTGCAAGACACCTGCCTGGCAGTGAGCCCATCATGTGCTTTTTTATTCTTCTGAAAAACAATTTGTGCTGTAAGTTGTTTGGGTTTTTTTGTGAGCTGCTGGTTTACAGAACAAAGCTGCAGACTGGTGTTATTGACTGAGCTAGTTTCTAGAGCATGTTACAAGAGTACGTGGACCAGTGTGCATGGTGACCTTTTTCATATAAGAGGTTACACGAAGAAAAATGGGTGAACACAGGTTGACAAACTGCAAAGTGAAAAAGAGTTGTAGGAAGTCTGCGATGCAGTGCTGCCTTCTCACAGCTATCCTTTGTGTCTTCCAACAAGTCAGCTTTAAACATTATCAGTAAAATGCTTATATACTACTTCATGTTTGATGCTGTCCTGCAAATGTGTTCACTAAGATTTTCAAGCTGGTCTGTTGTACTGTAGCAAAGAGCAAAAAATAGCCAAGGCAAGTGTTGAGTGCTGTATAGGATGAAAACCAGGAAGATACAAAGGAATACTGAATGTTTGCCTTACTGATGTTAGTGGATTCCACCCTGTTTAGTGAAGGAGTGGGAGGTTCTGCAAGATAAATTGTTCAATTACATAGAAAACCCAAGGATTATGTTTGTACCTCCTGTGAATGATACTGTCATTTTGTAAATGTGGTATTATATTTCAATGTCTGTTTCCAAAATACTCTTCAGCATCAATTTATGGCAGGGCTTAACACCGGCTGGAGATCCTGTGTCTGAAGGTTGTATCCAAGCACTTGAAGGCCATCAGCAATGAATAGAGATGCCTTAGTGGAAAAAGCTTGCCTTTATATAGAAACATTAAGGCGAATGACTTTATATCTGGAAGTACCCTAGAAATTTCTCAGGAATAGAAGTTGGCAAGAAAATGGGTGGTTTTGCTAGAAGGTGCTGTTCCATCAGTGAGCAGCTGAGCAGTGTGTGGAGCCAGAGGTAAGGGAAGCTGGGGTCTCATTCCTGCCCGGAGAACAGGGCAAGGAGCAGCAACCTGCACGCCACGAGGCAAACCCGTGAGCTGAGCAACCCGCAGTCAGACCTCTTGTTTAGGGAGGATGATTCTGGCATTTTAATTTTTATATAAAATGTAGCAATAGGGGACAAGTTGAAGAGATTACTGTGTATACGGTTATATATTTGAGTTTATTGAAAGGTGTAAAGGTCTCTTCGGAGTTTTGTCAGCATTAGCAAATTGGTGCATTCCAAGTAGATGGAAAGATGCATAAGAAATTGCTCCTTGTTTGAAAGGGAAGGCATGTTACTCTAATCTTCAAGTTTGAGTTTAGAGATAATCACACAGTTTACATATATATATATATATATATATATATATATATGAGGTGTATGCTGCTTTTCACAGAAATACTTGGAGATTTTTTAAACTCATTTATAAATGGTGCAGTCAGAACAGTGCTACTCAGTGTTCCCAGTGAATCATGCATGCAAACTTAAACTTGGATACTGTTCCACTTCCAGCGCACGCTGGGATGCTGCAGCTTTCCAGTGCTGTGTCCTCGCAGCCCAGGAAGCAGCAGTGGAGCAGCCAAACCTGGGGACTGCCATTGTAATGCCTGCGGTGAGCAGGGCTTTGTTTCTTGATAGGCATTTCATCATTGATTTCTTGATACAACATTAATGAAAGCAGAATCCCTTTGTAACTCAAAATATAAATTGGTGCCCTGTAATCGAAAGTATTGTAAATTGAATTGATGCATTATTAAAGAGTTTTGAATTACATATTCTTTGTGGAGCATTGTTTATGGGTACTCTGCATGTGATGCTCATTTTATGGGTTGAGAAATGTCTTAGAAAGCGATTCAGATATCGCTTTAACTGATTTGCGATGTGATGCAGCAGAATTCAAGCTGAATGAAAAGTGGCTGTAGCCACCAGGCTGCTCTGTGCAGGCTTCCTGCATCCTTTTAAACTGTAATCTTATTTTTTTAGTCATGGCCTGTGGCTTTCTGCATGAGGTTTCATCCCAGTGTAGTCTTTGTCTTTTCTGATAACAATATGTATTGTATAATCCCAAATGCTATAGGGGTTAATATTAAAAAAAAAAAAGTGGCTGCCTTTATTCCAAACTCTCTTGCTGAAATGAAGATATCTTTTAAATATGTATGTACAACAGACCAGAAAACTTGTGTAAGCTCCAGCTGAAATGAGATATTGATAAGATGGAGATAAGGAAAAAGTCAGCAGCAGCAATTTATTAATGTATTTGTACAGGATTTATTTTTGAATTATTCGCAACATGGAACATATTTTTAAGGCATGTACGTAGTGTTGTGCTTTTTAATTCAGTCGACTTACTGCAGGTGTAATAATTCTGTCAGTGATATCCTTTTGCTTGCCAAAATCCTCTGTGTCGTCTGCAGAGGATGCCTTTGGGAGATGGAAGAATCGATGGGAGATTTTCTTGCTGATAGGAGAGGGTGATGCTGTTGGACTGTATTTTGATTGCAGTGTGCTCAGATTTTTCATCCTAAGTAAGCTAGCAAACCAATCATCTCCAGTGAAACAACTCCCTGAACAAGTGTAGCATTAAAGGCTGCTTTTTTTTTTTCCATCCTTCTGGTCCTGCCAGTGAGTTAGGGGACAAGTGGCTTCACTGACACTCTGTCTTGGCACCTGCAGCACACGGATGGGTGCCCTTGCCCTGCTTTGTGCCGTGGCTGTGGGGCAGGAGGGAGCTGCCACTGCACAGCCCTGTCTGCTGCTCACCGCATATGTCTCCTGAGGGCAAACAATGCCCTAAAAATGCCCTTTTCCCTTTGACTCCTGGCTAGTGACTCACAGTTGAAATGGCAAAGTAAAAAGCTGCTCGCAGAGACCTAGTGCTTGTCCACACAGAAGTGATGGATCTACGTTCAAAGGTGTTTCCTGGCTCAGAGAAGAAATAAAACTGAGAAGAATTTTGTTGGTGTAGTTGGTTGCTTGCAGTGACAGCTTATTGTCAGTGGAAAATGCAGCACAACTCGGTTATGGGTTTTTCAATCGTTTTTATCCTCGTTGTGAAAAGGAAAAAGTGCTTAGTCTTGAAAACTTTAGATTATCATATTCTTTTTTTAATGTAAAGTAATAATTATTGGTAAGAATGACAGATATGAGCAGGTAGAACAAAAAAACCCTACAGTTCTGTAAATCATATAGAGTTGAGATGAGATACAAACTAAAAAAAAATAAAGTATAAGTGGTGTTTGTGACAGTTTTTGGATTATTGCTGTTAGGAAGAGGTGGCTATTTCATGCAGGAGAGGGAGGATGCTGTACCATTTACACTGCTGTTCTCTGAAGGTAGCACACACAAACAAGAATGCAGCAACATCAAGATTCATCAGGAAGAATGCAGTTTACAAAAGGCTTTGGGTCAACAGTACTATGAAGTTTTAAGAAAAAAACAAATAAGCAAATAGCAGAAAATTTACAAGGGAAGCAAGTGAAAAGTGTGTTACTTGTCACTTGAAAAAGATCAAGATAAATACAAACCTCAAAATCATTAGATAAGCTGGAGGATAAACTTCTCTGCCACAGCAAGGGAGTTAGATGAACTAAGGAGTCTCCTCCTTCTTCTGGGTTTTGTTGCTCTGGAGGCATCATAAGGTAATTCAGAATGAAATATGCAGCCACACGTTCGTGACAAGATCTTAATGTCTTGAGACCATTGGGTTTCAGGTTTCCCAGTGGCTGTGTTTTTCTTTAATTGGTGTGGTTCTTGAGTATTCCTCCTCTTCAGTAAAATCAATATCTCTTTCATCTGAAATAACTCTTAAAGAAAGCTAAAATGGAGCGCTGCTGTAGTTCATGATGGTGTGCATTGCAAGGGACTGATTGAAGAGTAGCAGAGTAATTTTGGTTATCTGCCAGCATAACCAGACTGAGATGAAATATGGGAGCACAATGCTTTTACTCTGTGTCCACAGGAAAGTGATTTTTTTAATGTGAATTATAATGTGAGGGCAGAATAGTTGGGTTGTTTGTATAGGGCTCGTACTTCCCTGGTCTGTAGTCTTGCAATCTAAGGGTCATGGTGCCCCATGGTCTACTGGTGTCCTATCTATGTATTCCCAAGGGTGAGACTGCACTCCATAACGTCCATGCTATGTCTATTATTATCTTGGCATTTGTTTACATATTTTGTTACCTGTCTTAGTTCTTAATTTTAACAGCAGTGAAGGATAACTCTTTGACAAGGAGAGAAAGCCCATGTAATCACAACTTGAAGCTAATGACGAGAAATTGTGGTCTCAATATATTTGATAAAGGCTCTGTGAACATTTCCTTACCAAGAGCTGCAATTCTTCAGAGCAGTTTCTGCTACTCCATGGGTTGCATTTTAATTTGTTTCTTATAAGGGCAATTCACTTACCAACCAACCTTTCTGTCTTTTAATTTATTTTTGGTATAATGTGGCAATTTGTAAGCATATCTATGTGTAAACTCTGCTGAGAATTTACCATAACTTATTAAGATACTTATCTCACTTGCCTAACTGGTGCTGCTGTTGCTCCCAGTGTGCTTCAGCTGCAATTTCTAGATTGCTGGTGCTGTAAGAATGCGAACCTTTCAAAGTGTACTTACAATCATTTATTTTCTTAACAGATTTTATTGTTGAACGTGCTGATTTCTTTACCTGTATGCAAATGAATTCCAAACTGTGCAAATTAAAGAACAAATAAGCAAACTAAACCAGTCTTCATCTAATACACCTACATCTGTTAATCCTTCACCTTGCTTACTGTTTCTTTTAGAAAATGCAGCTTTTATTGTCTTTTGCCCTTTAATCTTGTTGTCTCTGCTGTTCATCTTTTGATCATTATTTTTCTTCGTATTCCTAGCCTTAGTTTCTGCTGTAGAATGTTTATATTGCTTGAGCTACAGGGTGGTGCTTTTTCATGCATAGCAGAATATTGATTTAAGCAAGCAATGAATAATGTTTGTAGCCTGTGTTCTGTGGGGTTTGGATGTTTTGGGTGCTTTCTGAGTTTTTTTTAATTTGGATTTGGGTTCCGTGAATGTGTTTAATAATACTACACAATGACACTTAAAATCTTTAATTACTCCATATTATTAATTTATCTGCTCCCTGTCTTTCCACTGATGTTGTACAGTTGGCAAAGTTTGCAAATTGCTGCGAAGAGCAAGATGTAGGTAAAATAGGTTTCCTATTCCAGAGGAAAACCCTTTGTGTAACCACGTTAAAGTGATACATGCTTTTCCTTTTAAATATAAGGCTGAGTTTTAAATTATTATTTTGTTTGCTATTGTCAAAAGCTCATTAATATTAAGTCAAACTACCTAGCTTGCTGCTTCAAATTGCTTTTAAATTAAACATGTGCTGATCAGGCTTGAAAAGCTAAATTAAAACCTCAGCTGAGGGCACATTTCAAGCCCACAAGTAGAACACTTAATTCTAATCTGTTTTTCACAGGCTAACCTCCCACCTCCAGCACCTCCGGTTCCTGGAAGGACTGAGGGTAGAGGAAGTTTTAGTGACTTAAGTATTTCTGGGAAGGCAGGAGGAAGGGAAAACGTGGAAACAGGGAACAATATTTAAATAATGACCTATTTTCATTACTTAGTATAAACTATCAGATACCAACTTAGGAAGATGTGTTGGTGGCGTAATTAGTACTGTCATAATGTGTGACTTTTTTAAAGGAGAGTTGCTCCTGTTCCGCTGTTATTTCCTCTCTGTTTCACCTGCGCACAATCTGTCTTGACCTGGGATGCACAATGATGTGCAGGTGGGCTCTTGGCAGTCAGGTTCTTCACTTTTTCTTTTTTGATGTCTTTGACTAGCAAACTGAAGAAGTTTTCAGAAATTGAGTAAATGTGATGTTATTGAGTAATTTATACCAAAAAAGCTTGAGAATTGCTGTATTACATCAAGATATTTGCCCTTGAAATTTGGTCTCCTTTACCAAGAGAAATTAAAATTAATAATTTCCGTGAAATATTACTGAACCATCAAAAACTTCTCTGTACATAGGGCTTTACTTTTCTAAAGGCCTTTGATTAGTAGTTTATTCTTTGAAATGAGAATTTAATGCCTTCCGAAAGAGATTACAGATTTTGTCTAGTGTAGCTCTGTATGTAGTTGACATCTTCAGGCTCAGTTCTGCCTGTGTGCTGCTGCCCCACCAGCAGGTCCGCATAATGCTTTTTCTTCTGGTAATATTGTATTTAAATAGAAGAAGTTTTAGCAGGGTAACTGTTCACAATATATTTTAGGATTTTTGGTTTTTGGTACTCAGTTCTTCCTTCTTCACCTGCCAGGCTCTTTCACATCAGCTTTAGCAGCTGTAATGTCTATATTCCTGATGTTTTGCTTAAAAAAAACAGGGCATTTGTGGCTTCTGTATCTCAGAAGGAGACAGAAGTGGAATGAAATACTGGTGGCAAAGTTGGAAATGACCTGCACCACACTGTTCCTGATAATATACCGACTTCTTTGGGACTTTGAGCTTTTTAACTGATGCTTGACTGCAACTGATATTTTCATAGCTGTCCTCCTCTGTGGGAAATGGGGGTACCTTCTGTTCCTCTTTGAGGATTGTATAAAAGAGAACTGAAAGACAGAAAGAAGAGAGCACAGAGCCTGGGAGTTGCTGCTGGTTTCTTTCTGGACTGGCCCTGTGATCTGTACACTGCTCATGTTTTAAGTAACTAATACTATGCAGGATGCTTTGGTGCTGAAAATGTTCCTTAAGAACAGTTTTGCTCTGTGTACTTTCATTGAAATTAGACTTAAAGATGGCTCGTTATGAAACGCTGAAAGAAGAAAAAAAAAGTTATGTTGGAAAATTCCCCCTGGGAGAGGGCTGTGACTCTTATAGTGTTTAAAAGAGAAATTATCCTGCTTGCAAAATGAGATGAAAGGCATGTAGTGCTTGCTTTTCCAGCAATAGATTAGCAATAGAAAAATGGTTTGATTTTGGAGGCCATGCATTTATTTATCTTAGCCCTCGTGGCAAGGTAGGACCCTCAAGCGACTGTATTTTCAGAGACAAAGCTCATGATGGACATCTAGGAGGATGGGCAAATAAGAACCCACCGTTCCTGTCTGGCCTGGCTCTGGACTGCTGAGATCTGTTCCAGAGAGAAACTGTTCAGCCCCTTAAAAATGATAGAGTGTGATTTGGGGACAGACCATCCCTGAGCTTTCGTCCCTCGGGCATCTTGTTCCGAAAGCTGGGCTGTGGCTGCCTGCCCTGCGGGACACTGCCATTGCTGGGAGCTGTAATCGGAACCAGCTCTGGAGCGTGGGAAAGGAAGGAACTATCCTGCCGGCCGGCGGTTTGCAGAAATATGCCCAGCTGTCAAGGGGCTGGGCTGGGGGAAAGCAGTGTTTCGGCAATTTTTCAGCTAGAAATGCATTCACAGCTGTGTACCAGTTTTCAGAGGTGTATTATATGCTTCCCCACCCTTTCATATCTGAATTTATATATATTTCAAACTCTTAAATTTAATGAGTTATACTAAACGTACTCTCCTTAAAAACCTCCAGGTTCTCCTGTTCTGCTACAGCTGAGCATAAACCATGCTGTTGTCCTGTGCTGTTATACAGCCTCATATCTATCCAAGAGTGCTTTGGGCGGCTTTTAACATCTTAAATGCTTATGTTACTGTGCAAAGAAATGTTGAAAGTTTGGTGAATTTCTGCTTATTCATTTAATGTATTGCTCAATGTTCAGTAGTGTTTTTCACGGTGTCGGTGGGAGGTTCTTCTGCAGGAACTCTACTGGTGCTCCATCCTGCTGCTCTCAACCCTTGTTGCATCCGAGCAATTAATATCCACATCAGTGATTGGATCTATTTGGCTTGATTTGATTAAGCTTCTTGCAAAATAGGCTTTTTGAAGCTGTCAGTGACTTAGATGCGTGACAGTTACTTCCCCAAATACTTGTGCTCTGCATGGAAGTAAATAGCTGCATTCTTGTTCTCATCCCTGGGCTTTCATCCTTAATGCTAGACCCTGTAATAACCGTCACATGACTGATAATGGAAACATCATCTCTGTAGCAAACACAAAGTAAGGGCCTGATGTGGTTCAAATAGTTTTCAGATATTTGGGCTGTATTACAGAAAAGAGCATATCCTCATTTACTGCTTTTTGTAGGCATGTTTCCTTCTGGCCACAAAATAGAGGCTGATGATTCAAGGTCAATGGGACAGCAAACCAGAGGGACGTGTTAATAGATACCTGTTAGTAAAATTTGTGGTAGGATCACTTTGAAGCCGTTTCTTTCATAAAAGTACATTTATGGAAAATTTTTGTATTGTATTTTACTTCAAAACTATTTTTAAAAACCCCAAGCCACTGCAGAGAATGCCCTCAATGTTTGCATGTTCTCTTATTAAGTAGATGGACAAATGGAAGTTCAGTGGAGAAGAGATGCTGTATTGCAGTTCCTCACGCATGGAGCATCAGAGTTAAAACTGGAGGTGGGAAATTCTGTCTCCCTCACAGTTAGCTGGATTATTTTTTTAACAAGGAGAATGAAATATGCTCTGCAGCCCCTCAGAGATAGTCCTCTTACACAGGGTGCGGGTGGGAACTTGTATTATTTGTCTGTGTTTGGGACCTGGTCCAGCAGCTGCTGGGGTGGAAGGAGGCTGTGCCCCTGTCTCCTGGCAGAGCAGGCTCTGGCCCTTGGACTGCCTCTTAATGGCCTTTTGGTGTTAACACACAGAATGCTGGATTTCTCTGTAGAAGAAATGTGTATTCACACTGGTTGTATTTTAACACTACTGTTTTTACTGTGATTGCAGTGGATGCTTGATGGTTGGGTAATTGTTCAAACTGTTGTTATGTGTATGTGAGGTGTGCTACTGTTAATAGATCTACCAACCTCATATGTCCTGTTGAATACTTTGTTTTTTCCAAGGTGAATTCATTAATGTGTTTTCCAAGGCAAATTATTTGTGAATATCACATAATTAATATTACTGGAAATGTGAGAACTTGCATTTCCCAGTTTACAAACACTGGTATCTGTGCTCCCCAGCACTGTACCCCTAAACGAGCAGGCTGGTTTGCTTAAACTCTGTCTTTAGTCACTATAGAGAATCTTTTGCTGAGGTATTTCGGACAACCTGTGGGCTTCTGCCCAGAACTGAGGGCACTTCTTGTCTCGAGATGCTTGTCTTACCTCATCCCTATCTCTGATGAGGGAAGGGAGCATGAGGAGAGAAAATGGTCAAGTTCCAGTGTTGGGTAATGGACATTTCATATATCTATTCATGTCTATACATATATGAAGATTGATTCTTGCCACTAAAAGAAACTTATCAAAGCCAACAGAACAAGGTAAAATAGACAAAAAATATTTTAATGGGTTTTCTCTAGTATACAAATAACAATGGTTACCTGATAAAATATTGGTAGACAAAGTACATAGGCAGTTTGAATGGGAATAAAACAAGGTGTGAAGTTAAAATCTGAAGTGCAACTTTAGCTTGTAGTTGTTTAGTTTCTGGAGTCAAGGTGGCTTGTGTCAAGAAACAGGTGTTTGGAGAAAGGCAAGATGAAGACAACAGGTAGTGTGAATTCAAGAGAAGGCTGTGGTGGTGTCTGGGCCGAGTGGCAGCTAGGCGAGATTATGAAAAACCTACAGAGTGGGCATGGTTTGAAAGGTGGGATTGGGCTTGTGATTTCCCAGCTCTGCTAGTCATTGCCTCCTCAGTATAATCAGGTGTGTGGCAGAAGCTGCAGCTTGTAAGGGTGATGAGCTTTCCTGTTTCTGCTTTGCGTGAGAAGAACTGGAGCCCGAAGAACACCTTGCAAATGTGTCCTTATGTGCCTTAAAGACTTTGTGATAAAAATGATTTTTATAGTGAAATCTGCCCTCATTTTTTTTACGAATTGACCTGGCTGTGCAGTAGCATTCACTTAGGTAAGCACATTTCCTGTTTGCCTTTCATTTCAAGGCACTCTGTGACTTTGATGTTAGCTATTGAAAGTTGCTTCAAAATGTAAGAATGAAATGAAAAATCTGAAATTTCCTAGAATATATTGTTTTGAGTATTTTTACCAGAGGTGATACAAGTTCATAAGTTGATGTCTAGTAGGCTGCTGCTCAACCCTGACTTGTAGAACCACAAATAACCATTGTGTTGGGCAACATGACTGGCTCTGGAGCTCGCTCTTCATACAGCGCCTAACACTGAAGCTATTCATGGCATCTGATTCAAGGGGCTGACAGCAATCTTTATTCCTGCATAAAAACTAGAATTTTCCTCGGGGACAAGAAGCAACAAAGCTCGAGGGGGGAAAATGACCGTATAGAGCACCGATTTGTTTCATCCTGTCAACGGCAAGACAGGAGTGTAGGGAAGTCCCCTCTTCCCTGTGCCAAAGCCAGGTGGTATCAACTCTTTAGTGTCTGGTGCTTATGGCTGTGTTTTATACATGTTTATCTTTCTTACAGATGAAATTTTTATATTTTTTTTAGTCTTGTTGGGTCAGAGGGGCATGATACTTTCCTTAAAGATTCCTTGTAGTATTGGTCTTCTAAAACTCTGCTTGCTTTTTAATACTGTATTAATTGTTTATGTACTCATGGTTTGTATGTATAGAACGTAAATGCAGCTTCAAAATATTGTTGTGATCTCAGGCAGGTGGAAAGGGGAACATTTTGGGGTAGTTTCAGCATATAAAATCAATAGATAGAAATGATACCGTGTGTAAACATCAGAAGTAGTACTGCATTTGCTGGGAATTGGTGGCATGTCAGAATTTGCTGCTTAGGGATTTACAGCAGTTAAGCAGTAGCTAATGAATTTTTAAAAGCATTAAGCAGATTCTGTTAATTTTCAGGGCCAAAAGGAAACAGAACTTAGAAACCGCAGAGGCATTTTGTGTCATTTCTAACTATGTTTAAGAACTCCCATGGGAACCTCTTAAAACCAACAGGTGTTTTCTAGCTTTTCAGGTCTTTATTGTTTTGTAGCTTTGTAAGCCTCCCTGGAAACATAAACAATTGCATCACATGCCTGCTCTTTGATCAGAGTCTTTAAATACTGAAACTCTTGTTTAATTGCAACACATGCTGTTTGGTAATAGGAATTCATGAAATAATGAATCCTTAAAATAGCTTCATACTTAGGTCGGGGTAAATAACATGATCAAAATCAAGGCGTACCAGGATAGTAAATGGTAATTGTTGTAGTAAAATTAGTTTGGGGATTGTTGGGACAGCAATGTTATTGTGTTTCTTTGGTTTGGGTTTTTTCTTTCTTTTTTTTTTTTTTTTGGTCTATTTTAATAATGACTAAAGTTAAATAATTGAGCAAGGATGGTAGTTTCTGGCAGCAATTCCTGTGTGTTGCTGGGCCCCAAAATAGGAGATTTTTCTTTCTTGAATCCCTGTAGCCTATGCTACTTCTGGTTTTATCTGGCAGCTGTTTATTTTAATTTGTTTTCCACCCAAAGCTTGCAAGTGGTATTGAATACATCTATACTGTCATCTCTTTCTATAGAAAGAATGGGTAAATGAGGCATTGCCTCTTTATAAAGTTTCTTAAATTTTAGACTAATTTATGTGCTTTGTTTCCAAGCAAACAATGTTGGGACAGTGGGAAAAGGATATTGTTATTGAGCCTCTGGGGCTCTAGCACTGCTTTTTATGTTAACGTAGTGTTTAATATTTCTTATATCCTGAGCAATAGAAGATAATTCATAGTGGACAGCTAGCTTGCTTTATTGTGGAAATGTCTCTGCTTCCCCCCCCATTTTTCTTATTTCTTTAAGCCTGAGATCCAGGTGATTTTCTTTATGACATAACAGCTTATATACTGTTCTGTATCTCTATCTGAAAAGTTCAGCAAAAATCAATTCTCAACACAAATCAAAACAACTACTATAGTGTCAGTGTCCTGCCAGAAAGTAAAGCAGAAAGTAAAAAGGAAAATTAATTATGCAAATAAATAGCATCGCAAGAGGGAGCATTGACTAAACGGTTAGCTGATGGATGTTGTTGAGGTGGTCTTGAGTGTCCATCGGTGAGGTTTCTGCCTAGCAGCATCAAGTCTAAAAAAAAAAAATGTTGTAGATCTTCCACTTGCATCTGAATGAATGAGGAATCTTTATAGTATTGGATCTTAGAGGGGACTAAAATTATCTCATGGCTTTGTGCTCCAGAGATCCAAATCTGAACTATTTCTCATTCCACCTTTGAATAGTATGAGAAGGCGTTACTCTGTAGATATCTTCAAGCTTTATTTTTAAACGTTGTTTCACGTTAACTGAATGCCCTGTGGTGGGCAGGGATCCCTCGCTCCAGCCTGAAGGAAAGCACTTGAATGGCAGTTCAACATCACGGTCCAGTTCGCTGTCTGAGTTTAATTTAACAGATTTGGGGCATTTTCTGGGGTTATTTTTACAGGAGAAGTAACAACCTTCTTGCTGGGAACGCTGAGCAGTTGTTATTGCATGTGGGTGGGCTGTGTCTGGGCGATGTTACACTTCATTTCAGTCCATCTCTTGGGGGATACCTTCTCTCCCATTATGTCTTCAATAACATCTTTACTGTTAGCATTTTAAAAAAAAAAAACTGGTTTTCATTTTCCTTTTACAACGTTTCCACATAACAAATGGAACAAATTTATTGCATATTCTCGCTTCAGTTAACCTCAGTTACTGGTAGTCCATGAGGCCAGCCAGAAACCAACTTATTCTGTGCAGACTCTTATTTCAGCAATACTTCCGCTACCCTTGAAATAAGAGGTTTGCTGGTATTGTGAAATAATGCATGGGATTGTGAACACGCTCAGTATATTACTGCATGGTATTAAGACACTAGCAGGGATAGATATCTGGGCTAATGCTGTTGCATCCTGTGCTGTTTCCTTTTGAGGCTTAGGCTATGCAAGTTTGAGAGTGCCTCTGATGGGTGGTGGGGATGGTTTGTGCAAGAGATTTCTTAAATTTTTGACTGAGGGATGAAATGATCATCCCTGGTGACAAAAAGATATTTCTGTCATTTGTGTCTGTTAGAGAGACAAGGGGAGTTGTCAGAGAGGAAATGACCATTAAAAGAAGAGGTAAGAGCTGCTGTCAAAATTCTTTTTCATGATCATGTACAGAATTTTTCATGTGTCTGAAGAAATCTCATTTGCAAATGTAGGTTTTGGAGAAAAGGAGCTACAGAAAGGTGCTGCTCCTTAGAGTTAGCGCAGGAAAAATGAAGAGAAAGACATCCTCCCTTAAATGCGCAGATGTATTTGCTGTAGTAAAAGTGACACTGCAGATTGTCTCAAAAGGATTAAAATTTCTTTTAATGTTTAGAGGAGTTTTTAATGACTTGGTGATAGCAATCTTCTAGTATTTGTGCTATTATTTAGTCTCTGAGGGCTTTGGGTTGGGGTGTGTTCCTTCTCTATGGTTACCTCCCTGAGCTGTGGTTTAGCTAGTGAGAAGCTGCTGAACTGGTCATAGCTCTGAGGTCTTGGCTTCTTGAAGGCCCTGAATTTTAGGTTGAAGGATGAGGCAGTCGGAGATATTTATAACTTGACCCTTTCGGTTTCCATCCCTCTAAGACAGATCTCTCTGGGAGCTGTGGTTGCAGTAGGGGCCCTTTATGCCCCACAGGGAGATGTAACGGAGGAGTATGCGTAGCACAAGAGACCGCATGTTGGGTTTTCTGCCACATCCCTGGAGCACGGGCAGTCATTCTCAGTGTGGCCCATCAGTCTGTTGAGTAATTTACCTCAGTGTTGCTGGTTTCTGGACCTGTCTGCTCTTTCCCATCACCATCTCTGTCCCTCCTGTAGCTTCAACCTTGGAGCAACTGGGAGAGAAGAGCAGAAAAGGTTTACTGATTTCTAAGTCAGTGGTGTTTATAGATGGATTCATCTTTGTAGGCCTGTGTTGCCACTAGTTATGGAGTGAAAGGTTCATCTGACAGACAGACTCTGTTATTTGACCCATTTGAAGGCAAACAAGGCACAGAAGGTGTTTCCTTCATGGAAAAATAGTCTGTGCCAACAGCTGGGCATAACTCTCCACTGTTTAAGGAGTGGAAGAGACTGAGGCAGGACTTCTGGAGAGTCAGGTCTATATTTCGACTTTAAAACCCTGTAATTTATGGGCTTCCCTGTGAAAAAACCCCCCATATGTAATATATGCATTGGAAGGTGTGGGACTCTGGAGGTAGTGGGGGGTCACAAAACTGGTGATCATCCTCAACGATGAGCAACTCCTGGAGATCGTGGAAAATATATTGGTATTTATCGTGGGTTTCAGCTTGGAGCGGTAGAACTGCTTCCTTATCATGTTTTTTGTGAGACACCATATGAAATCTCGTATTCTTGAAAGGAGATTTATCTGTTTTCATTTCACGCTCCCACCAGTATTTTTTTTTTGTTTTGCATCTGGATTTCTGGTTGTTTATCCAGTCTTCAGACATGAACATCTGATATGTTTCTGGAGCCAGTAGTAATAGTGACTAAGGAAGAATGAAGGTCACTATTTCTCTTTGGATAATTGTATGGAAGAATAGCTGAGATAAGCAAAAACTGATACAAATTTAAGTTTTCATCTCCCACATTAGGCCAATAGTGGTTCTGAGTCTATACAGGAAGGTCTTAGGATAACAGCATCCAAGCAAAAAGTTTATGCAGATCGCATTTGTTCTTAAACAGAAAGGAAGAGAAGGCTATAGGTTAACTTGGCATCAAAGCACATTTATAATGAAAACTGGCAATCATAAGGGGGAGGAAAGTCATGTCTCCGGTACTCTTAGATCACAAAATAGTTACTTGAATCTTATTGATTGATTGTGGAATGGTTAGAGCTAAAGTAAGGCTGTGCTAGAAGAAAGATGAAGGTGATACTTAGATGTTTCCTGCTGTTGAGGTACGTGATAGTGAGAATCCTCTTGTGATAAAACTTAATGCCTCAGAAATGCAAGACTGTGAAATTCCCATCCACTGACTTGTCATCTCATTTGGAACAGGTTTTTTAGGCACTCTGGTTGACGGAAAAATAGTATTTAATGCAATCTGTCATGTTTGTGAAGTAGACCTGCATTATATGAGCTGTGGAAGAGGGAATTGAAGGAAATAACTTCTTAACTCTGATCAGTGATCTGACTGTTTTGAATTCAGTGCGTAGGCTGCAGATGAGCATCCACTGCATCAGACCTGACCTGCAGCGGGCTGGTCTCCAGGATGGGAAAAGGTTTAATGCTTCTGTTTGCATTACACTGGAAAAAAGTATTTTGAAATCTGTGCAAATGGTTCACAATTTACTGGAGGACTAGGCGGAGATGACTGCAGGACCTGCAAGCACAGCCTGCATTTCCTTGGCTCTGTGGAAGAGCTGCTTTGCTCATCGCAGTCAGTCTTTCTGGTCTGTTTATCTTCCTTTTTGCCCACAGGGAGCCATTATGCGAAGGAGACTTTTTGACAGAAAAAGTTACAAACTAAACAGAGAAATCACACAAAGGCTGAAATAAATGAGCTAACAGTGCTCTTGTTTTGCCGATTTGAATGAAGGCTCTTGTGGTTATATGAATGTTGTCTTCCAGTAAAAATTTGTTAATAGGTTTCTGCCTGTCCTCAGTTACTTATTCACGCCTCTGGGCTGCCACTCCTGAAGATGTATAATGTTGTTATTTGAGGGCTGTAAATCAGATCAGGGAAATGTTTCCTTCTGGAGGGCTCTTGCTTTCATATTTTTTAAATTTGTTTGTTTATTTTAACCTAGATAGTTTCTGGGGCTGGCTTACAGCAAACGTTTATGCCAGCACTGGTGCTGTGGTGCAGAGCGGCTGAGGTGCTCCTCAGCCGTGGAGGGAGGGGTGAAGAGATGAAGGCGGAGAGGGAAAGGATCCTTTCATCTTGGACGTTTTTATCACTGCTAGTATTCATGCTTATGCCACATTCTTGTTTTCCTGATGCTGTGAGGGATGCTTCTTTTCAGCGGAATGTGGCTATATGGTGTTTTAGATGGCTACATCACAACTGTTGGTTGTGTCTTAGAGATATCCCGTAAAGGCAAGAGTAAAAACATTGAGCAGGAAGAATAATAAACTGATTATTACTAAATCACTATGAAACTCAATAAGGAGAACTGTGTGTCTGTAAAACCATGGACAGCTTTGAAGGACGTGTCCTTTCCTTGGGCGGCAGCAGTAGGTGCCGTCACCAGTACTGCCGCTAGGGTAAAGGGAATCGGCATTGCTCAGCAACCTGAATTATGACTTCTGCTGGATATCGCTGTTTGAGAGCATGTTCTGGTGCCATTTAGCTTACAACATTTGCACTTCATGTGACGCTTCTCTGATTGTCCCCGGAGGAAATTACCTTGGTCTCAGTAATCCTTACATAATGAGCATGTTATCAAGCCCTAACGTTATTTCCGGATGTTGCAAAATGAAGTTGTTTTCAAGACACATATTGCGACATATTGATGCAAAATTCAGTCATTACGTTTTTATTGTCTTAATTTAACTAACTACTTAAAATTCTTCAGTAACAAATACATCTTGGCTATTTAAAGAAGAAAAACAATCTCCTGTGTCCTCTGAGTATATCTCTTATCTTCTTCATAATTACAATTTCTCCTCCAACACAGAGGGTAAATCCAGAGATTCTAAACCAGAACCTTAAAATGTTTGCTGCAAACACACATCTCTAGTTAACTAGTATTGACATAAAACATGCTGACACCACTTTGGGGAGATTGAGTAGGATGCTTTCTCAGCTGCTGAAATTTGCACACGAGATGGAAGATGTTTTGATTAAAAAAAGGGTTAGCTGAATATTTTTTCCATTTATTCCCATGTGTCAAAATCAAAGCAGTGTTTCTTCAGGCGTTTTGCCCATTTTCTTTTTTTGTTCCTCTTGTTCAGTTGTTTGGATATTTTCCCCTCAAGGTTGGGATTATTTTTTTCCTCTTAAAGGAGGAATTTATTGCTTAATGAGATAAATACATGTAAAAATGCCTTTTAGACAGAAATGAACATAATATTACTAGTTGTAGATTCCAGGTTATTCTTAGTAGTATTTGTAAATTCATTCTTTTATTTATTTGTATAGGCAGTGATGAACTAGGGACAGCCGGTGGAAGACCTGAGACTTCACCAATCATATCCTCCTGCTGTGAGAACAGTAATGAAAAAATTAGTTATGCCTATTTTACTTATATGCTTTCTTCCACTTTTTGAGTTTTCTAATGTGAAGCCCTTTCCATGATAACATTTTAGTGCTTTATGTTTTTTTGAGGTGTATTTCAAAAGCCTCCTGTCAAGGAGGAGAACTCCCAACTTTCTTAATCGCTGTTGAAATGACTTCATAAAAACATAGACCAGAATTTTATCTTTTTTCGCTGCAGTGAGAAAAATAATTCCCTTTCTCATTTCTTTGTTTTTATTTGCTCCATGTGGATGCTAGTGCTTCTGGCCACGCAGAAACTAGAGCAAAATCTTTTTTTAGTAACTGGAGCAGAATTTTCATAATAAACCTGATCTTGTGCAGATTCAGAACCTCCTTTGGGGAGCAAGTGAGGGAAAGAAGCTGGAATTAGGGAGAGTTATAAGCAATGCAATTTCAAGGATCCGTGTTCTAAAAAGTCTCCATGGATTTGCTACTGCAGCTTGGATTAGGAAGCTCTTTAATTTGCTTTTAATTAAAATTATTTTCATTTATTCTGTGCCTTCTTTAAAGGTCCCAAGGCACTGCACAAACTTGTGATTATATATATAAAATGCAAAATCCATATTCATGCAATGCCGAGATTACACGTTGAAGTTAAGGATGAAAGAGTTACACCCTCCTGTTTTCTCTTAGTATTTTTAGAATCTCAATTCCTCCTTACAGTGCAACTTTTAAAGCACTACGTACATGTTTGATCTCAGTGACATTTCAGTTCTAAGTGTAAACATTGACCTTCCATAAATACTTTATCTGAATAATACGTTTAAATAGCCAAGGCTTTATTTTTACAACCTCAGTAAGTTGGAGGGGGAAAAAAAATCATGTGAATACCTTTTTTAAAAAAAAAAAAATAAGTAAATGCACCTATTGCAGAAAATTCCAAAACAAAATGCTGTGAAAATTATACATTAAAATGGAAACTGTTGTATATCTTATAGGTATAGTTAGGTTATGCCCATTTTTTTTTAAATAGCTGATTTTAAGGCAATGTAAATAATCAGAAACTAAGAAAAACCTTTCCTAAAGATGTATCACACTGTATTTTACTTGTGAACGCCACAATAAAGAATAGAAGAAATAGGGTCATGGGCTGGGAAATACCCACATTTTATATTACTTTTGTGGTGCTTTCTTTCTTTTTGGTTATTTGCTGTAGAATTAAATCTGATGATCAGCACAGTAGCCTGAAGAAATCCAAGGAGTAGTATGGATAATGCAGTCTCGGGAATGAATTTGATGCCTCAGTTAAGGTGACAGTGAAGGATCCAGCAGAGATCTGGGAGAGTGAAGCAGCAGAGGGGGGAAACTGGCAGGAACAAGGATGAACAAAAGCTAAATTTTTCCAGAGACTGGAAAAATTGCTTTTATGTTGGTTCATTTTGGTTTTGGTAGAAGCTTAAACTGTAATGGTAGAGATGGTAAGGTTTTTTGGGTTTTTTTCACGTTCATGAGTTTAGGCAGCTCTGAATTAATATTGGGGCATTTCATAATGACTCGCAGTCTGCTGTATGCGAATTTATTTCATAGTAATACTGTATCTTGAAAAAAAAATGACTCTTCTGCTGTTGAAGAAGAAAACCTGAAACTTTTGCTTGTTTATAGCGAGCCAGAAATTTCACTATTCAAGTTAGGGTAAGCAAAATGCCATTTTTGACATTACACTGTTGTTTGAGGATATTACACCAGAATTGTGAGCGGCATATTTTCTCATAATACTGTTCTTGTTTTCTAAATGAATACAGCAGTGTTCATTCGTATGGAGGAGTTATTCATGAAGAGTTCACGGAACTTTCTCTGAGTCTGGGAGGAGGGTAGATGGATGGGCTCAGAAGTTTGACTGAGGACGGGATTTTTGGGATTTAACTTCTGAAAGGTTAGAATCCGTGTGGATACCTAATGTACAATTTAAAGAAGCTGATATAATTGTCTACAGCAGCTGCAATTTTGCAACTTCTTGGCAGGCGCCTGCTCAGGCTGTCCAGGTAGGGAGAAGGTG
This sequence comes from Cuculus canorus, assembly GCF_017976375.1. Lineage (NCBI taxonomy): Eukaryota > Metazoa > Chordata > Aves > Cuculiformes > Cuculidae > Cuculus > Cuculus canorus. The sequence goes on from NC_071407.1 coordinate 31,197,122, forward strand.
ATGCTGGGTGTGGTTGAGTGGCAAGAACTGAGTGATCCTGGTAAACAATTTCAATTTGCAGGATTTCCCTCCTTAACACTTGAATGATTCCGTTGGTGGTTTATGGGATTTTTTTGTGGGTTTGTTTTATTTTTTTTTCTTCCACCATTATTTTCCAAATGTGTTCCCCATCTCTTGCTTTACCATATAACCATATAACTTTATGGCATAGTCAATAAATATGAACAAACATGGTAAGGCTGGTGTTTGGCCAAGCACTGTTGAAGAACACTGTAAGGCAAAGCAGTTCAAATACCTCTGAAGAGCAGGTATGACTCCTTCTCCCACTGTCCTCTTCTGTACTCTGTGCTTTATGGCAGCAGCAGATTTCTATTGATTGAGTCTTTCTTTAGATCTGGATGGTCTTGTTTCCAATGAGGAGTCACCTGTAAACTTGGGCTTGAAGATCCACAGATTTCTGTTTTCTGGAAACGCATGTTAGGCAACAGAAAAGATGTATTTTGAAAGTACAATGACAGTTGCAAAGTAAAGCTGCAGAGACCTTTCATTTCTGTTTCTTCTTGTTTTCTGTTGACTCTTGACTTGCCTTATAACCTCCTTATGGAACTACTGCTTTCTGTTGCTCTGTAAATGGATTGTGATAAATGACTGGTTTAGGACTGTGTTCATCTGAGACCAAGAAATGTGCTGCAGGGTGGTTTCTTGTGAAATTGTAGGCTGATAAGACAATGGACTTCACAGCAGCCGTCCACATGCAGTTTTGTTAAAGGCGACTTTTTGCATTTGTGTGAAAGCCATAGCAGTTGTGTATTTTCAGCGACTTTGCAAGCCATCTGCATTGCATCTACCATGCTTCATTGTTTCATTTAAGCACAGATGCTAGAAAAATGATTTAATGGAATAATGTAAAAATCTAGAGTGAATTGTTATTTTCTTTGAAATGAGAATGGTGTCTTGTTGTGGCTCTGGGGAGGTTAGATGAAAAGGGCTTCATAGTGAAACATCAAATGCCATAATTTGCAGCTGAGTGTGACCCTAAAGGCTTTGTGAGAACTGACTGCTCTCCGTGCCTTTAGTAGTGCTACCACCATGTGGCATCGGCGTGAATTATGATCCCTGGGAAGATGGCATTTACACTGTGTGTCATTGCCTGTGGGAGGACCTCGGCATCAAAGTACCATCATGTTTGAAATCCAGTTGAGAGACGTATCCTGCTATCCTGATGTGCTGCTTCAGGACGAAAGGGGGTAGAGAAATGCCTGCAAATTTTATAGACTTAATAAACAGCCTTACACGCTTCCCATACAGCAGTGCCATTGTATTTTGAAGATGAGGGGAAGATGTGCAGAAGGGAGATTCCTGACATAACCTATGTTACTGTTGAAGATTTTGGCCAGGTCTGTTCTGGTGCAACTTCACCCTCTCTGCTATGATCAGGAGTTCATCTCTGAGTTTATCTAAAGCTATGCAGCGAATGCCTCAAAGTTGATGTCATCTTGTTTATGCACGGAAGGAAGTTCCTTAATGAACACAGGGTAGAAGTCATTTTCATAATTACTGCTCTAAAATAAATTTAGGAAATACTCATGACTTAGCTTGACGGTCCTTTGAAAACCTAATCGAAGACCCAGCTTTCCAGAGGAGATTGGACCATGTGGTCTCTAGAACTCCTTGCCAACCTCTGCTTTCTGATGATCAATTTTAAAACTACTTGGCATGATTATTTCAGGACTTGCAGCCTTTTCAGTAGATGCAATTAATTAATTTCAGGTGGAAAAGCTGCTTAAAAGAAGCCTTTAGGGGACAGATGTAAACTGGTTTCAAATAGTTATTGGGTTTTTTATTTTTGAGAGGAGAAGTACGGACCCTTTTTGCACGTGCATTAATGCAGGGGGAGTAGCCAGCATATTAGAAATAAGTGCAGTTGTTTGGTGAGCATCTGAGTTGAGCTGTTTGTATTTCTGCTGCATTGAGGTGTAGTGGCATTTGCCAAGTTCTTCTCTCTTGAGTGCTTGTGGGAAATGGTGAAAAGATTAGCCATCACAGTCTGCTGAAATAACTGCAGATCCTAAAACATTTTATATTCATTGAGACACAATTTTTATTGGTTTTAAGATGCTGTATGACAGTTGGATGTTAGTTAATATCGTCCTGATTTTGTATTCTGCATAAATCTAAAACATCCTAACAAACATCCTTTGTACATCAAAAGCAAAGAAGGCACGCAATGCCTGACCTCTGAACACAGTGTCTTTTTCCTGTTTACTTTGGCCAAGACCCGTAAAAAAAATTATTTATTTTGTCATGAAGACGACTACCAAATACATTCACATCTGTGGAGGCTTGTGTAAGCGGCACAGTGAAACTTGGCACGTTCTTGACCTTCCAGGAGATCATTCAGGACTTCTGTGTGATATCATCTTATCATTGGAGACACGTGGGAATGAAATGAAATGATTGCTACTGCACTCTAGCAGGGAGTGAGCTCTGAAGTCAGATTTGCTCAGCAACTGTTCCTCATTTGATCTGAGCGAAGGTCGTTTATACGTATTTTTTCCACTGGGTACTATTCAGCCTTGTATTGATATGTAACGTGTCTGTCAGTGACCTGGATGATGCGATGAAGTGCACACTCAGCAGGTTGGCAGATGGCTCCAGTTTGGGAGGAGCGGTTGCTGTGCTGGAGGGCAGAGATACAGAGGAACATCAGAAAACTGGAGGAATGAGGCACAAGGAGACTCCTGGCATTGGCGAAAGCCAAATGCAAGGGCGTAAGGAAGTGAAGTATGAGCCCAGAGGAGAGGACTTGCAGGGTGGCGACTGAAACGCAGCTTTCGTCTACCTGGAGGAAGGTAATAAGACCAATCCAAGCTCTACCCTGAAGTACACGGTGGAAGGACAAGAGACTGGTTATATAGGTGGAAGAAAATGCCCCACAAGTGTGGTGTATAGGACTGGTAGAGGAGCCTGGGGCAGTTGCAGCATCTCCTCCTCAGAGCTCCACCAGCACGAGCACATGGCCCAGCAGCCCAGAGCTCAGCTCTCCTCTCAGCAGGAGGACAGAAAGAGTGATCCTAAAGGTCCTTCTCAGCCTTAGTTACTCTGTCTCATTCAACATTGCTGCCTAACTAAAATCCTGGCCAGGAAGCTGTGACTTGTTATTGTGAATTATGGAAAAAATGCAAAAAATTAATCCCCTGAATGAATAATGAAAGGGAGTTCACATCTATTTGCAATTCCAGCTGCACTCTGGTGTATACGGCGTTATTCCAAAACACCAGAGATCCTGACACTTTTTTTTTTATTATCAGTCTGCTTAATTTCTTCGTTATTATTAGTAATTATGATTAGTCTAAGAAAATATTTAACATTTCTGTTCAGTATGTATTGATAGAATAGCGTGGCTTATCACAGCAGGTGTTTGTTGTCCTGTGGGGCTGCAGTGCTTTAAAATATCCTCTGGTTACAGCCATTCAGTGAGTTATATTTTAAATTAATTTTCATGAAGTAGGTGTACTGTTAGGCTTCTGATTTTAGCCATGCTGATAGCTGATGTAATAGGGGAAATCAAATGCAGTTCTGTTTATTGGGAAGAAAATAAAATTCTACGTTTACGTAATACTTAAAATATCAATACTAATAACTATAAGACAAAGAGAGAGCTGTGCTTACATCTGGAGAGGATTGTTTTGTGATATAAATCTGATCAGCATACTTGACTTAGTGAACTAAAATTCTTGCTGGTAAAAACATCGTTGCAGCCCACAGTTTATGGTCTTAAAGAAACTAAGAAATGAATCCATATTTCAGTGATGCGATAATGTGTTTGAATACTGTCATTCACCACCTTTCTTCCTGTGGAAAGGGCTTATCTTCTTGAGCCATCCTTTCGTGGTAGGGTTTATATCAAAAATATTGTAGTTCTTAGTCTATTAAATCAGATCGTGTAACACCAGGAACAGTTTGTAAAGGTAATAAGCTGCATATCTATACAGCTTTATGTGGTAGCTCTAATACACACGTGCTAGTATATACCAATGTGCATCAATTTTACTCTGTTATGAATTTTCAGTGTTAAAATAAGTTTTAGTCGAGTTGGTACAGTTGTGTATTACTATAAATCTACTTTTGTAATTTTTAGTGATGCATTTTGCTTATATGGATGAGCAAACACTAATTAAAAGTCAAAGTGGTAAAAGTTGTGGGTCTTTAATGATTTTCTTCAGATCTTTCTGCTGAAGCAGGGAAGGGATCCCCTCCACAGAACAGAAGGAACCTCTGCAGACATCAAGTATCAAGAGAAAATGCATTTAGATTTAGATATTCGTGAAAGTAAAAGGTTGGGAAACTGCACAGAAAGATATGCAGTGAAGTTTTGGATCATATTCTGCTAGGAGAATGGTGTTGGTTTTGAAAGGCTGATGATGCATAAGTTGCTAGAAGAGCACCTGTGGAACTCTTTTGGGCAATATTTAGAAAAATACTTCCTTATCAGTGCTGGGAGGTGGAGGGACAGAGTGAGCTACAGCCTTGGTTCTTGGCCATTGCAAGTGGCCATGGGTACAGTACATGGTTTAAATGAACACCAAAACCTCTGCATTGTTCTCGGAAATCACTCTCTGGTTTAGATAGCACACGGCAACAGCCCCACCTGAGGATCTCCTTGTTTTCACTGCTGCTTCCACAGGTTGTTTTGCAGATTGTTTGAGTTTCGGCAGCACTGTCAGCCACTGGGGCCCCTGGGTGCAATGGGTTGGTCGTTGGGGATGGGTAGAAATCCAGGGGCCGTTCAGAGCCAGCAAGATCTTCTCAAAATTTTATATGTGCTGAGTTTAGAGACAACCAGTTACGGCTTTCGTCAGCGTTTTGCCCTGTTTTACCTGTTTGCCTTGGTTATGATTGAGTGGTGTGATATCTTTCCCCGAAATCTTATTGAGAGTTGTTAACTTTTACCAAACTGAATAACTGCAAACCTGCAGATTTTGTCACCTTCCCATTTATAGTTTTCCAGATCCTTGAAGAATGGCATTTCTTTATTTATGTTGTCCAGGCACCAGCACAGCTGCTTGTGAAACACTGTTGTGAAAACCAGCAAGTAGTTAAAGCAGAAAGAGTGAAGGGCGGAAAAAATTATTAACCTGCTAGCAGGTCGTCACCTCTATCCTGTGGTTAAAATACAATGATGACAAGAACTTCAGTTTTATATTTTCAAAAAATGATCTTTTGGGTGTATCCTCCATCACTACGTTTTTCTTAGTAGTTACTGTTTGTGAAATAAGGAGAAACAAGCCCAGCATCGTGCTCTTCGCTTAACTTTGCATTTTCTGTCGTTACTTGTGAAGCGAAAGTTTTGCTTTATTATCGAAGAATGGAGATGTGTGTTGTTTAGAAAATACTCCCTGCTGGTTCAGTTTTCACTACCTCAAAGGGTTTTTAAAGAAGGCCTTGTCTCTGTAACACATCTTGGGAAATCATTCAGTGAGCAAATTGCCAGATAATTGCATTGGTAGTAATTGCATCTTAAATTGATCTGCTGTTGAGAAAAATGCTGAAAATGAACTGTTCTTAATCATGATATCAAAATATTGGTTCTTTTCTATTAATTAACATGTTGTGCAATAAGTTTTTTTTCTTTAAGGAATCAACTTAATCTGATTTGTCTCTTTTCCCTTTAGTTTTAGTTAATGCCTGTAGTTTGTTGCCTTAAAGCATTGCTCTGTTCCTCTGTTTGTACATGTGTGAGAGGGAAGACAAAGTGTCTAGAAAGTTCATGAATGAAAACACTAAAGATTTTTTCCATAAAAGAAATATTGAAGTATATCTTAGGATTTTACGTAGCTTCATCAAAAGATTTTTCTCTTTGCTTCACCCATGCTGTTTTCCTAGCAGTTGCTCACCAGTGACTGAACACACTTTTCTTTTGAACTTGTTCTTAGCAGCAAAACATCTTCATCAGTCTGTGTATGTCTCTGTTTTCTTTCATTGACCTGGGCAGAGGAGATGCTGACTGAGCAGCTAGGCGTTGCCAAAAGGCAAAGAGTTTGGCTTCTTCCGTGAAGCTTTAAAGCTTTCTTCACCGTTTTGGTAACGGCCAGGAAGCTTCTCTTCAGATATGGGTGGGTTTGTTTCATAGGATGTTTATGGCTTACTTTGCTCCTGTCTCACAAATATACCTTCCTTTCAATCTACTCGACCTGTGGACAGAAGGTCTCTTGGAAGCAAGTTTTTGTATGTTGTTGGGTTTAGTTATTATTTTCAATTGCATATTTTTTTATTTTTGCAGAGTAGCATTAACTTAGTAGTGACTTAAGTTGAGTTACCGTCAGCATTGTTGATAATTAGACTTGGCTCTCTCCTCTCCAGCAGTCCTTTTTCTGTTTGGTTGGTTTTTTTCCCCCCTAGTAACTTTATGTATCTTAGTTCTGTGCTATGGCCAAAAACCTAAACCAGTGGAATAGATGCCAGATCAGTTGGAGCTTGGAAATAAATTACAATCCCATTCTTTTGTCTTACTTATTTATCAGCAACACAGCTATGGTTCTTTGGTAGCCTTTCAGAAAAGGTATGTGGTGCACTTGAGTATGAAGGGAGAAGAATGAGGATATGATTTCTTTTGAGAATTGCTCCGGTGCTACTTCTGATACGACTGAGATAAGTTTTATGAGACAGCTAACTTGCACTAAATTGTACATTAATGACTTCAGATGGAAAAGCAGATTATAAAAAGAAAATATGTGTGCCACAGGGTAGGGTTTTGTGATGTGATGGAAAAGGAAGGGATATGTTTCAGGCACAGATTGCAGAGCTGCTTGTGAATGCAGCCTGGCTCCATTTCCTCTGTATAGAGTGTATATATACTAATTATATTTATATAATTTTTAAAAATATTTTTTTTTTTTTTTGCTATTGATAAGTATGTGAGATGGATAGAAGCCCTTGGCACCCTTGCAGTGCCTCCTGTAGTTGATGTCCCTGGGGTAAAACCCACCGTTGCAGGCGCATGCAGTTCTGCCAGGCATGCTGCACTTGGAGCTACGTGAGCAAATTACCCTCCTTTTCTTCTTTTGATGGAAAGAGTTTGACTTGTATCTGGCAAAATCAGAGTTACCCGTTGTCAGTTTTTCTGCTGCCAGAAAGATTTCTTGCCAGGAAATCAGTTTGGATCTTTCATCTAATGAAGCCTCAAGTTCTTCGGGATTTTGAGACTTCATTAATGCAAGTTTATTTATCTGCTACATTCCTCAATTTTCCACAATTAGCAATTGCTAGTCATGCCTAAAGAAAAAGGCCTGTTCTTGCTGTTAGGTGAAACGCACAGTCCCACAAACAGATGGGTGAACTCTTACCTCTTCTCACCAACCTCCTCAAAGTGAGCGTGTTTGTATGGCATCCCAGAAAGTGATTTCCTTGCTTTTGTACATCTTGTGGGCTTCAAATTAACTTTACCATCTCACCGAGTATCCTCATGAGCCTGCTGGACTCTGCATTTTAGGATATGTTTAAACTTATCCTGACTTGGAGATAAAAACCTGTTTCATTTTTTTTCCAAAGGCATATGCTGTCTCGGGCTTGTGCATTTTTTTCAAACAAGAGATTTCTCTTTTATTCCTCTCATGGGATGTTTACCTGCACGTATGAAAAAATAATGTAGGTGGAGACAGGATTTTGAATTTAATCCCATGCAAATACAGTGCAGGAACCCACTTTGGGGGGCAGGGAGCTGAGGCACCCAAGCAGTGTGAGCAGTCATTAACACCAGCTGTTAATTAGGTTTAAAGAAGTTGAGCCCCAGTTTCTCAAGCCGGGTTTTCCCATGGCCGGGGGGAGGCGTGGGAGTATGCTGACAGAGCACTTGTAGGCAAAAGGGAAAATTGCAGAAAAAAAAATCCTGTAATTTCCCCTTCCCTCCTCCCCCAGTATTTGTAAATAGGGAGTGATGAGGCTGAGTACTGCGTATTGAATATTTTGTTTACCTGTACCACAAGTAGATCTTCTTCCTGGGATATAAATACATAATGTTCTCAGTAGCTGCTCTGTTGCAGTGAAGAGGGCACTTTACTTTGTCATGGCTTCAAATAGTCATTGATCAGCCGGAATGTTTCCTTTTCCAGTCACAGGAGGAAAAATTTAATGTTATAACATAGCCAGAGCCTCTCAAGTTATTCTATTGAATCTGTGCGATGAACAGTTACCACGTGCTAAAGCCGCAAGCAAAATATTCAACAGAGTTTCCATCAGCAGAGTGGGACTGTGCCAGCACACTGAATTATCCTATAAAAAAGCTCATCCTTTTTTGATTGATATATTCTGAAAGACGCGTTTGACAGAGAGCACTGTTCAGCTGGTCTGAAAAAAAAATGGATCTCGTGGGGCAGTGGCGTTTGTTCTTGGGCTCTGCATCAGCTGGAAAGCAGGTAAATAAAGGAAAATAAAAATCATCAGCGTGTGTATTACACTTTAATGAAGTGTGCCTGTATTTCTATATCTATGCTGTCTTTGAGAGCAACAAGGGAAAACGGAGGAGATGTTGTGTCTCCCTTTCTTGCCTTGCAGGGGTAAATCTGCCCCAGTGCTGCTGGAAGATGAGGGCAAGGCTGGGGGTGGCAGCAAGGGACTGGCAGGGACAGGAGGATGACTGGGACAGTGGAAGAATCATCTCAAATATAAAGGTCTTGCTGAAATATAACTTAAGTAGGGTGTTTAGATTGGAAGACTGAAAATGAATCAAATTACTTCTAGCAGGCTGTCTATTGATCGACCTGAAATAATCTCTCTAGGAATATTAGAAAAACACTAGAAGTGAGTGGGAGGAATACGGAACAGCAAAGTATGAACTACTTGGCTGAAAAGAGTTGGAAATATAATTTTGAGGATCTCCTCCCTTAATCTCTTGGGCCTATGTTTTTTCACACTAAAATGTACATGTAGGTGACTCTTCTTATGAAGCTGGTACTATGACTTGGGCTTCAAAGTACAAGGTGTGTATTTGTACTTCAAGCAATTGTGGTCCAGAATGTTTTTTTGGGGGGAGAAATTGAGATAATATGCCCTGGACTAGGAAATGTTGAGAACTAGGAAGGTGTTCCTAAATATTCGCTGCTTTGAAAGATACCTTGTTTTAGAGAAATTCCTTTGTTACATGTGGCAACAGATGACTCAAAAGATGGCAATGCAAAACAAACAAAAGTAGTAAAACAATTAGTACCTGTGCATTCAATTATACTGCTTTCCTACAGGAGATTTTGCTGATGCTATTTTAAACCTGTTTCATCAGAAAGGGTTATTAGAAGGAAGTAAGGTTGACTGGTTTAGTTTCATATCCTCTGAAGCTGAAAGTGTCATTTAAGTAATTTTAGGATCTTTCTATGTCTGATAGAAACTAAAATTAAGTGTTTATGTTTCTGTAGCCTAAGGGAATCTGAGCTCATCTGAAAGGTTTATAATTCTCTTATTAAAATGTTGCTGTTTAATTAGCTGTATCATAGAGTGTATTTTTACAGAAGTAGTAATGGGAATATATTATGATGCATAAAAATATGGCTCAATACTTATAAAATTGCACTTGTAGTGAAAACTTCAAATTCTTTTCCATGTGAAAAGAAAATTTGTCTTCTGAAATGAGCCTTGAGGTTTACAGTATCCATATGCAGGTGCTTAGTTGTTCTATGGATAAATGGAACTAGGAGGGGGTTGTACTTTGGAATAACAAGTACTTTCTGTTATATTCCTTGGTAAAAGCCTTAGAGCTGCCATGCAGCATGCAAGCGTCGAGATTGGATTAGCAACCCCAGCATGTACGTATGCTGTGTCTGAGACATTGGGACCCCTTGGTGTTCCCATAATTCCTTGAAGAGGGACAGAGCCTTTCCTGGGAGCCTTGGTTTATGCTTCTTCTGTGGTGTAAAAGATGCTTTTCACCCGTCCTTACAATCTCTGCCCAAACACAATCCTGCTTATATCTTATCCTCAATGTGTAATGTGAAATAAGTGCCCTAGATGTCACCTAACTGAATAATGGGACACGGAGCCTGTCTGAAGCGCAGAGGAGGGGGTGTTTGTGCATCCTTCACGTGAGTCTGGGCTACCAGCAGGTTTCCAGTAAGCAGAAACAGATGGCTAAGGCAGACGCAGAGCTCTTGCCAGCTTCCTTTTTTTCAGAGGCTGCCATAATAAACACTGGGGCAGAAAAAAATGTCAGGTTTTATTTAAAAAAAAAAAAAAAAAAAATCTGCCCTTTCACAGAACAACTGGTTTTACCACTGGAAAGGGTTTCCTACCCTGTTATTTTGGCGAGTGGTGCTGGTACCTGGCACTGAAGGGAAGCATGGGCAAGCCAGGTGCCTGTCGGGCAGTACCAGGTTGTAGGCTCTGCCTTTGCTGTTGTCTGCTGTTCAATTCATGAAAATAAAGCTTGCAGATTTTGAACTGAGTGCCCAATACAAATATTATTTGTTTTTAAGTTAACATACTTCTTCCAAAATAGAAATGTAATTCTCTTTCATCTTAGGTCCAGGATGCAGTCTCAGTCCAAAAAGCTATTCCCGTGGTCACAGCCCACATTTGACCAAGGTGTATTTTCCAGCAAATAATTATTTTGGATTAAATAACCCAAGATCCCTAAATATGATGGGCAATTATATGGTTTCATTACATGTTTCACGTTCCAGAAGGAAGTAAGTTCCAGAGTGGGACCCTCTTCTGTGTTTTATACCCATGGTCACCTAGAGAAAGCTGTCAAGGGTTGCTAGGAGAACAGGCTCCCTTTTCTTTAGCGATGTCCTCAAAGAAAAACATTCCTTAATGCAAAAATCCAACTTAAAGTGTAAGGAAGAGAAGCAAATGTTCTTATAAATCCTTGACAAAATTATGTTTCTGTCAACTATAACAAAATCTGCTGCAAATACTCCGAATAGCACTCAAAACTTGCTTGTGCTAAATATTTCTCAAGAGTATGCTTCTATATTATTGCTATTATTATTGTACTATTAATCACATACAGTTTTTCTTCTGTTCCTTAGGAAATGCATTCAAGGGTAGCAATTCTTTTAAATAGCATGTTTTAAAAAGAATTTATACAAATTTGAATTCTAACTGGCATTGGATGCTCGGTGTTTTGCCAGGGATTTAAGTTACCTGTACATTTTATCAATAGTAATGCTATCAGGAATTCCAGTGATGATTTTACAACACATAATAAAATATCATTTTATTCTGCAGAAAGTAAGACAGTAAGTGTATGCTGTTGTTGACACCAGTTTTCATTGGAAAGCAAATTTTCTTTAGGTCATTTATTTGTAGGCAGCGGAAGTGATGACAGCAACCGATAGGAAAATCAATAGCTGGATTTTCCATCAGGCACTGCCTCTTGCCAAACTGCTACTCCTGAATGGAACTGCTTCAAATTAGCATGTATTTGTGGACTTATCTCTTAGTTAATATTGTCTAAGCAAAAGAAAAGGCACCCGTTTATTAATAGTGGGTAGAACAAATGGTAAATATAAGAGTGAGGGTGGCTTAAGGCTGATTTGTAGAGCATCAGCTTTTCGTACTCTACAGCCATGGATATCCAGAAGGGTGTGCGTTCCTCACTGTCATCTTCGCTTATTTGGGCAAGAAGTCTCCTCATCTCTTCATTTATTTATCATCATATTTTCCAAGCTACCGTACCAGTAGCCAGTTCCTGTTCTTTCAAGTGATGCTGTCAACCTTATTTTTTTGCTTGAATTTTTCTGCTGATTAAAGGCTATGTTGCCATTTTTTGATTGAAGTCCAGCCCTTATGAACATCTTCCTTGTCCCCTTCCAAAAACAAAGGAAAAAAACCCATGCCCGAGTTGAGAAGGACTTTATTAATGAATAAGTAATGGCGAATTGCAGCCTTGTACAGGTTGTAATTTCTTTCTCAGCTGAAGCTGAAAATGGACATTAAAACTCTGATGCAACAAGGTGTTCATACCTGTGACGGTTCTAGAGGAGCCACTACCCTTCCTGGTCGTGCTAGAGTTGCCCTGTTTTCTGTGCTGAACTTTTTCTTTGGTACGTTTTTCCATTTTGCTTAAATATATGCAATTACAACTGTATCTCAGAAACCAACTGGCGTCCATCTGCTCCTGTCCAGTGCAAGTTTTTCCTTCTCTTACTCTTGTTCACATATGTTAGAAATACATTTTTCTTTCACCTGCTTCCTTTAAACAGATTTGAAACAAGTGAGGCAGAGTTTTACTGCACTAAGGGCCAGACAAAAAAAAAAAGGGATGATAGCAATAGGAAGGAAGAACTTTCATTATTTGTGGCAAACAAGCACTTTTTGAAGTTATTTGAGGTATAAATGAACTTACATTGGATGCATGAGCATCAGTGAAACTGAATATGCGATTTAGTAATTGCAGTCAGGGCAAGGAACTCTCTAGATTCCGACTCCTTCAGATATTTTTAGTTGTTCCTTTAGTCACCAGCTTCCACTTCTGTCTGTTCCAGGCACCGGTGGGAAAATACAGCAGCTCTTTTCTCTAGAAGGATTACACTGTTCTGAGGATGTATGATTTCTTTGACTTCTTTGTTGCATAAAGGGAGAATGCAGGGGTTTGAGCTCTTACAGTTATGCTGCTGAATACTTATTTCCACCACAAAACTGTAAAATTTCTTTCTCGAAGTAGCTTTTTGAGGATTAATGGGTAAGTGTTAAACAGATTTGAGTCTGAGTTGAAATAACAAACCATTGCTTACAGGAAGCAGCTGTCTCGGACTTCTCTTCTGTCTGAACTGCAACACTAGGCAAAACATGAAGTAGCACACCTGAGATGTACTTCCATCTTCTAGGAATCTGCAGGGTTCTGTATGGAATTGGGTTGCTATTAGAGGTCTAAGTGAACTAAATGATTTGTGGCAGTTTCCAGCGAACGATGGAATTGCTTTAAAATTACTTTAAAAACTTGGCTTAATGAGGCTGAGTGTTACATGCAAGGACTGCCTGGTTTGTGGATCTCTGTGGTTCTGCCTTTTTGTCATAAATGCATTAAATGAAGCAATTAGATTATGGGGAAGAAGCATATAGTGAAAATATATATGAAAGTTTTAGAACTCCTTAGCTTCAGTCGTTCTTGAAGGACATTCTGATAATTCTGAAGGAGTCTTGTCAACTGGAGGCAGGAATATGGTGCTTTCCTGGAAATTGTGGTGTTGATGTGAGTGTAGAGGGAATTATCTAGAGGAAGGAAGAGGTTGCTGGGAGCATCTGCAGACATGAAGGAAAGTTGTATTGACCTTTTTCCTGTTCCTTCTGTTGTTGGCTTAGACTATATTCAACTATCATGTTAGTGGCAGTAAAGGCCATGGCAGTAGTGGTCTGAGTGAACTCTACCCATCAGGACAATTTGATTCAAAGAGCAGTTGTATGCCACAGCTTTTTGCAGCTCCTTAGATCTACAGGTCAACACTAAGGTGATAAAGAGGAAACTCAGTATGTTACAGGAGCTTTGATTCTGGTGGGGTCCGGGTATCAGGGCTGAATCTCTCCCTGGCTGAAGACCTAAATTGTACTGTGGCTCATCCACAGTGCAAAAACCTCTATAATTGTTTAAAAACTTTGCTGGTTTTCTCCGTGTAAAATTTTTCAAAATGGTTTGAGGTTGCTGTACCAATTAATAAAGCCATCCTGACTATAATCAGGAATGAATGGGAGGAAACATCAGTCACAGCTAAACCTGCACTGGAATGGAGTGAGAAAATGGCAGAAACAGAAACGCACTGTTTCCCATGTCAAGTTGCAGCAATAACTGAATATAGTCAACTGTGGTCCAAGATCTAAAGCTAGCTTTACAGCTGGCAGTCAAAACTGGGATGAAAAGGGGAATGGCATGCGCAGAATAATGTACCAGGTGTGTTGAAATGGTATGAACCAGATCCGGAGGATGAAGAACCTTTCATTTTCATTTGCTCTTAGCCTACAGGGTCAGAAAAGATCTTGGTATTGTAAATTAGGGAAAATGTGCCTTTCAGGTGGTTATTGACAATTATAACCTTGTACAGTGTTTGTCTCCTTCACAAAAGCAGCTGTGATGTCCATGTGATGCTAATTGATGTGGACAACTCCTATAGCTCCGTCTGTGCACAAGTGAAATACAAAATAGAAAATATTAGAGTTATTACAACGTATCTGTTTGGGCTTCACTGCCTGAATTGGCAGTGTTTGAACATACGTTTGCTGTCAGCTTGGCTTGCAGGGGAAAACCTTAATGTTTCAAACAAACAGATTCCTGTGGGCTCTGTATGTTAAGGGGAGATGTAGTAGCCCCGACAGCCTTGTCTGTGGTTGGATTCAGCAGTGGCATTCTTGTTTCAGTGCTAGGGACTCCTTTTCCTTTAGGTTTTTTAGTATTTTCTCAATAGCATTTATTATACTATGTGATTTCCAGTATACTACATTTATATATTATTATTTGTATTACTTCTCTGTTACTGAGCTTGCTAAGCATGCTGCTTTAGTCATCGTGCGAAGGCGCAGAAGTCACTTTGCTCAGCAAGACAAGGAGGGGCTTCTCTGCTGAAGCCCAGTCGGGCATCTGCGCATCGTGCTGACAGTGCTGGATGTGCAGGATAACCTAAATACGCAGTTTCAGCCAATTTCAATTGACTTAATTTGACCTATTTTTTTATTTTAGATGTGAATAGAAAAAGGGAAGGAAGCATCTTTCTTCATTGATTTTTATTTTCAATGTCTTCTAACCCCCGCCCCCATTTGTATTCAAAGGGCATTACGGCAGCTTGGTACAAGCGACACGTTGCTGCAAGGAACTGCACATGCAAACCAGCTCATTAAGAATATATAAAAAGGTTTAAAATCATTAGCTATTCTCCCAATGACTCCACTGGTTTCAGATGACTTCTCAGTACTATGAAAGGAAGAGAACAAAAATGAAATACAGAGCTTGTTGGGGGCTTTTTCTTTGTGGTGTTTTTTGGGTTTTTTTTTTTTTTGACTTCTAAATTCTTAAGTGTATCTTGGCACACAATTATTTTAAGTTTGTCATCAGGAATTCGTGGAGAAGTTAACACTAACTCTGACTTCTCTTAATTTAATAAAATATTTTCTATTGACAAAGCACAACCCTAGGATATAGTGTGAGTTGTATTTTCATGTTGAACTTTGTAATCTGAAAGCCAAATAATTTGTAGTGGTAGGATGAGGGGCAATGGGTATGAACTGGAGAGGGGCAGATTTAGATTAGACGTAAGGAGGAGTTTCTTCCCCATGAGAGTGGTGAGGCCCTGGCCCAGGTTGCCCAGGGGAGCTGTGGCTGCCCCATCTCTGGAGGTGTTCCAGGCCAGGTTGGATGGGCCTTGGGCAGCCTGATCCAGTGGGAGGTGTCCCTGCCCATGGCAGGGGGGTTGGAACTGGATGATCTTTAAGGTCCCTTCCAAACTTAACTAGTCTATGATTCTAATTTTTCAATAGTGGGTGGCCAATTATTTGTGTCTGTTTATATGGCCACAGATCTCAATGCAATTGTGCTTTCAGGATGAGAGTGCCATTGCAGCATCATTATCTGTCATCCCCTGGAGCTGCATCATCTCCATTGGAAGAGTTGCTTCACTAAACAAGAGAATTTGTGTTTGGAGGCTGTGGGTCTTGCAGAAGGGATGCAGCCTGCTCCTCTGCAGAACGAGCTGCTGTTGGGATGCTGCAGAGGTTTGCCCTGGCTGTGACTCATAACCTGCAGTTAGCTGCTCTTGCCAAATATTGCCATTTAAGAGCAGAGAAACCTGTCAGTAAATCAGACTGTGATCTGGTTGTTTTTCTTCCATGGGGGATAAAGCATATTTTGAGAAGACCAATCCCCATGCTGCTCTTCCAGAAGGGAAGATAAAGCTAGTAGCTAGCTTATATGAGGCTCTATTTTCCCAAGTAAAGTGCTGCGGGTGATGGGACTTTGTACCTTTGTCTGTCTGAATTTATGAGTTGAAACCTGTTGTCATACAGAAGAACTCTTAGTCATAGTGTGATCCAAAATCTTACCTTTTCTGAAAGGAGAAAGTGCTTGCTTAGGATATGCCAAAAGGAAGCCTGAAGTTAGTGTAATGTGAATAATGTGAATAAGTGTGTTGCTTCTTCGATTCAGCACTAACTTTGCTGGAATAAATGGAGGATATTCTCAAATAAATATTTTATTATGTCCAAGTTGTGCAGAACAACAGCAGTGATGCAGATCTTGTCTTGTCAGTGAGAAACTACAGAGAGTAAGAAGTGTATGGAGGAGTTAGTTTCATCTCTTTAGAGGTTTAGGAAAGTGTTCCGAGTTGGAGCCTACATGAAGCAGCTGGAGAGAAATCTTTGCTGGTGTACCCCTGCTGCAAGGGCAGAGGTTTCTGCTTGGTAGCATTTCCCTTGCCATTTCATGCGTTGGCTCCTGGTAGCGTGGGTAACATCAGCTGGTTGTAGCTCCGTGGTCCTGCCCTGATGCCCTGGCAGAAGCCACCAGCTTGCTTTTATATCATGAGTAGACAGGACTCGGTGAGGAACCTGTACCTCGCCGACCTCTCCCCAGTTTATACTATGACCAGGTGGGAAAATACAGAAATTCATAGCAGCTATACTGCAACATCACCATAGCAACTAGTGAAAATATAAGGGCCTCTTCTGGGAAAACGAGATTTCAAATTTCATTGCAGCCAAGAATTATTATTAGTGTGTGATTGCAGTGCTAGCGCATCCTTGTTTCTAAATTTCTGATCCATAAAACCAAATAGCAATGGCTATTTCTCTAATGCCCAGCTACTTGTAAGCCTGTACAGTTGGTTCAAGAGAAATAAATGGGATTAAGCAAAAAAAAAAATAGGGAAGCAGTACAGCATTAATTACATTCATAAAGCTACTATGTGAAAGATTAAAAACTAAAAAAACCCACTTGCTTTCTACAGTCCGCAATGCTGCGTGTAGCCCCAATGAAGCATGTGTAAAAGGCTGTGTATAAATTACAACACCTTGATTGTGTAAATGAAGGTTAAGGTCTAGTTTTCTGGGGTTTATTTTAAGACATTGGAGGGAAGTAGCCATATATCCAGTCTTTTTTTTCAAGTGAAAAGCCTGTTTTTCACATTGGGCTCCTTTGCCAGTTCTCAGGGCTTTGGTGAACTTTGAATTCTTTATACACAGAACTGTGAACCTACTATTTTTTAATCAGCACGTTATTAAGAATTAAAGCTATTTAACAGAACTCACAAACATATAAATAAAAATGGGGAATTTGTTAATTACAAAAGCAGTGTGCTGTTGAGTCAGAGCTTATTTTGCATAGAATTACCATTCCATGTCCTCTTTAGCTAAGAAACTCAACTATGTAGGAAAATACCATACGATGTTACATATGGCATTTTAGTAACACCTATTTTACACAGCTTCTGCTTAGCCTAACTGATAAATGTGAAATGTAAAATTTCAAAGACTTCTTACTGTTTCTACTGGAAAGTCAGGTTCCCTTGGCAAACTATACCATGCTTCTTTTTTTTTTCTTTTTTTTCTTTTTTTCTTTTTTCTTTTTTCTTTTTTCTTTTTTTTTCTTTTCTCTTTTCTCTTTTTTCTCTTTTCTCTTTTCTCTTTTTTCTCTTTTATCTTTTTTCTCTTTTCTCTTTTTTCTCTTTTCTCTTTTTTATCTTTTCTATTTTTTATCTTTTCTCTTTTTTCTCTTTTCTCTTTTTTCTCTTTTCTCTTTTTTCTCTTTTCTCTTTTTTCTCTTTTCTCTTTTTTCTCTTTTCTCTTTTTTCTCTTTTCTCTTTTTTCTCTTTTCTCTTTTTTCTCTTTTCTCCTCTTTTCTCTTTTCTCCTCTTTTCTCTTCTTTTCTCTTTTCTCTTCTTTTCTCTTCTTTTCTCTTTTCTCTCTTTTCTCTCTTTTCTCTCTTTTCTCTCTTTTATATCTTTTCTCTCTTTTCTCTCTTTTCTCTCTTTTCTCTCTTTTCTCTCTTTTCTCTCTTTTCTCTCTTTTCTCTCTTTTCTCTCTTTTCTCTCTTTTCTCTCTTTTATCTCTTTTCTCTCTTTTCTCTCTTTTCTCTCTTTTCTCTCTTTTCTCTCTTTTCTCTCTTTTCTCTCTTTTCTCTCTTTTCTCTCTTTTCTCTCTTTTCTCTCTTTTCTCTCTTTTCTCTCTTTTCTCTCTTTTCTCTCTTTTCTCTCTTTTCTCTCTTTTCTCTCTTTTCTCTCTTTTCTCTCTTTTCTCTCTTTTCTCTCTTTTCTCTCTTTTCTCTCTTTTCTTTTTTCTCTTACATTTTATTTTAATTTTTCTTTGAGCAGAGGGGTGAGTCCTGCGCCATGGATGTACTACTACCCCATCACTGTGATTATTTGTTCATCAGCTCTTCCTGAACTGGGGCACTCGCCTGTGCCCACAAGCACTGGGGCTTTGCTGGGGTGACCTCCTTCCTCCTTTTCCTCCTGTTAGTGACAGGGCCTTCTTAAACATGGGTTTGGGTGGAGATTGGAGATGTTTTCAGCTTATTTCTGGCTCTTGCATTTTAATTATTGATCTGTGTTGACGAGAGAGAGGATGGAGATGGAAAGATGGAGAGTAGACAAGAGCCTGCAACCAGCAAATGGAGAAGGAATAGGAGTCTGGAGTGATAGTTAAAGACACTACCGTGTTTGGATTTCTGTATGTATATTATAAATGAAGGCTTAGATGTTTTAACAGATAAAAATTCATTTAATTCTAATTTGTCACATTGGCGTGTGGAAACACATGAGTCTCCCAACACCAGTACCTTGTCGGTCTGGATGGCTGGAGTTAGAATATTAGACTTTGAGGGAACTTAGGTTTGAGGTGAAATATTTTTAGCCCTCTACATAATTTGGGAAGTACTGCTTGCCCTGTAGCAAATAAAAAGAATTTCCAAGATTTGTTGTGAATTCAAGGAGATAACAAGTGAGCATTACTCAGAAAAAACATACTAATTTTTTTTTCGTTAGTATAACTTAGCGTAAGGTTATTTTCAAGAAATATATTTCAGTACATCAAATCTGCCTTTCCTAGAATGGAGAACTTGGATTTGGCAATAAAGAGACATGACCTCTACCCCTTTCCTCTCATTATTAACACTTGAAGCATGTGATGGTTTTCCTCTGTTTGTTTATACATGGTAAAATGTAGACAGGGGGATCAATTGGCTCCATATGCCATTTGCTTTTGAGAAAGTGGCTATTTTATTTTTTTTCAAAATGTGTAGATAGGACAGGTATTGAATATACATAATTTTTATCATTCAGGCTCATTATTTTAAAAATTATTATTTTCTCTGTGGTATTAAACCCAAGTATTAAATTGCCTTCATTGTCAAGTAAACAGTCATTTAGAACAAATATTGACAATTAAAGAATATTTAAAAATACAGACTTGGAAGTTCTCAGGTTTGATAAAACACTGGTTTGACTGAATTATACATAATTTGTGGATCTCGTGCTTGACTGAAGAGATTCAGCCTTAGATACTACTTGGACAGATAATACCTATGTAAATAAAACCTTTTCCTTTTTTATTCAAAAGTCAATATAGTTGAACCCTGTCCAACATTCCCATTTTGGGTCCAGTATAGTTTCCTGTCATTAAGAGATGGAGAAGAATCTCTAGCCACACTTCATAAAGAAAGTTATTTAATGATTAGTGTGATCTTAGATTGTACTCCATTTTAACTAGCAAATTTCCCAGGACAGTTTACAAGTGTATTAATATTAGACTTTGCACAAATGTTTGAAGTTACACTTATTAAAAGAACTGTTCCCTCGTAAACATGAAACCACAGCATTTTCAGATAATCTTGAACGTTTATTGAGAATGCTCTGTGAGTTTGCAGTTTAGTCCTCAGGATTATTCTAGATTATTACATTACTGATGAGACTATGTAAAATACACATCGAAAACAGCGCCAAAGAAGACTTAAAGATAACTTTAATACTTTTGGCTTAAATTTCAAGGGCTTTGCTGCGTTTGCGTGAAGGATTTCAATAAATACGCATTGGCTGTATTAGCTTAAGTGGTTAGAAAAACACAGTGATGGGAATGGATCATAATCCTTTGGTTAACAAGAATGGAATAGAAAAGTATTATAGGCTTACGACTTCCATTATCAGGAGCGTGTGTGTATTAGGCTGCCTTCCATGGTATGATACAGTCTTTCCTATAAGTTGATGTACATATTGCAATTAAGGAACCCCTATTTTGGGCTATATCTAAGTGGATTCCAGCAGATGGATTCAAAGCCATTTTTTTCTGAAGTTATTCACAATTAAATAACATAACCAAGTAACTCGAATGTGGCCACAATGAAGATCATTCGAGTATGGTGTCTTTACTCTCCAGTCTGACTTCAGTGTGGGCTGTAGATCTGTTCTACTATGCAAATGATTATTCAAGTGTTTCCTGTTCGAACGAGCTGCAGATAGCTGCATATGTTCACCTTCCTTGGAAAGCAACAGATTGCCTGTATCAAAGTTTTTTTCCTCACTTAAAAAGTAATCTTTTACCTTTTCCCCAGCTTCATTTGGTGTCTTGCTTTTCTCCTATGTATGATGCTGCCTTATTACTGAATAAAAACTGTCTTACTGTCAGATAAGCTATATTTCATGTTGATTAAAAGGAATTAAAGATTGTAGATGTATAAAGACAAACAAAAATCCTGAATATGTCTTAGAAATGAGTGTTCATGTATCATGAAAGTATTCTTTGGCAGTTATTTATATAGAACTACGCAGTGTTTTTCAAGTAGCTGATCCATATATGCATTTTAGAAATTACATGTGGACATTCTCCTTTTCCAGGGGTCACAGCAAAGTTGACTCAAGCCCGCTGCTGTTCAAAACACTGGTGCACTAGGTTTTGCAGCTGTTACCACTCAGGCTCTGTAATTTCAGAGAATCATAGGATGTCCTCAGTTGGAAGGGACCCACAAGGATCATTGAGTCCAACTCCTGTCCCAATTTCTGTGTGATTAATTTTGTTAGTGTGTTTGAAATACTAATCTTTGCTTTTTGAGACAATATCTTAGAATTATTGAAGTAATATATTTTTTCTTGGAATCATCGGTTTAGCTCGTTCAGATGCCAAGGGAGCTAAACTGAAGATTTATCATTTATCAATGTAGTTATGGTTGAAGAAAAAACATTAGGTACACTTTTAGGGGAAGGATTTAAGCATCACCTTAGCAGGTCATTATGTGTATCATACTGTTGTTCAGTTTTCTGGGCCAAATTGGATATAAATATCCAGGATGGAAAATAGAAGGTCAAGTGTAAACCTCTCATGTCTAAGGAGGCCATGCAGCATCTTCTAACTTTAATTCTGTGAGGCTCTGATGAGAAAACTATATTACTTTAAATAATGCAAACAAACCAACCAAAAAAAGTCTCCAAATTCACTGGGGCTAGGAATAGTAAACGGTGGGAGTTAGGAAATGGGTGGATTGAGGACTGTTGTGGATGCAGAGGTGGTGCAGCCCAAGGGCGACAGCAGTGAGTGACTCTGAATCTTTATGCTGGATTTTCCTGGGAAGGTTTTCTTGAGCTATACCTCTTCAATACAGCTGTTAACGTAAATGAGAATGTGCCATGTTTCATATGTTTTTTTTTTTCCTGCAGATAACACTTATTTACCCAAGGAAGCTCAAAAAGTTATGACACTCGCATAATTATAACTGCAGTGGCAAAATCTTTTTTTCTAAATATAGAGATGATATTTAATTTATAATTCCCTTCTCTTTTTTTTGGAGCAAGAAAGGCTTACTCTCCTGCTCTCATTTCTGAGTTGGTAAATATCACTACGGAGTGTATGGGCAGCAGTGGAAGTAATTTGTAGATGTGGAGGCTTTACATAAATTTTATATACTCTTGTGCTACCCTGCTAAAATGCTGAGGCTGGTCAATGGAGCAGGGCACATCTGTGCCCAGTTTGCAAACAGTACTCCACTGTAAGGGTGACTGGTAGAACTTGATGGCTCTGCTGTCGTCCAGAGGGACTTAGACCTTCTGGAGGGAAGGACCTGCAGGAACCTTGTGAAGCTCAACAGAGGCATGCCAAATTCTGCTCCTGGGGAGGAATCCTGCTGGCAGGAAGGCAGCTGGAGGGATGCCACTGCATATTTAAATCTGCTTTAGAATGTAGCTTTTGTAAGGTGCCCTTTGGTTGACTAACATTATGCATACTCGGCTTTAGCCCTGTGCTCTGCATTAGCATTTTAAACCTATTTTTTTGAACAGGGGATCTTGCAAAAAGAGTTGACATTTAAAGTTTGGCAGATAGTCATTGTGGCTTAATGACTTCTATCATTTTTAATAAATCAGATTGTGATTTTCAGAGATATTTAAAACCTGTGAGCAGAACACGCATGCCGTTACGCTGCTTCTGTGTACGAGTTGGAGGTTAAACCTGGGGGAAGGTTAGTGCAAAAACTGCAAGGTCTGCTGTTGTCCAGAGGAAGCCTTCTATGTCCCCCAGCCAACTCCTTTTGTTTTCTAGACATCTCTTGACCTGAATGGTCAGGCAGTGTTGTAGGATGGCAGTTGAGCAAAGATGAATGTGAATGTTGAAATGTCTGTAAGTGCTCTAGGTTGGCTATGCTGTCAATGCTTAAGGTCGTTCTTCCCATCTTCCTTGTTAATAGATTCATACATTTCAGACAGTTTGCACCCTTTGGCACAATTTTGTCCTTTATGGATGCGTAACGTGGTAGGCTGAAACATTTAATAGTCAAAAGTAAGAGATAACATTGTAGCAGCAGGTCTAAAATAGGTGAAGTATGCTCTTTTCTGAATATTCAGGAAACTTGTGAAGGCTGTGCAGTCATCTTGCATATTTATGAGAAGATAGCCTACTCTCGCTAAAGCAGTGTACAGTGGCGCTTCTATAGCTCTGAGGTCTCTGGCATCCAAGATCTCACAAACACAAAATTGGTGGCATAAATATGTTGTTTTAAGCAGCAGTGAGTAACATGGATTATTTTCCTTAAGGTTTTCATGAAGAACTTTGCTACAGAAGCTGCAGTATTATTAGTTCACAATAAATACCACAGTTGACCAGAAAACCCATTTCTGTATTGAAGGTTGCTATTTATATTTAGGTGGCACTGAAGAGGGGAAAATCCTGATGTAATTATTTAGTGAAGCCATCAGAACAAAACGAATAATATGACCTTGGTTGCTTGATCTAATGATACATTTTCTCAAAAGATGCAGCAGCTCCACTGCAGACATTCCTGTATTTTAGGTAAGTAGCACAGTTTTTCGGAGACGGTGGGGAAGCCACTGACCTAAATACATGTTTATCTGAGAACTATTTCATTACAGGGAGGTTTTTAAATAAAAGTTATTTTAATCTTAGCTCTCAAAATAAGTAGAGGTTTGGAGATTTTTAAGGCTACAGGGCTCAGTAAATTTGCATGGACTTTTCTTGTGTTACTTTGTGTTTATTACAGAGTTGTTTTTAATAATCTCGGAATTTCTCATTGTTTTGGATGTTCATGTATTAGTAATGTAAATGGAGACTGAACATACAGAACAAATTCAACATGCTCTATGTTATACTGAATATTATGCCTAATTTTTGTTAATTTTTTTAATGATATTTCAGAGGAGGTGATTTTCTGGCTTTAACAGCTCAAATTTCTTTAAGGATCAGAAGCACAAAGTAGAGAAATAACTTTCTTTGCTTGTGAGATGCTGTCAATAACGTTTATACATTATATGATCTTTTCCTGATGTTCTCACATTTCTAAGTGACATCTCTAATGCACTAAAGAGGTTGGAAATGTACCCTTTGGTGTATATTTTATTTTTCTTCCTCTTGAACTAGCTGCTGCCAGCCAGCTGCTGTCTTCGGTATGAGCTCCCCTCTGTAATCTGCCTTTCCCTGGAGGGCCCCACGGTTTGGGAAAGTAGTGGTGATTGGGGAGGTAGAGGAGGCTGGAAAGAAGAGGGCAGACAGCGATGGGTGCATTTGAAAAGGCCTTGTTTCTTCTGCAAAATTACAGTACAAAAAATATTTGGCATAATGCTGGGAATCTTGTGGATTTGTGTTTAAAGTGAATTTATTTGGGACTTAATACAGGAAAGGCTTATTTTACATTGTTATGTGTTTACATATGTTCATTGTTAACATGTTTCTTATCAATGATGCTGTAATTACTATGTAAGGGTGTTTTCCCCTTTTAATTTCAGAGGGAGTTCTTTCTATGCTTTTCCCTCAGATTAAGGGTTCAGAGTCAAAATACGGTTCTGGTAAGAACTGCCTTGTACTTTAATTTTAAGGAAGAGAAGAGTTCAAATACTGTTATGTATTGTCATTGCCTGCTCCTTCCCTGAGCGTGAAGAACCATTAGTTGTAACAGGGCACGGTTGTAGGATGCTGTTAATAAAATATTTGTGAAGATGAATATCAAATTAAATAATAATTTCAGCAAATTGTGCTGCCTGTAAAGAATTTTTCTGATATCAAGGACAAAGAGAGATACCTCGGAGGCAGAATAACTTATTTTTCCTTTAAGAGTGAACTGAGTGGAAAGGAGCAGAGAACCGAGGAAGGCAGAAACTTTGGCTGTCAGAAGGCATCCTGTCATCCTGCAGATGTATGGAGAAGAGGTGTATGTTTGAGGACAGAAGTTTTGTCATGTCACTTCAAGGAAAAAAAGGAAAAACAATGCAGCCATCAGCCCTTATTTAAGGGAAGCTTTCTCTTGACTTGCATAAGAAATCTGTGCTCTGTAGTGCAGACACCAAGAGCTGCTCACAGGCACCTGGAGTCACAATCCTCATTTTCGCAAATGCAACAACTATAGCACACTGTGTAGCTTGTGTTTTACTGCTCAGCTTTGTTTCTTGTTAATTACTAAGTTCTTGCAGATCGGAGCCACTAACTGTTGTCATTGACAGCTGAGATGCTCGGACAATCTGTTTTTTCAGCTAGGAAGAAAGAGAAGTTTAATAATGTTGCAGTAATGAGATTTGTGTTTTCATTCAGAGGAAAAAATTAGACGCCATGCAATGTTAAACCAAAGAAGTTATGGATGGAGAAATAGCTGTGTGCTTCTTGACGCATAAAGGCTTCATCCTTAGATTTCCTGCCTGAAGCGCACAGCTTTGGGGCAGATTAATTACAGAAGGCAAATGGGCTGCTCTGAATTTGTCAGTATATTTTGAATTAAAGTTAAGGATGTAAATAAGTTTCCTAATTAACAGAGTTTAAGGTTTCTAGTCTTCACTTAAGATACTTGATGTCTTGGTGCTCCTGATGGGCAGAGGCATTATTACATATTGCCTTTCTGCATCTGCAGCTGCTGGAGAAGCACTGACAGTGCTGGTGCCACTCTACGCTGCTGAGGAGAGAACAAACGCAGGGCAGGGATTCCTCAGCCCACCCTACAGAGCAGTCGCTGTGGTGGAAGAATTGTTGGCAGGCTCTGTTATCTTTTCTGCATTTAAATTACTGCTAAATAAGTTAGTTGAAGTAGGAGACCTGTGGATCTGAAATGGAAGTAGAGAAAATTATTCTCCTTTTTGCATACGAATAGTCTTCTGGTTAGAATTCTTGCACTAGGGGTGTTAGGAAAGGGTACTGTGTTTACAGAAAAAAAAGGGGGATGGGTGCTTTGGTGCTGCTCCTTAGGGGCTTTGTGCCCCTGCAGGTGGAACAAGGTGCTCTGGATGAGCATGGCATGTAGGCACTGAAATGGGGCTCAGTAATGGCTTTCTTTGTAAGAATTCCTTGCTTATGATTCATCCTATCTATTTCCTCACAGAACAGAAACACAGAGTATTTTGGTGTTTATTTCTCCCTAAAAAATACATTTTTAGAAGATAGTTATAATGCTGTAAGTTGATATTTATTGGGCAGTTAGGTCTTGCGTACCTCCCTTGTGAGTAGCGTCACGGAAGCGTTTGTCTGTACAGCCTCCCTGAATCACTAGGAAAATAGGTTTGGGTTAGTATTTGTTACTTTCCCAGCAGCTCGAACGTGCTTAGGGCCTCGGTGTAAAAGGGTGGTTTTGGATGGGTGTCATTGCTTTCGTGATCCTGCTTTTACTGACAACTAGCAGAATAATGGAAATATCGTCACAGTATTTATCCTGAAGATAAATTGAGTTTTTCCCCAACCTAGTCTTTGAACAGGATTGCTTTACCTCTGCCAAAAGCAGATGTGCAACACCATCTTCTTCAGCAAGGTAGTCAACATGGAAGTTAAAGGATTTTTTTCAGTGCACCAATGTTGGATATCTCAACAAGCTACTGCTTCACTAACTATTGGATTAATAAAAAGTCTGGATTGTCTCTCTATCAAATATAAGTACAAAAATGTAGTGGTTTTCTAATGGGAAAAAAAGACAGTCTTACAGTGTTTTAGCAGGTTCTGACCAACATTATGACAACTATTACTCAGCCAAAGCAGTGGTGTGCTTGGTGTTGAATCAAACAAAAAAGAAATTGGAAACCTTTGGTTTTGTTTTGAGCTATTTCCTCTGTTAGAACAACAAAACTGCATGAAATTGGAAGCATTGTTTCTGAGAACTGTTGTTTCACCAGGCTGGAGGTTTTGAGAGCACAGTTGGAGAGTGGCTGGGTAGGTGGATCAGCAGCAGGACCAGTGGTTTCCAGGACATGCTTCAGGAGAGGAAAGCTCAAGACTGAGAGCAGAGAGGAGTCCAGAAATGAGTACGAGTCAC
The DNA here is from genome assembly GCF_017976375.1 of Cuculus canorus. Lineage (NCBI taxonomy): Eukaryota > Metazoa > Chordata > Aves > Cuculiformes > Cuculidae > Cuculus > Cuculus canorus. The sequence goes on from NC_071407.1 coordinate 31,223,805, forward strand.
TCAGTGGGGCAGTAGGCAACACAAGCAGCAGGTTTTTTTTTCAGGTGGACTTTTTATTTTAAGTCTCCTTTTTAAGTTCTTTTAACCTGTTTCTCAAACAGTTTCACTCTGTATATCGGATATTTTACCATTCTTATTTATTGCATTTCTATGTAGATAAGGTTTGTACGCAGATCTCAAGTCAGAGCCCAAACACCAAGAACAAGGGAGATGTTTAACTGGCTTATCGGGGCAGGGAAGTGTTATAGTGGTTTTTTAAACTTTGGTTTGTTTTTGCCCCCACGTGAACTCTTGACCTTTTGATCAGAGCATCTTCAGGCTGAGGCTCAGTCCAGTTTCTCATGGGAAGAGCACACTAACTAAGAAAGTGAGCCGAGTGGCCTTGCATGAGGGATGCTTATACTTTTGCATCTATCCCAGAGAGACCCAAGTTGGCTGCAGGAATTGTGGAGAAGAGTCGCCAGTGTCAGCTCTAATATAAAGGGGTGACAGATCATCTTTATAGCTCATCAAGAGTCAGGCTGTGCACTATGGATGTCATAGCCTTGAGGAACTAACGTAAATCCATAAATTTGCAGGGCTGTAAAAGTGAGATGATGATGATGAATGGGAGGTGAGTTAGGCCCATGGAAAGGACATCTCCAGCAGTGTAACTGTTGATAGTTCAGGCAGCAATGTCTGTTATCAGTGCAGCTGTCAGAGATCATGATCATCTTTGGTAGATTTTACTCCAGCTCTCTGTATCTATGATTTCACAATCGTTTGTCTGAAATTGTCTTCAGCTGTCATGTAAGTCGAAGGTGATACCTCGCATCATGTTTTAGTGTATACAAATTTACAGCTCAATTTTTAAGCTTAACTATGCAAGTAGTGATGCTAAGAAAAAACTTGTGCAAAGCTTTATACTTTTTTCTATGCTTAATGTGAAGATTTTTTTTAAAGTTTACTGTCTATATCATGCAGTTTAAACTAAAGAGTGTCTGCGTGCTTTAATAATCACTAAGTGGAGGGAAAACAAGATAAAACAGTGCAGCATGTTTCTAGACCCAAAATCTCAGCTGTTATTTTCTTATCAGTGCCTCACATCTTCCCACCTGCTTATTTCTTGGTCCCATTGCAAGGAGACTTTGCTAATAGGGTGCCTGATCATTAATTCAAGAGTATTTTAAAGCAAATTAGATAACAAAGCAAAACATTTGACGTGTTTAATTCCAGTGCGCCAGGGATTTATTGTAATCTGCAGAAAAAAGGTGAGTGATTTAAACCATTTGTTTGAATACAGCCTAGGCTGGCCGGTTGCTAAGTTGGGCTTGTAAATCCAACTCGTACAAAATGAGATGTTCTGCTGAGTGAAGACTTCTCTTCAAAGGTAGAGCAAGTTATATAGTTATATGACAGCCGGGGAGAAGGAAAACAGGGGTGGGGCAAGTGTATTTTGAGTGAAACACCTCTGTACAAGGAGAGCAGAGTTGTGACGTGGAGGAAGCTTTGAGAGCCCAAGAGCTGCAAAAGTGAGTGCTGTTTGCTTACTCCCTGGGCGAAGCTTCACAACAAACTCTGTACATTAATACTTGGGGGGGCTGGTTTTTCTTTCCTAGTGACGTTTATATATGTAGTGAAAGTCAAGCTATAATCCTGGGTCAGCTAGAGAAAAAGAAGCACGTCTTTCCCTAGTGATAAAACATTGAGTCTCTCTCTACTACACTACAACACATGTCCAGGCTCTCATTCCTTTTTCTTATGTTAATTGTAGAAAATAAAAGCTTGTAAAATTTTTTTCAAGTCTCTTTTTAGTAAATTTGCTGCCATTGTGCAGCTCTTGAACTATATATGTTTTGTTGCCTGGACAGAGATCGTCTTTTGGTTTGGGTTTTTTTTGCTGATTGTTTTGTTCTTTGAAGTGATTGATAGATTTTTAAAGGTGTAATACCTCATTAAGAAGCAGAATTTTGAGTCTTGACTCCTAGAAATGGTTCATGTTAATGTAAGCAGCTGCAGGTTATGTGCTCCCCTTCAGAGATCTTGAAACACTTTTTTTTTTTTTATCAGACTCTGTTTTCTTTTTTTTAGTCTTTATGGGTTTTATTTTTTCTTTCTTTATAAAACAGAATTGTCTGTTTGTGTCCAATGATCTGAACTTGGAAAATATTCTCTGAGCTTCCACTTACTGATTTTTTTAAGAGGATGTGTCCATCATTAATAATTGTGAATGCTATGCAGGGGTTTTAAATGAAAATTTAAACACTTTAAACATTTTAATTGAGTCTTCCTGTCCTTTTCCCTCCCTCATTTTTCTCGTTCTGTGAAAATGGTTAAATTTTGGCAGAGTGCTGGAGGGGAGTGCCTGCCCAGACTCCTAGCATCATATGTGTCTTATGGAGGACATCTTTCCAGAGAGATGAAAGTAATTTGTTTTTTTTTCTGTTTCGTATCTTCCAGTAAATTTCCATTTCTCCATATCCAGGACAAGCTTAATGATCAAGCAGGCTTCAGACTCTGAAGGATGCTCCAAGGACTTTGTTCAGCCCAATACTATTTTATTGGATTTTCTTGTATTTTACTAGTCCAATGCTGAGCTGAGCCAAAGTGATGGAAAATTCACTGCAGAGATGGTTTTAGTGGTGAATTGCCTTCATGATCTAGTGTCAGTGTTTTGCTGTCAGAGACAATATTAGCGGGAGGAGGAGGTAGGAGTTCTTGCTGCATTTAACCTACTCTGACTGCTGCAGAGCCCAGGGTGTTACAGGGCTTGTTACTAACGTAATTTTTCTATCTGGTGGCTTTTCTAGCCTGCATCAGCATTTTCCTCTTGGGGTTGGCTTTTTTTTTTCAGTTGTTGTTCCTCTTTTATGATACCAATTCTTCTGTTTCAGACTGGAACAAAGATAAATCTTCTTCCTCCTGCCAAGAAACCCTGATCCTCTCTTATGCTGTGAAAAGTTGCCGATAGCTTATTCAGGAGGGATTTTATTTTCTAAATGCAGAAGAATGGCATGTTTTAATGCTTACAGCACTGTTTGTGGTGATGCCAAATCTGTGCCTGGGGTGGCGATCTGCCCTCCCGCAGCGACTCACTGGGGTGTGGGAAGGAGTCCTGGGGGTGCAGACATTTGACCCACCAGGGATGCTGTTTCTGTGGACAGGCTTGAGTGCCTGCATCCCTGGGACTCAGTGCGGTCTCCGAGAGCTGCCTGCACAAACCACACTGCAGGCTTGGATTTTACATTTCTAATAAATAGGAGACTTGCTAGTATAATTTTAATAGCAAACGCAGTTTATTTGTTGAGACCCTAGGCTGTAAAGAACTTTGCTATCCCGAGAAATTTGCATTGGTAACAATCTTTGTTTGACATAAATGGCTTATTAGCAGGGCTAGAAGTTAATAATGGATGAGAAAATCAGATGTGTTTCATGTCCCAAAGCCTTATTTCAAATTAAAGCTGCTGCTGTTGCTCCTATATATTTAGTTATATAAAGTAAATATATCTGCTAACTTGGTGGATGTCACAGGAAAGGAGAAATACCCAACACTGGTGACAAATGCTACGATAGATCTGTAATGCGGGGCCAGCTATTGCTTTAGTTGTTAGTGCAGGGGAGCTGGAAGAGCAGAGAGCTGCCATCTGTCCCCAAGACAACAATGTCTTTCAAATAAATAATTGGAGTATCAGGCTTGTGATGAATGCTCAGCAAGCGGCTAAATATAAAAACAGATGTTACTTTTGAATCTCTGTGCATGTTTCCGTACTGTGTTATTAAGATACGACATCAGTCACAAAGCAGGTGTTACGTGAAATTACCTGGGGCGTAAGTTCAACATCTGGCATAGCTTGCTTCATTAGTTTTGTAATTGTTTCTTACGCATTTAATTTGCTGGGTAGCCTGGCTGGTCATTGGGAAGTGCTTTTGGTTGGAAGCTGCAGGTTCTCACAAGGAGCACATGGCCATTTATTTAGTGAACCTTTTGATTTGCTAGCTGTATCGCTGTGTTGCTGACAGTCCCAGGAAAACATTAGATTGTATGATAAATAATATTATGGGGTAACTTTTAGCAATTAAAGTTTTAGTGCTTCTTTCCAAAAATTAGAGAGAGAGAGTGTGAGAGAGACTCATTTCCGAAGTGGAAGCTGCAGAGGGAAAAAAACTACAAAGAGTATGGATTTTTGCCTGTTGTAAACTGCAGTGTATGCTGTTTTGAAGCTGATGATCTCTTTGAGCCCCTGGGATGTACAAAGTGAGCGTGGTCCTCTGCTCGCCTTGTGTGATGAGTGGCTCAGTTTGAACAGTAAGAATTCCCGTTGCTTTAGCTTTAAAAAGAATCCCCAAAGTGACATTTGTTGTGTTGCTTTCTTGTATTTTGAAAGATTCCAATTCCTGCTCTTGACAGTGTTTGGATACAGCTGGCTCAGCATGAAGTGATGTATACAGCCCATTAGGTGATAGGGGAGTGTTTTCCCAGGGCTGTTTGGGTTCCTGGTGTTGGGGAACGTTGTTGCTGTTGCCAGCAGCTTGGCAGTGGTCACTGCTGGGTGGTTGGCAGAGGGGGTGTGTATGGTACATCCTTGCTGTTGAGATGAGGATCCACGTTGGCCAGATCAGAGGTGTGGACATAGGTCATAACAAGAGTTGAGAAGAGGGTTAAGCATGGTTATATAAAACAGAAAGAAGAGAGTGTGGTGGGAACCTTGGGGAATGATGCCATTTTAGGCATTATTTCATCTTGAAGAGCATGTACCTGTTTATCTCTGTAGGACATCAAGAAGGTCCAGAGCTGCACAAGCTCTGCCAGGGAGGCTGTAAAGAGAGTCCCTGTAAGCATAGAGAGATGTGGAAACCCACTTGCAGTGAGTATGTCATCTGCAGGCATTGCAAGCTACTCCTGACCAGGCTGGGTCAGATACCATCCACAGTGTGACATGTCCTGAGCTGTATTCACTGCTGCTGCTCTGCAGTTCTTTGCCTGTGCCTGGTTTGCAGTATATGGGCACCTCAGTTGCACTGGCTCAGCCACTGTTAGGGCTATGCTTGTGAGTTTCATCATTAAACTGGTTCAGATTTAAGGAAAAAACCCAACTTTTTCCCTCTTCCCTTCATTTTAACCTGATCAGTTGGCAGTACAATGTATGGTTGTGTTGGCGTAAGTAGGAACAAGTGGGGCGGTAGGAAGACAAAAGGTGTAAGAACATGTAAAGTCTTGTGCTATCAAACCCTTTGTATTTTTGAACAGCAGTCGCTGTATTTTAGACAGTCCCTCTGGCACTGCCTCCGAGCTGTGCCTGTGTGTGCTGGGAGGAGGAAGTTTCATAGCATCATAGTCTCATAGAATAGTTTGAGTAGGAAGAGACCTTTAAAGCTCATCTAGTCCAGTCCCTCTGCCATAGACAGGGACATCTTCCACTGGATCAGGTTTCTCGGGTCCCTTTCCAACTTGACACTGAAGTTTCCATGGATGGGACATCTATCACCTTTCTGCACAACCTGAGCCAGTGTTTCACCACTGTCATTGGAAACAATTTCATCTTTCAGTCTTGGCAGCTCCCAGCGCCGGTGAGCCTGCCGGCACGGGATGTCAGCCATGTGCAGACCAGATAAGAGTAATCGCAAGCCTTGAAACACATCGGCACCATTGCTATTTCTCCAGTTATACAGTGGCTAAAAATTTATGTTGCTGTACACGGGAAGCCGCTGAAGGCTTAAAACCCAGAACCCCTACTCAGAGTACATATCAGACGTGTTAACTGGGGAATGCCAGGAAGGATGCTGAGCAGGAAGGGGGAGAGGAGGATAAGGATGTTACCTGAAGCAGCTGGTCTGAGAAGCTCTGGAGCTATCTCCAGCAGTAAATCAGGGGAAGAAGCAGTTCTTAACTTGCTCTCCATGTCAGCTTTGTGGTGGGGCTTTAGCTCCTCACCCGTCTCACCAGCAAGCTGAATTCCCACAGCAGCCAACGAGAACCTTTACTATTAACTTTAATGTTGATAGCATCCATTTCAGTGTTCATCTTTGACAAAATACTACTATGTTTAAATTTTGCTAAGCAATGGAATTGACCCTGAATAAGATGTCCAAGGCTTGGCTGCTTATGTTTTCTTTACAGATAACAGCTGGTTTGCCTTATCAGCTCTGAAGACTGTCTCTTGTGCTACCTTCTGCCCGGAGGTGCTGTGGGGTTCTCGGTGGGATGTGGGGCTCTTGGCCATTGAGCTCCAAGCACCTGGTGTGGAGGGAGCTCGGGTAACAGAGTTAGGGGAGCAGGAGCAACTAGGCCACTGGCTGTACGTTAGGGCCAAGACTAGTGACAGCACTGAAAGCAGCGTCCGAGTTCCCCGTGTCTGCACACGCTGTGGAATACAGCTTTTAACTTGAGTGATGCTTTAGCTGCAGGAACATTGTTTGGGTTGGAATTTCTGCAGTGCAAAGCCATGCTAGGCTTTGAATATACCCGTAAGGGCTCTGAGCCCTGCTGGGCTGAACAGCTTTAAGCTGTAACACCGCTACCTTCCTTTCAGAACTACACCTTGATGTGTTGTGAACGAATACTCAAACATTCAGATGTCATGTTCTCCTTTTCTGCTTTCTCTGAATATGTAGACAGAGCACACACTTGTGCTTTTGTTTTTCCAATCCTCTCCTTCAAAATGAAATACTTAGCTACTGAAACACAAGCATTTAATCTGGCCATTATGCAGCATATAATTCTTCTGTATGTATTTTCCATCATATGTAATTAGCTTTCGTTTTCAAGAAGCAATTTTAAATATTCATATAGATCTATTACAAGGCAGCATCTGTATGATGATATGTTTTCTGCGACTGAAGAATAAAAGGACCACTGGGACAGAACAAAAGGCAATTCTCAAGTTAATTGTAAGATTTTATTGGTGTTCCGCTCCACTGCTCGAGGGTTTCTCCCGTGAATCAATTGCAGACTGCCTAATTTATGTATGAGTCCTGGTTGAAACACGTCACAAATTGATTTGCTGACAATACACAAGGAAAGGTGACCCTAATTTGTGACTTTAGTTTCATGCCCAGGCCTGTTGGGAGAGGGGAGTGCTGGCAACTTGCAAAAATGTAAATAGAAATTTTTATGTTTGCTGGAAATGTTCTCCAAATGCATTCATTAAAACATAATTAATTTGGGGTATGGGCAGCAATTCGTTAGAAGATGTTAAAATCAGCCACGGTGTTTTTCCTGCAATGTTTGTTCCTCTAAGATTTTATAAGTAACTCCTGGAACTTTTTTTTGTTGGCCGGTGTTGCATTGTTTGATTAGTGCCCTGAAAATACTAGTCTAGTAATTCTCTTTTTCTTCTCTATGTTTTTGTGTTAATGAACTCATTCCTTTGGTGAGCATGCAGGTAAAATAGTAAATAATTCAAAACAGGGCTTTGCTGCAGAGATCTTTATTTATCTGAAATGAGACCAAGAAGGACAGACAATGAATATTTATGCAATGAGGGACAATTTTGGATATGAAATAGGAGCGTAAAATGGCTGTCAGAGACCTGACGGTAGACATGTATGTTTGAAATAATGCAATGTTTTTTTCTTCCATGTTCATTGTAATATTTTTCTATGCTTTAATCTCAAGGCAGTCTTTTATGGCTCAGTCCTCCAGTTGGGTGTTGGGCAACTCTTAAAGCTGTGTCTGGTGCAAGCATCCTCCTGGGGATTGTGGTCGCAGTGGGAGGGGCTGTGGCACGAGTGTGTGGTTGTGGCAGTGGGTATCAGTGGTCAGCTGCCCTGTGAAGGGGGCAACCACCAAGCCAGGAGTCACAGCTACTTCGTTTCCATGTACTGCTCCAGGTCACCATGCCGTGGGGACGGTGGCGGTGGCTGGAGCATGGACTTTGTGCCGACTCAGCATCGGCATCCTGCCTGCGCTCTCTGTGCCACCACTGCCCGTCTCCTTGACTCTCCTTGCAGCTCATTCTTGCAAAAGATTTGCCCAGGGCTTTTTTTGCTTTAAAGTTGTAACTCGTTATCTGGATGTAATTTCTTCTGTGCTGAGAATCTGTCTTTAAAACGTCTTTTAGGATTTAGCCTCTGATTTATTAAAGAATTTCTAGTGATTCGGGCTAGGAAAAGGATTGATGGGGCAAGGTGAGGTTAGCAGTTAGAGCCCAGGCAATTTATAAACCTCCCATGCCAAAACTAAGATGAGACCTTCTCTCCCACAGTGTCTTTGCGTAGACTGGGTCCTCTTTGTACACTCCAAAAGCTGAGGTTATTCAAATGTTTATCAATTTGCTGATATATTATCCTGTGCCGGGGGGTGGGGGCCAGGCCAGGGCAGGCTTCTCAGTGATAATAACCTTTTCTCTATATAAAATTGCGTGACTGGCTCGTGGTTCCTCTAATACAATATGAAATAGTCTATTAACTATTTCATAAAATCTGGGATCAGCAATAGTTAAAGCATATACTGTTTGCTTTCCTTAACTCATTTTGATAATGACTGAAAGTAAGGTGTAGTCTTAGTTTTCATGCATGCAGCCTGGCGTTGCAGAAACCGCTGTTGCAACTGGGTGTGTTAGCAAAAAGGAAATGGTGAAAGTGGTCGTAAAAAAAGGGAATAAGTCCAAGCCCTGCTGCATGGTAGGAGTGAGAAAATGGCAATAAACTAAAAATAGTGAATTCTTGCTGTAAAAGTCATGCAGTGGAGATTCACGTTAAAGAATTGTTTGATAAGACTGTAGAACATTGGTATTTAAATGCTGCAGACAACTAATTCACTTTTCTTTAGCTGAAGAAATATCCTTTACCTCAAGAAATACTTTTACAGCAGCTTTTGGGCTTTGCAAGGAAGCAGTTGGGCAAGAATCACGCTTGCATATGGAGTCACCTGCTGGTGGCTGGTGTGAGACACTGAGCATGTAAAATGAGATTATCGGGGTGGTAGCACCAGGAAGCACACAGGTGGAGCGACGGTGGTGTTGAGCTCCAGTATTTGCTGTTCTGGTTTCCAGTTTCTGCCTCTTCCACTCTGGCTGAAGCTTTTGTGCAGTGGCATTTGGGGTCAGACATGGCTTTTCAGGGCAAAGTTGTTACTGCAGTGAGGAGCTCTTGCCCCAGAGCTATAGTCTGCTCTTTAGGGGCAGGACCACACAGTTAAGAAGCAAGGGAGAGCATGCCTCCCTGGGACCAAAAAGAGAAGAATCAACTTCTCATGAATTTTCTGGTTTCCGAAAGGACTTCTGTTTTTGCAAAGTTGATGTCATTCTGGTCTTTTACAGCTGTACCTTCGTGAGATGACTGAGTGGATTAAGTGTCACTGATTGAACAAGTCCTTGAGAGGCTGCAGAGGCAAGTGCTAAACGAAGAACCTATGGAAGAGTGGAGGCTTAGCTCTTCTCTCCAGCAGAGGATGCTTAGAATGTCGGGCTCCAGCCCTGCCTGGAGATGAATGGGGGGACAGGTACCCAAACCCACCAGGCACCAGCGCCGTCTGGTTACAGGAGCATAGGGATGAGAACTGGGGCTTCAACAAGGGAAGGACCCACTTGCATTTAGATGAAGTTAGGTGTTTTCAAACTGCGTGGCCTGTGTGAAATTCTCATCTGGGAACAGGCTGGAGTAATGTCTGGGTTTGTATTTGGGAGTTCACAAGAGCCAGAGGATGTGTGAACAAGCAGAGAGCGTTGCATGAGGCCACTTTGGGAAGGAGACAAAGAGGACCTGGAGTCTTCACAGGCTGGTCAGCTTACTCCATTTCCAGGAAAAATAGTGAAGCAATTAAATAACAGTAACCCCCTGGAAACTGTTGGAAAGATGTGTAGGGAGCGACGTAGAAGCATGTTAGGAAAAGATGGATGTGGTGAAACTGATGCTTTCAGAGTAGCTGTTAATTGGAAAAACTCTATGCAGAAGAGTGCAGGTGTGTGGCCTTCACAGGAGCCTGGATGTCGTTATGTATTGTGTCTATTAATGACTTGGCTTGCATGGGAAGCGTTGTATGATATTAGTGGCATTCAAAGAAATCGTGAGTAATTAGGGAAACATTGTTAAGAGGACGGCGTGCAGATGCAGAGCAGATGCTAAAGTATGAAGCAGGAGTCATCAGCTGCACCGTGTGAGTTGCTGAAGGAGTTTGCCTCCACAGGAGGAACTTGGAAAGGATCCATGTGATCCTTTTCCTGTCATGATGTGTAAAATAGATTGTTAGGAAATAGGGAACTGACCATACCACTGCATTGTGGGCTGGGGCCTTACCCAGAGCATCAGGACTTTTTGAAGGATCTTGGGCAGAGAGAGTCCAGTAGAGAGTAGTTAGAATTACTGGGGTTTAGAAATGATCTGTTTGGAGAGGCTGAAAGAATTGCTGCTGTTAATGAGTTTACAGAAGAGATAATTAAAGGAAGATGCCTGTCTTCAAGCGCAGGAAGCTTAAATTGGAATAATTTGTAATCCGGCTATCTGAGTTGGGGAGAAGGAGCAGTGGGCTGACTCTAGATGGGGAAAATAAATTAAAACAAAAGATAAAATGTGAGAGACTGGAATGTAGAGCTTGAGAGCTGCCGAAGAACTAGATATTTGAATGCGTGCTTCAAACTGACGTGCCAAGGACAGGGTCGGTATAGTCAGGCCAGGATATGGCAAGGGAATGGCCTCAATGACTTGTCAAAGACCTTTTGCAAGGAAGACCCTTTTTACTCTGCTGTATTATTGAGCACTTTAGAGCTACATCGGTTGCATTTAGAATTAATCCTCTTGCAGTTGTGTAAACACCTAAAAAAACATGACTCATTTAATTATCACACTGAAATCATGGGACTTTACACTTACCTTTAGATAGGAGTTATTTTAACTTCCTCAATGATCAGAGCCTCAGTTCGTGACATAACAGGTATGAATCTTTAAAAAATGTGGCTTTCTTTAGTTAACATAGGTAAGGTATTTGTGTTTGGGTTCTTTTTAAGAATGGAAGGAACTACAGGAATTTTGTTTAAATTTTCAGGAATATTAAAACACTCTTCTGTACATGGGGTAAGAAAGTTGTGAAATAATGTCCTTGGTGCATTGACTTTGGAACTGCAGCTCCTGGTTTATAGCAGTCTCAGCTTGACAGGCAGACATCCATAATGGTACTCATTGCATCTGAAAATAGTGCTGCCTCTACAAATAGCATTACTCATTGCATCATCGGGGAGGGTGGGGTGGGGATGAGGGGGAGTATTTTGTAAATTGTAATTTGCTTTCTGGCTTCAGCTTGATTGTATTTCCTTTATTCTGGTTGGTGTGGACTGGCTTGCCCTGGCTCAGTTTAAATCGGGATTGGTCTCGGTGCTGGCCAGTGGAGATGGATTGTGACTACTTCAGAAAGGCACCTGCTGAAGCTGTTTTTTCCTGCAAAAGCTGGTCGGACAACTGCAAAAACTGTCAAAAGAGTTCTTTAAAAAGGGTTTGCATCTGTGAGAGAGAATGTATTAATCATCTTAACACTTTTTATTGCAGAATAGAAATACGGTTATGAATTTGAAAATAATTTTCAACTCTCTCTCTAAAGCTGTAGTGCTTTCTCTTTTATCTTGTGTACTCTTCTCCTAATTTTGGATTTCTGTGACACACAAAATGACTGTTCCAAGTCTGAGCCCTGTTAGATACTATGTACCAAAGTTTTCAGAGTGTTTGTATTGCTTCACTGAAAGCCACTCAGCAGAGCATGGGAAAGAAATCTCTGTTTTTTCCCTTCATTTCCAAAACTATGGGCTGCAGGTAAGCCAGATAGGTAGTACGTGAGCAAGATATGCAAGTTTTCCAAAATTAAGGCTGCAGTCAAAGTCCACTATGTTCCTGGGTTTGACCATGTCTAAACCAATCTTTTTTTTTTGTACTATTTATCATATAGTATATCTTCGTAACTGTTTTGAATCTATTTCTGGTGGGCAATAGTACCAAAAACCTAAGCCAATAAAAGAAAACAGATCACTGTCATGCTCAACGCTGCTGCCTCCTGATCCTGGGTGCATTTGTGTAATCCAATTGATTGAAAAATTCCTCGCCATTTTTAATGTGGCGAATGTCACTTTGTAATGGTGGCATGTCAGCCCCACTGTCAACACTGTCATTTAATCCTGTTCAGAGCAGACCTGCTAATGCAGTGCTTAATCTGCTGGTGACAACCAGTGATTTATATTCACTGGAGATCCCAGCATTGCTAATTGAAATGGATTTGAACTAGTGTTATCCATGGTAGACTGGGTTTTGACACTTGCTCGTGATACTGAGAAAGACAGATAGGACCAGCTATATCGAGTCAGTAGAATTTAAATATTAGTATTACTAGAGTGGTAATTTTAGTCTGTATTCAGGTATGTATCTTTAAACATATTTTTTTTAATTTAATTTCTCTATAATTTTTAATTTTTTTAAATTTAATTTTATTTTTTTAATTTAATTTAATTTCTCTATAAATCCCTGTTAAGCTGTATATAGTCCATAAACGCCTGTGCCTTGCAAATTGCTAGTGTGCTTACCTGAGAAACTCGCCTCTGGCATATCAGAAATCATCATTTCTGGGCTGTGCTGTAAATTTTTGTCACACACATACTCTGTGCTCCATATGCTGACCTCCTCTTACATGAAGATGAAAGCAAATGTAATAATTTGTCTACCTGAATTAGAGACAAAGTGACTAAGCAAGTAAGACAGTCTATCAAGCTTGATTATTCTAAATGGAAATTCATTTTATTCAGTTAATTGGTACTTTGCCTCACTCAGTCTCTTATGTGTAAGTGATTATTCTAATTTGTATTTTTTTAATCTAATTATTTCCACCTCTGTTAAAAGATCTTTATTGCGGGTATTCTTATAGAATACATGGGGAGTTGTTATTGTCAGATATAATTTTGTGAGTGGTTATATTAAATTATACATGACTTTAAAATTAGATATTTATCTAATATTTACTAGATATTTATTTATATTTTAAATTCTCTTGCTATTGCTCAAGAAGTCAGAAACAAAGGTTGTATTTATATGTACAAAAACCTCAACAGCAAATATGCTGTAAACTGTTCCACAAAAAATACTTTTTTATGATAAAATTTATCTTAGACTCTTGCCTCCACAGAATGACCATGCAGCAGACTGCACGAGGAACCTGAAAGGGGCTACAAGAAAGCTGGGGAGGGACTGTTCACAAAGGCTTTTAGTGCTAGAACGAGGGGCAATGGGTATAAACTGGGGAGGGACAGATTTAGACTGGACATATGGAGGAATTTCTTCCCCATGAGGGTGGTGAGGCCCTGTCCCAGGTTGCCCAGGGAAGCTGTGGCTGCCCCATCCCTGAAGGTGTTCCAGGCCAGGTTGGATGGGCCTTGGGCAGCCTGAGCCAGTGGGAGGTGTCCCTGCCCATTGCAAGGAGGTTGGAACTGGATGGGCTTTACGGTCTCTTCCAACCTAAACTATTCTGTGATTCCATGATTCTAACATTTCCAAAGCAGAGAGGTCCCTGCCCAAGTTTCTTGCTGCTTTCTGGGGGCTGAATTGAATACATGTGTAAACATCTCAACAAATATCTCGAGTACTTCTATTTTGTTTTCCTCTGGGTTTTAGGACATTCCAAGTCTCTAAGGCAATGACAGAGAATTAAAAAAAAAAAAAAAAGAAAGGGAAAGAGAAAGATAAGTGATATATTAATTTTTTCTAAAAGTCCTAAGTTTTAAAGCAGGTCAAAATATGGTTCTGGAAATTTGATCTGGGGCTTACTGTATAACTCCAAGTAACAAATCATCGTTGAACAGTTACCCCAAATGAGGAATATGGAAAAGCTGCTTCCAGCATATGCCCTATGGAGTGGTGGAGCACCAGGTGGGACGCGCTTGCCTGAAAACTGGGCACAGGAGCCTGAGGTCCTGCTGCTGCGCAGGTTTTGCTGGCGCCCCAAGGTCGGGATGACGATGGAGAGCCTGGCCTTTAGGTCATGGGGGTCCTTTGGCAGTGCTACCCTCTTCAGTTAGCTTGAAGCCGTGTGTCTTAAATTCATCTTCATGCAAGTTCCAACTCTCCCCTGTTCACGCTTTGGAATGGAAAGTAGCCCTTCTTTTTCTCATTATTTTGTAAAAAAAAAATGATTCAAATGAACGATTTTCTTTGAAATGCTGCAGCAATGCTTTCTTACCTTCCTTATGACATAATGGTGCAATAAAATCCTAACCAAAAATGAAGTCATGCAAGAGCTATTCCAGTTAAACTGTAACTCGGTGCTACCTGGTGTGTTAAGGTGGGTCGGCAGAAGCACAATGGGAATGACAGAGCTTCAGGAAAGAGAAAGTAGCTGTGGTCAGCCTGACCAGACATAAGAGCTGCCCTCAGTGCATGGGGATCCAGGCCATGGAGATGCCACCACACTGGCTCGCTTAACCCAGGTAGGGGAAGCCCCAGCCCGTTGGAGAAAACAGACACTGGGGCTTAAGGCTCTTCAGCAGAACCAGTTGTGTTTTGGATTTATGGGTGAAAAGCAGTATCTCTCTAGCCCACTCTGAAGTAGCTTGTGCAAAAGAAGAAAAGGCAGACAAAGGGGAGAGGGTGGCTTTTCCCCCTTCCCTTTTGAGAGTTTGTCTTTTTTTTTAAACTAGCAGTGTTTTTTTGGTTAGGTGCTTGGTCTTGGTGTGGCCAGCATCCCACATCCCAACTCAATTGTCAACCTACAATGACAATGCGTTCCTGTCCTCATTTATAGTTGTATTTTCTGACTTGATAATGCTTATCCTTTAGAATATTACCTTTTAGCACTAAAAATCTGAGGCATGACCTGAGCTGCATGGTAACAAAGCCTTGGGGGGGGGGGGGGGTGGGGAGGGAAATAAAACCCAACAGTCTTTCCACCATCCTCTGTATTAGATGGGATGGTTTGCTGTTTTATTTCTGCTTTAGGAGGATGCAGGGAATGAGTATCTCTTTAACCCACGAGTAGCCTGTGCATCGGGCTCCTTGAAAAAAAAAGTCACAGCAATGGCATGAGCACGACAAAGGTTTTATTAGCATATTTTCTTGAAACTAAGGTTTTGTTCTTGAGCTGTCAGGTCAAATGAGAATTCAGTTCTGCAGAGAAAACAGAAATTAAGCATGTGTACTAATCCAGTAATCCCTGAAGGTAATGCCATTTTCTCATGTTTTTGGCAGCGTTTCCTAGGGCCGTGCAAAAAGCAGTGGCACCAGTCCTGATGCGAGGAAGAGCGGAACAGCGGCTTCATGCCTTCCCCCTGATTTCTGAGCTGATCCTTATTGGATTGCATTTGGATTTCAAGTGCTTTGCCTACTTGGCAGGATTTGAGTTAGCTGTGCAATTTCACAGTGATTTTTTTTATTTTTTTTTTTTTGTCGTGGTATCAAGTTCTCTGTTGGACACAGAAGCGTTTGTCTGTAACAATGCAGACTTTGAAACTATGGTTTCAACAGGAATCTCTGGCACCTTTTTAAGGCGTCAGCTAATCAGAAATAGCTAAGAATGCTTCACTACAAAAAGTATTATTCCGTGGAGTTGAAGTTTAACTGCCTGAGCCATTTACCCACGCACATCCATGAATTAAAGGCTGGAGGTAGTAGGATATAAGTAGATAAAAACGCATTGTATCCCCATGCAGTTATGAAAGCTGTTCCTATTTCTTCTGCCAGGCAGGACAGCAGTTGCCTTGCAGCAAAGCCATGTAATAATGATAGCGTATGTCTTTTACCTGGATCTTTTCCTTTCTGATTGTATCAACAAGAACCTTCTTTTGTAGTACGTGGTTGTTCTTTCTTGTTCAGCAGTGCTTTTCCACCTGCCTGTTCTCTCTGGAGAGGAGCTGTTACTATTTTTCCTTTAGCAGACCGTATCATGATATTGTACCTTCTTGAAGATGGAAAATGCTGCTGCGTCTATGGCAGTAGGTTTTTTTGTTTCAAAAAATAATAGTTGAGGTCCTGTATGTGAAGTACGTAAATATGCATGTACAGTAAAGCTTACAGTGTTCTTATGTTGTTACAGCTTGCTCACCTCCCCATTGACCCCATTCTGAAGAGAAGTATGGGCTACTTAGTTATATGCGGTACCTCTGTGCTGCAGCAGATTTACTATTTACTATAAGTTTTAATCCTTCTTTCTTTAGCAAGCAGAAATACAAAGTGCTTCGGACAAAAATGAGATCCCAGAAATTTTCATACCCCCTGTAGATGTGTTTATTTCTGATCAGTTGTTGGGCATCAACCGTACGCTTAAGTTATACCTTTATCACTTTGAAGAGAGCAGATAGAAGATGTCTGGCATGGGTTTTGTATCTGTAAAACCTTCATAACTTTAATTATGTGAGGACCATCGATGCTCCTCACACTTTCCGGTCTCTTGGAAACCTGCCAGCAATGGCAGTTATTTTATTTTCTTTTTGATGAAAGAGCTGGCTGTATTTTAATGGTGAGCCAGTGAACTCAGCACTGCTCTGTAAAATCGTTCAGTGAAGCAGCTCGCTGTAACTGCCAGGACTGATTACCTGAACAACCAGTGGATTTAAGCAGCCTTTGCGGACGGTGTGAAGTATTACAGTTGGTGAAGAGCCACATTCAGCATCTTGTTCATGGCAACATCAGCCCCTTTCCCTATTGATTCTACAGTTATTCTGGCTTTATTCCAGATTTCAAAATCCTTCTCCTTCCTTTCCCTTCCCTTCAGTTTACATAAACTGCTGCTGCCTGTTTTGAGCTCTCGGCATAGTATTGCTTTATAAGTCTAAATTGGTAAATTTTGAGAGGTTCTATCCATGTAATACTAAATACAATGTAGATACAAGTTTGCAGTAAGCTGTTGTTGTACATCTTTGGTTATCTATATCCTAAGAATGGCTCGTTCAGGGTTAACCTGGCTGTCGACTGAACCTGTTAGTGTAAGACACACAGACTGCTTAAATTATAAACAGCAGTAGCAGGAATTGAATGAGTAAATCTGTCAGTAGGAAGCTGGATTGGGGGAAAAGAAAAAAAAAGACATTTAAGAAAATAAAGTTTGATGCTAATAATGCTTTTTATTATTCTTTCTTCACTCATTATCTCATAAAAAAAAAAAATCAGCTAGATCAATTGACCTTCCAAATAAGAAGGGAAGCAAGAATAAAGAAATGCTATTGAGTGTGTGCTCCCATGTAAAAAAGATCTATACACTTTTTTTCCTCGTAAAATGTTTTGTCTTTCTACTTTCACGTTCATTTTTTTCTTAAACCTGTACTTTCCTAACACTTGAAAGACTTTAAAATAGCATCTGAAAGGCAGTGGATAGAAGGGATCCTGCAATCCGTTCTGGAAGGGGTTACCTGGTAAACGTAGCATGGTTTAATCCCTTTCACTGGGCAAAAGGGCTGCTCTGTGTCTAATAGAGCCTTGAGAAAGAACACAAATAATGAACTATAATATCAGATGAGATTACTTGATGCCTTTCCTTTCAGGGTCTGTGTGCTCCTTACAGCAGCTGCAGTTTCTGGTGCCCTCTGCTGAGCGGTGCCCAGCTTGGCAAGAACCTTGCTGCTGCTGACACCCCTTCAATGCACAAAACAATTCATTTTTAGCGAATATGTTTCTCATAGGTTTCTTTTTTTTAAAGAATACCAGGTGTGTCTTGGGTTTAGATTTGGCCCTAGGTATAGCGGAGAGGCTGAGAATAAGATTCACTTCCAAGTTACACGTGTGAAAGTGGCAAAAAGGTGGTGGGAAAGTTGTTGTCACAGAAATTTTTATACATTCATTTTTTATATATTTTTTAACACATTTGAGATATTTTTTTTCTGGGGGATTATCCCATTTTAAGTTGAAAGGAAGGATTTTATAATGGTTATCCTAATAGCTGCCAAGTTCCTAGATTTTATTTTTTTTATGTAATGTCCTATGGAAATTGTAATATTGGATGTATTATACTGAAACACGAGGGAGCTTTTCTGTGCAGTATTGCTATGGTTATAATTTTAGCAATGGACGTAGAGCCACCATCTGGATGTGTTCTGCCATTTGTGAAATACACAAAGTAATGATTGTGTGTTATGTTTTTGCAAAGGAAAAGATTTTAAAATCATCCAAGACCAGCTAACAGACGAGATTGCACAAATAATGTGTTTGCTAGGGACTGGATAAATTTACAGCTAATTAATAGCAACATTTATTTTTTTTCCACATAAACCTCAATTTAGAGGGTCTAGTGTATTTCTAGACTAGCTCCTTTATCTACAGCTATTTATTTCCCTGAATTTCTCTGTAGTCTTCAAAGCAGCAGCATCACAGTCTCATTGCGGCTTTTCTATAACCGTCTGTACATTGGAAATTATTTATTGATCTCACAAACCCTGAAATTCTCTATTTGCAAGGCTCTGGTGAAATGCTTCTTAGCTTGCAGACACGCAGCTGTGGCTTACATGTTCTCCAAAGGAACGTGTCTGTGAAGCACCATAGGAGTGTCTATAGGAAATCAAGGTAGGATAGGGCAACTCTGAAAGACGCTTCTTACAGGTACTTTAAACTCTGTGCTTGTTACTGGTCTGCTTTGTGGTACGAGCCCATCTGGTCACTAGTTGGAGCCCTGCTGCTGCTCCTAGTGATCTTTGCAGAAGGTATAATGTAGGCGGTTATGACAGCAACTATCAAAAATAAGTGGCAAATTTCTGTTTTGCATTTATTCTCGAGGTTCCAGCTACTGGTGCTTAGGATTTTTCTTCTTATGTATCAAAATGACTTCCAGACTCCTTGCCTCAGTCTCCTCAACTGCTGTGTTTTACTACGTAGAGTAGCTTTTCTGGTCTGATTTCTCTTGGTGTCTTTGAATGATGGCTGAGTGTTATCTTCTTGTTCTTGGATTTAAAACATTCTTAAAGAATTCTTAATGCGTGCTACTTGTATTCTCCTTTTCTCTCTGCATCAAAACTGAAAGTTAAGTGACAGGGCAGTGGGAGAATATAAAACAAGTTTAAAACGTTCCTCGTCTAAATTAAACATCAATTTTTAGATTTGTTCTAACATGAGGAAAAAAACATAGTAGGAATTTGAACTGAAAACTTATTGTTTGCTTTCCTTTTATTCTAGGTCCAGGATGGAACATTCCTGCTCGCTCCTACTGCTCTGTGTTAGTTTTCTGTTTGTGGAAGCTCTACCACCCAATGGAACTGAGTTGCCAAAGCCAACAGCAACAACAAGTAAGGACATCACTTAATTTGCAGAGATGGAAGTGGGTGTGGAAAGGGACTTGTGGTGAGGTCTCCCGGTGACATAGTCCTGGATATTTTTCCAGGACTTTGACCCCACTAATGTCTTTCTAATCTTAGCAAGTGACCTCTGTATTTGAGCTCCATATGACTGGTGCTGTACAGGTTACTTTCTCTTTCCCATTTATGGGAAATGCACAGGATAGACTTGGGAGAGGTGGAGAAGTGCAGGATGTTTTCTCCTGCCTGGACTGCAAGATCTCCACGCCCCAGGACTTGTCAATGTGGCTCTCCAATGTGATTGGACCTAGGCACAGATAATATGAAATTAAGGAATTGTCAATTGGACAACAGGTTGAACATGTTTTTAAACATAATGAGGAACCAGGGTCTTTATATGGGTTCTGTGTTTTCTAATGATATGAGTTGTCTAAGGCAAATCTCGGAGATGTATAATAGCACAGGTGTCCTGTATAAGATTAGGTCAGGTGAAAAATAGAAAAGCCTCTTTCAAAGACCTGAGAGCAGTCTTCTGCCCAATGATCAGCATCTTTTATTCATCCGCTTTTCTGTTTTCAGAATTTCCTACAACTACATCCTAACACGTTACAGTCCTGGTGAGGGGCTCATCGAAGTCAAATAAAAGTTCATTGGTTTTTTTGATTTAAGATATCGATTCTACTATTATGTTCTGGGGTAGGACGATATGTTTTACTTGCACCTTGTCCTTATCTTTCGTAAGCCTGTTGTGCTGTCTCCAGAATCCCTATACTGGTGGTGTTTTTCAGGCAGCAGTTTGCTGTTTGGCAGCGCCTGACACCATGCTCATGTCAGAAGGGGATTTCCAAAGGGAGAGCTGCTCCCTGGACTTGGTCGAAGGGAAATAAAGCTGATGATGTTCCATATAGACAGTGTAGTGAAACCTTGATAAGTTTTCAAGTGACTGTTGTTGACACCTGGTCTTTATAGGAGGGCGTTTTAGTGATTTGGTTGGTCAATTTGTTTTTATTCCGCATGTGAAGTTTCCACACGTATGGAAGGAGAGCTATGCACGAATTACAAGCCAAGCATGGCTGTTGGCCACTTTGTTTTGGTCCTTAATTGTATTAATCTAGGTGTTTGGCTATCGCTTCCTTCAAAATCTGAGGCTGGAGGAGAGTGGAGGTGCAGCTGAGCACTGCTCTGCATGGGCACTGTCAGACCTCGCAGGGGAAGGGGAGGGTTAGAGGAGCAAGGTGCTCTGCCATTAGTAATGACAATCTTAGCATTGTTTTGCTTAGGGTTTTCAAATAAATAGATTGCTAATTTAACTAAAAAATAAAATCAGCTAAGTATAAAATTGCTAATAAGTGTTTCTGCTGCAATGCTGCCAAGTAGTTGTCAGTGCCCTGCTTCTTGTCTGGCACCTGGAGCAACAGAACCACCAAGTTACTAATACTGGTCTGAATATGTAGGAATATGAGCATTATTATTAAAAGTAATTTGTTAGTTGTATCACTTCCCAGAACTTTAATAAAATTAATAAAAAGGGTGTTTCACCATAGATGTTGTTCATCTTCAAAGCTTAATTCAAAATTGTGTTGAATTTAAGTGTGACAGCACAGGTAAGAGTAATCTTATCACCCTTGTTTTAATTAAATCTTAATTTCAGTGCTACAAGTTAGAAACTATTAGTGTGACTAAACTGTTCTTTTCTAAATATCAAAGCCTTTATTACTTTGTAGTGAGAAGTGAAGAAGAGTTTTGACTGGTAGACAAGTACATGCACACTGAAAATATATTGCTGTGTAATACTATCTAGTATTATCCTAGATAATAGGATTATCTAATGCATTTGATAGCCATTGACATAATACAATATTTTTTAAACATAAAAATAAAGATTTTTTGTTTCTATTAAAGTGTTAAGAAAACTCCATTTAAAAGAATATAGAATGACCTGAATTATTCTAAAAAAGTCCAGCTTTCCTTTTGCCTGGTAAGTTGATGAATGATCCAAGAAGATAAGATGCTCTTGATCCTAAAAAGACTTATTATAATTACTGCATGTCATTATTTTAGCTGACTTTGTTTTTAAAACTTTTTTTAAATTAAAATATTGGTTTTATTCTTATTTTAAATGTGGATAGTTGGTCTGTATTTTTTCTGGGATTTTTTTAGCACTATTGCTGTTTTGCTTCCTGCAAGGATACCATGAAATTGCTACTATGAAATTTCCCTTTCATATAGACAGTATATTCCGATTTTTATTGCACTGCAATTAGCTGGAGAAGCTGCCATCTACTCAGAGTATTCAACTATGTTAAATAAATACAAACCAGTATTTATTTATTTGCATGAATAAATATATATTTCAAATAGATAAAACTTTTTTGCTATCAAATATGTAACAGACTATTTATATGTGATACTGTCCATAACATACAAACGATTCCTGGTTACTAAAATAATAATTATCCAGTAGTAAACATAGACAGGATCCTTTTCCTTCCTCTTGTATTTTTATTTGTTATGTAGTTTAAATTTGAAAGCAGCTTGGGAGTTGCAGTAGTAAAGCTTTTTAGTCCTTTCCAAATGTCTAAATTTCTTTAGTGCTTACTCTACGAGTATTTCGTGGGTTTCATGCCCACCTTTACGATTTCTTTCCACTACTGTTTTATTATCATGTAGAGTTAATGAATTGGTGAGATGAGTTGGGAGGTTAAAAGGCAGCAAATGGTGCAACTTTTGATGCCCTATTTATTGCTGGGTTAAACTTTCAAGAAGTTAGTGGGTGTCTTTGAAGATAACTGAAGTGATGTGTAGAAAGAATGAAGTCTTGCTATACAATAGCAAGAACAGGGCCCAGAAGTGGGGACTTTCACTCTAGACTCATTGTGCTTCATTCATGTAGAAAGTGGAAGTATCATCTGAAAACTGAGTTTTGAAAAAGGAGATAGGCTCATTTTACTTAGTATTTAAAAGCCATAGGGATGCTTTCCTGGTAGGTACTAGATTTCAGGAACTAATTTGAAAAGCAGAACTTCAGAAATCAGTGGGTTTGGATTGAGGGTTGATCTGGTTGACCTTTAAGGGTCTCTTCCAACCCAGAGTATGGTATGATTGCAGTAGCAAGCGGGGCTGTGCCCAGTCCAGCTGTGCAGCATTCGGTTTGGGATGGCAAACGCTGCCACGATCCTTTCATCTGGTGCTGTTTGCCTTTTTGCGTGCTCCAGGCTTGGATGCTGATTTGTCTTTCCTACCTGTGTTTTTCCTTTGCCCTTCCTTTTATTTATTTATTTAATTTGGATTTGGTTTTCGTATGTACCAAATGCACTTTCTGTTTATCAGCTGTGCATCCACTTCCTCGCTGCAGTCAAGGCACAATGAAGCACAGTGGTTCTCTGCAGGACTGGGATTTTCTTTTCCAAAAATGGCAGGAGAAGGCTTAGCCTGGACTTTGTGATATCCCCATCGGCATAGGTGGACATCTCCTACCCAGTTGTGGCAGCACAAGTTCAGCCAGACCTCAAAGAGAGACATAGTGGCTAAATGAAAACTTAAAAAAGGAGAACAGTTCTCCTTTTATTGGTTAATTTGTAGGTTTTTGGTGTATAGAAAACACGCAGTCATGTACAAGAGGCTTCATTATATTAAATCAATTGCTGTTAATTCTGAACAGAAAGTTTGGTGAATGGAAGTTTTTACAACAACAGCAAATAATTTAAAGACTCTGCTACTCACCCATTCCAGATATTTAAAAAATGCCTGTGTCCACAAAAAGCAGTAAGGACAACTCAAGACATGTCACTTGCATGTGTCTTCTCCTTTGCATCTGTTCAAATGACGGATGGTTTAGGGATTGTTAGGAATGGTTGGACTTGATGATCCAGTGGGTCCTTTCCAACCTAGTGATTCTATGATTCTATGAGGGACAGGTGCGTGTGCACTGTTGTAGCATCCCAGTACCCCCAGCAAGGTGTGACGTATAAGGGTTTGTGTCCTGTGTCTGTGCGTGCTTTGGTGAGCTCTGCCGCTCCCTGCAGTTGTTCCTTGGTGAATTTTGAGAGTTACCTGCTCTGTGGGGCACGTCGGGAGCATTGAAAGACTACAATAAAAATTAAAGATGCTTCATTGCCCTTTGAAACAAGAACAATTGAAGGAGTAATATGGAAGATATTCAACACTCTCATGCGTTATCTGTTCTGAAGTATCCCCTAAGTTCCTGTGTGAGGTCTTGCATGGGCACAAGGCAAGTTGCCTGCAGAAGCTGATGAAAGCTGGACTGAGCTCTTCAGCAGAGACTTACCTAAGAGCTCCTGTATCATGCATGTGGCGTATGCGTTGCTCTGATAGAAGTTGCGTAAGTACCAACATTGCAATAAACTTTGTGCCCGCAGGTGACAAAACACCTCTATTAAAATTTAACCAGATTTCTATAAATAATCATGTATTTTACAATGTGGCACTATTTAAGACTGTGTGCACTGTGATGGATAAGGTCTGTGTCAAGATGTTGCGATAGCTGCTCTTCATGTAAATTGAATGCTGAAGGAGGCTGGGGTCCTTTGCAGGACTGGATGTTTGAAACAACGGTTCTGACCCAAAACAGAGGCACGTGGCCCTGCCCAAAAGCCTCTGTGGTCAGATTTTAACGAGCACTTAAAGGACATCTGTGTGTCTGCTGAAGGGACAGCAGAGATGAGGGGTGCACCCTAAAAAAAACCTTGAAACCTAACCCAAATAATGGGTGAGAGCAGTCAAGCTTTAGTTTTGGAGAGGTGAAGTGTTAGGTTCTCTGTTGTTTGAAGAGAAACTCAGACCTGTGAATAAATAGTCTGTTGTGGGATTTCTTCTGTGCTCAAATAGACTATATCATGTCTGTTCTTTGTCAAACATTGGAATAATTTCAGGTACCTGACTCACTAATCTAGGGCAGAGCATGTGTTTTGCCTTGCTAGCTTGCTTTTGTGGAGGTAGATAAAAGTGCTTTCATCATACTTTTATTCATGGGCCATTTTACTATTCAGATCTTACATGTGGAGGAATTAATCCAAGGATGAAGAAAAGCAAAGTTTGGGAGAGAGTGTGGAGGCAGGATCACAGGGCAGTTACTGATGTGCAGACACTGCAGTTAGTTCTCCTTTTTCTTGTGGGTGGTTTTGGTTTTGACACATATGGAAAGCGGGAACATCATAACCCTGAAGGAAATGGTGATATGTTTCCAGAAAGAGCTATTCATGTGGCTGGGTCAGCAGCACAGGGAATGAGGCTGGGAAGAACCTCTGAGTCAGCCTCAGTGGGTGACAGGGGAAGCACAAGGGATTGCCACCCTTCTCCTGCTAATAATCCCTCTCTGTTGACAAGATGAAAGTCACCGTTTCATTGTATTTCTGTAAAATGCCATTGGGAAGATCTTTTTTATGTGGTTGTGAACAGAAATCCCTGTGGCTTTGGATCACAGCTCTCATTGTGCTGGAGCAGTGGAAAATATTCCCTGGCAGTGGCTGCAGTAGAGATCTGCTTTAGAGGACATCTCCCTCTTCTGCATGAGTTTAGTCATGTGTTTCAGTTGTAAATTTTTGAAGCAGCACTGGTTGAAAAAAAAAAAAAAAAGAAGTAAAATAATTCAGGTCTATCTTTCAGTTTCCCTTTGAAATCCGACTTAGTATGTAGGCAGTTGCGTTGGCCAATGATGTTTTAGGTGGAGTCCACAATGGCCATCTGTCATTGCAGGGGTGCTCTGTTCTTGCAGCCCTGAAGAGAAAGACTTGGATGTGTTGGTGGATAAAAAGCTCAACATGAGCCAGCAAAGTGTGCTTGCAGCCCAGGAAGCCAACCATATCCTGGTCTGCATCAGAGGGAGTGTAACCAGCAGGGTGAGGGAGGTGATACTGCCCCTCTGCTCTCGTGAGACCTCACCTGGAGCCCTGCATTCATTTCTGAAGTCCTCAACACAGGAAGGACATAGATCTGTCCAGAGGAGGGCTCCGAATCTGATCAGAGGGCTGGAATGCCTCCCATACAAGGACAGGCTGAGAGAACTGGGGTTGTTCAGCCTAGAGAAGAGGAGGCTCTGGGGAGAACCTACAGCAGTCTTCCAGGGGGCTACAAGAAAGCTAGAGAGAGGCTGTTTGTCAGGAAGTGTAGTGATAGGACGAGGGGTAATGGTTTAAGCTGAAAGAGGGGAGATTTAGATTAGGTACTAGGAAGAAATTTTTTACTGTTAGGGTGTTGAGGCACTGGAACAAGTTGCCCAGCAAAGCATTGGATGCCCCATCCGTGGAGGTGTTCAAGACCATGTTGGATGAGGCTTTGAACAACCTGACCTAGTGGAACGCAGGAGGGTTGGAACTAGATGATCTTTAAGGTCCCTTCCAAACCAAACCACCCTGTGATTCTTAACTAAAGAAATGCAGACAGTAGTCTGGCAGGAGGTTGGGCTTTTCTTGGCTTGGATTGGAGGCTTTCTGTGGTTGTCTGGGAATCAGTTTTCCAAAGATACCCCAGAAACATTGTTAGAGGCTTATTATTTCTTCTGAAAGGAAGAGATGGGGGATTTTTGTATCATATAATGAACTGAGGGAAATTTTAATTCCCTTGTTGACTCAAACTTGTTGGTTTTCCCCCTTTGTGTCATGGGTCTTGATGCAGAGCCAATGATGAGAACTAACACAAAATCCTTAAATCCTGGAGAATTCTTAGATACTTGGTCTGAAATTTCTAAACTTTAATTGTGGGCTAAATTGGCTCCTCTTTGCCCAAAGAGGGGCAAATATATATATATATATGTATGTATGTATGTATTTGTTTTGTTTCTTTGTCATATATTGGTTCCTATACAGAGTGCAGTATTGCTAAATACCGCACAGATTGTTAAACTGTTTCTGGCTGATGCATATTCATCCAGACACTCCTTCCAATAGTGATCTTCTGAAACCCCATCAAGTGATGGTTTCTGATTACAGTTTTGTCATGCCTGTCACTTTTGCATTTATATACCACTTTAAATGTCAAATTTCATGCATTTTATTGCCTTTCCTTTCTTTGTACTATTATGTTGATTTGAGACTTACTTTCTTTGTATGCTCCTAGTGCACCTATGCCTCTAACAATGTTTTTTTTTTCCATGCTCTAATACTTTGTTTGAGCATCCAGAGAGCTTCCAGCTGCTTGTGAGATACAAACCAACACTCAAATGGTTTTGCAGTGATCAATTCTGGACAGTCAATTTATCCGTATGAACTCTTCTCTGCTATATTGCAGGAGTTACGTAGTTTTATATAGTTACTGTAATCTTGTGCTTTCATGATCTTTTATGTCAGGGATTATGGCAGGGTCTTTTCAAAAAGCCTTTACTGCAACGAAGCATAAATAAAGAGTTTAGGGAGTTGTGAATGCAAGAGATGTTTGGAAGAAGTACTACTGCAGTTCTCAGACTGCTGTAGGAATGGTGAAGAACTCGTTTACAGCGTGTAAATGTAGCTTAAAAAGAAAAAGCCCACACCAGCAGCAACAAAAACTGCCCTAATTTTGGAAGAGCATACATCGGTAAGAAGATATATAAAAAGTGCAAATGAAGGAGGGCTGAGGATGGCTGGTGTAATGATGAAGAGACTGTACGGTCTGGTCCTTCAGGGAACCAAACCAGTGGATGCCCTAAACGTTGGCTGCTGCCTCGGGTGGTCCTTGGGCTGTAACTGAGGAAAGATTGGCTTCTGTCTGCATCCTGTGGCATGGACGATAAATTCTAGTTGTGAAGACCTCATCCTTCCTCCTTAGCGAGTTGTCTACCACTACTGTTACACTAACCTGGATTTATTCACCTAGTCAGGAAGAGGAGTGGGTGGGAGGGTTATATTTTGCTTGCTGAAGGGTAAGGCTGAGAGTTTTGCTTGTTTAAATAAAACATGTTGGATTTCTAATGATCTTAATGTGTTATGTATTGAAACTTCAGTAGAATTAAAAGGTTGCAGAATCATAGTGAAAATGAGATGTAGAATCACATACATAAAAACACTATTAACAGAAGGATGATTTGCAATTTATACTAGGTAAAAAAAATTTTAATTTTTTTAATCTCCTTTCTGAATATTTGTTAAAATCCTCATAATTTCTACTCCTAGCTATTTATATATACTGTAATATATGTAAAATACATAATATAAGCCATAGGTGGTGCAGTTTGCACTAACTCCTTCTGCCTTCCTCCTCCGTCATGGTCACTGTGTGCTTTAGAGACCGATACAGCCAATAGTGGTGTTTTGGACAGGTAAATAGGACATGTCTAAAATGCACATCGTATCTCTGGAGATACAACAAATCTATACGAAGAGTGACATTCTTGGGTGATTTCTCTCCAGGTGAGAAACGACTAGTGTGTATAAGGGTTCTGCAGGAAACCTTTTGAATGGGCTTCAAATTTAATAAAAACCTTACATCTAGTAAACTTACTGTGACCACAAATAAATTGGTTTTTTTTTAACCAGTCATTCCTCAAAATATCCTTCATATTCTTAGCAACAAGTAGTTTGTTTGTGCTTTTGAAGGGGAAGAAAACCTGGACTTTGAATTTTAGCTCTGCATATCTTAAATAATTTGTGATGCTTTTAGCAGAACGTTGCAGATTTTTGATACACCTATACTAGGTTTCTGCCTATACTAGATGAAGCAATCTGTGTCTATAAAGTTTCATAATGTCTGTGTTCAATCCACAGACTCTACAGAGGAGAACAATTTACACAAAGACCTACTGACCTCGATGCTGATTCTGCTCCTGGTCTTCATCATTTTCATTCTGTTGGCTGGCTATTTTTTCAGGTAGGTCTGTGTGGAGCTTTGCGTGCAGGGCTAGCTCAGCCTTGTTTCGATATGATCTAACAAGGAAATGAAGTGCGTACTTATGGTGAGGCAAGAGCCTCCATCACAGCATAGAGGAGGGTGTCGCGGCACTGGTGGCTCTCACTGTGAAGATGAACAGAAAGAGTTTTTCCAGAATTACGTGGTTGGTAAAGACTGGCTTGGAAAAATGCTTGTTCCCTTTCAACATAGTTCCTTGGATTAACATGGTGTGTGTATTTCAGGTTTAGAAGACATAGAAAAGCTGTTGTGAACTCTGGGGACAAAAAGATGCCAAATGGAATCTTAGAAGAACAAGGTATGGAAAGGTTTGCTTTCCTTCTTAATGTGAGTTTTGTTTGTGTGTGCACCTGCTCATTCACTAATTAAGAATTCAGTTATTCATTTATAATTGTTTTTTATTTATAAGTTATAGGATTGCTATTAAAAAGAAAATAGTTTTAAAAAAAGACGTTTTTAGCTTTCACTTGTTGGTTTTAAATGATTCACACTTCAATCTGGGATATAGAAAATGTATCTTTCTAAACGCTTCTTGTGTTCTTTATGTATGTTTCATTAGGATGCCAGCTGATAGCCAGGTTTCTGGTACTATAATCTTTGTATTTAGAGAAAGAATTGCAGTATTTCTTCTGAAAAGGAGGAAAAAAAAGGTTCCTTAAATCTTTGTGAAATTATGGGCTGGTTCCTGAATGTAAAGAGTAACAAGCAAGGGCATGAGACAGTGCAGTATTGTAAGCCAGCGGCTTTCAAATACAACTCCTGCGGTTTAAAAATATTTTCCGCTAGCTTTTTCAATGTGCTGAGGTTATATCTGTTAGCGGGGAGCCCTTTGGGTGAGCTCTGTGTGGTCTCTGCTCAAAACTAGCACGTGCTTCTTGCTTATAAATTATTTTAGCCGTTAAAAAAGAGAAAAACTTAATGATAAAAAGAATTGCATCTTTTTGCCTGTTCCACATCACTACGTATGAACTGAAGAGTGGGTTAACAAACACGGTGGCAGTCAGAGAGAAAGTCAAACCTCTAAATATACCCAGCAGCTTCCTGTTCGGTTGGCGCTTGTGCACAGGAACCCCAGCGAGCACGGTTTGGAGATCCCCGTGTTGACCTGGTGCTGGGTAGTGTCTTGGGGCCATGAATGGTTAGTGCAGCCACCAGTGAGTTTTAGATTGCAAGTGGAAACTGCCCTGTCATTATCAGCACGTAGGGAAGCGGTCTGGCTTTCTGTTTGCCTTTGGTTGCAAATAAAACTTGTCTTCAACAGTGGGCTTAGTCCCTCCACTTCTTCCAGCTGTCCTGCCAGGCAGCCTGTGGGGATGCTCATTTCAGTTTCCAGGTGGCCGGTTGTGTTCTCGAAGGGCTGTTAAGGCGGCAGGTGAGGTTGTCCTGGGGCTTTATTTCCCTGTGCAAGCTGAGGTCTAGGTGGCAAGAAGTGCCTGCAGCAATCCCCGTACCAAACCGTGCTGCCTCCGAGCAATTGCGTGCCAGAGCTGGGCTGATGCTGGGGTGATCTGGGGCAATCGAGAGCAACAGCTCATCTTAGTGCAGTTTCTGTTATCTGCCAAGTTAAAGATATTCGTTTTGTTGTTTTCCCTTCACAAACAAAATAATCTAGCAGCATCTCTTTGGTGATAGATGCTAAAAGCTGTCCCTACAGTCCTTACCCCGTGGCAGAGTAGCTGTGTGTGTGCTCTTCATCAGCAGAAAGGACCTTCTCCTTTTCTAAATAAAACTTGGTCACATTTTAATCCGATGTAAATATGGAAATCATTAATTTTACCAACAATGGTTCTACTTGAATGTATTATGTTCTCAAAGCACCTACTTAGCCTGTGGTTTGGGGTTTTTTTTTATTTGATTTAAAGCAGCTTTATCATCGAGGTCTCATGTGAGAAATATCTTTTGGCGTCTTTCCAGCGTATAAATTAATTTGTAGTTGGAAATAGCTTGTTAACTGTTGCTCTGGTCATGCCTTGAACACATACTTTCCATGTACTGACAGAACAGCAACGGGTGATGCTGCTCAGCAGGTCTCCCTCAGGCCCGAAGAAGTATTTCCCTATTCCTGTAGAAAATCTTGAAGAGGAAATACGGATGCGGTCAGCAGATGAAGGGAAGCTCTTCCGGGAGGAGTTTAATGTAAGTTCTTATATGTGAAGTGCTTGCCTGCATGGCAAAAAGTGAGGGCAAATCAAAACAACTGCAAATATTGACAGTTCTGTAAAAGCATTTGGTGCATGATGCTGGTGTCTCAGAACCTCAGCACTCATGTGAGTTTGCTAATACTGTTTGTAGTGCTGTATCATGCCTGGTAACCCTTTATCTGGATGAAATCTGTAATGTTAACTGCTTTACAATACAGTGATGCCAAATTGGTAGTATGTCAATTATTTGACACTTGCTAACATTTACAGATCTTTAGTGTTTGCTTGAAAACTGGAGGGGAGGAAAATTGGATGTGAATCTCTTAAGTATTTATTGTCTTGGTGGTGATGGAGGGTTTTTTTTAAGAGTGAGTGTTTCACCTCTGTGGGAAGTACTTAAAAGAGGGAGAAGGCACGATGTGGCTTTTGATATTGCCCTAGTCAGGCTTGACTTTTTAGGCTTTTTAGTAATTTGACCTTTTGTTCTTTGTTATCATCCCATCATTTCCCGATTTGCAGTACCCTGTGCCCAAGCGCATAATTTCTATGAAGTATCTCAACTTCACAGGGCTTTTCTTTAAAGTCTTGCCTTGGTCAAAAAGTAGATTTTATTTTCTGCCTATAACCCAGGCTTAAGTTGCTTGTGGTTGCGTAGATGACTCTTAACCGGAGTCTGTGGTGAGCTGCTGCAGAGCTGGTTTCTATGGAGAAACCCTGTGCAATGAGTCTGCTCTCGCATATGTGCGTTAGGGGGCCTTTTCCATACTTCTTTTCTTTTCACTTCCCTTAACAGCAGAAGCAAGTTGCACAGAGCAATTGCTTAAATGTCAAATACAGAGTTGTCAAAGCCAATGCACGTGTTGATTAGACAGTCTGTTGAGTTACCTTCTTAATTGGTAGCATATTTATATCTGCAATTTGTTTGATGATATATTTAAAACACGTAATTTCTTTGCCTTATCCGAGAGGAAGCATTGTGGAGATATTTATCAAAGTCAACAAAATGAATGTGAAAACTAATTTGACAACATGTTCGCTTGTGAATTTTGACTCCCCTGATAAATTCGTTCTGCAGTTAGGAGGGAAACAAGCCATCTATTTTTGTTTTTAAAACCTGCTTTGCTTGGATCGTTTTCTGCACCATACTGCAAGTATGTGAGTTTCTGTCCGCACACAAGCGTCGAGTCTGAAAACTGAGGTCCGGTCCCTGCGCGTGAGCAGTCTGAGCCAGGGACGGAGAGTGATGGTACAAAAAGTTGTCTTGATGCTTTATATGGGTTTTGTTTTGTTTTTTTCCCTACTGTATCCCATTTGGCTGCTGAAGTGGATACATGAGCCGTTTGCTCAAGCCTGAAAGGGGAAGAAAGGGTGAAAGACAGCTGAAAATCAGGGTGATATTGATACCGTTAGCATAAACCAGGAAAACTGATGAACAGAAAAGTCTGTTATTACAGTGCTAGAAGGAAATAGGTTGAGAAATCAGGACCCTTCAGAACAGACATCTGTGTAACAACCTCTCCTTCAGAGCATTTCCCTGCACGCAGATGCCCTGAACTGAGCTCTGTCCTCCCACCAGCTGAGGTGACTGCTCTTCGTAGCTGTAGCTGTCAAATCTTGCAGGTTTTGGGTGGATCCAAAGCTGTCTCCTCTGTGCAAGCCCTTGGGTGGAAGCTGCTGAGCCGTGATGGACCCTCTGACTACAATCTAGGGCTGAGGATGCTCATTTGATGGGGATACTGGAGGATCTCTGCCAACTGTGGTATTTGCCTCACATAGCCTGGTCTAAGGTGTCAGGGATCAGGCATCTCGGGGAACACAGGTACAGAGTCTTCCCTGTGAATTTGAAACAGATTTAGCCTGAAAACGGTGAGTGCTGTGAGCCAGCGGAGGCCAAGCAGACGCATCAGCCAAAGAAGTTTGGTCTGAGATGATTTTTCTGGTGAAGAGAAAATCAAAGCAAGTGCTGACAGACAAAGATGTGCAGTGCATAGAAAGGATTTTTCAGGACAGTTCGCATATTTTTGTGCCTAATGGTGTTCTTCAATACTTTTGATTTTTATCCTTGAAGCCTAAATTACTCTTAAGAAGTATGTTGCACTTGTACACTAACCAAAATAGCAGAGGCTCCTTCTACTGTCAGTTGCTTCATTTTTTATTATTTTATTCCTTTGTGAACATAGAACACTAGGAAAGGTGAGTTCTTTCTTCACAGGAAAAAAAAAGATTTAAAGAAACATATTCCTTTCTGTGTGGGCCTGTACCTCCATTTGTCATCCATAACGCAAGATAAGCTGGATGTTTGAAGTTTATAATTGACGGTTTATTGCCTTGATTTTCAGATTAATGTCTGAAAACCTTCCTGTGCTTTTGAAATTTTTAATTTTGACTTGATGAAGACGTTGCTGTGGCTCATTCAATGAAAAATAAAGGAGAAAATATGGTGATGCTGGGGTAGGACGAGCCCCCTTGGATGCTTCAGGGAGAATTTAGGACTACTGAAAAGTGGAATAAGACTGAAGGCAGCAGATGACCCAGTGCCACCAAGACTCATCAGGTCCTCGTGATTCATGGGGTGATGGAGTGGACATGATGAAGTGCATCCTCAATGAATCACATCCTCCCCTCTGAAGATGGGTGGAAGCAGCAGAACAGGCTATGTCCTTGCACCGGGCTTCAACACCCGCTTCAAGCAGTGCAGTGTGGCATTAGGAGAGTTCTAGGGAGATGTTAGGGCCTTGCAGGAATAAGGAGCAGGGAATGGAGAGATTAGTTTACCAGAGATAATTACTTTTGATGTGTTTTTAACATGAAGATGCAGAACTTGTATGACTGTTCAATGGGAATCTGTTGCCTGACTTTTGAAGTTTGAAGACATCATGTTTGAGGTGCTAATGATTTCTTTTTATGCAAAACATTCATTTAGTTTCTGTTTGCTAAATTGTAAATGTATTTTAATTAGGAGAACCATGGGCTTCATTCAAATAAGGAATTAAGCAGTTTGCTAAAAGCAGCTTTCTTTTTCAACTCCTCTTTTAACCTTCTCTCTCTTTTCTTTTACTTGCATTCACAGTCATAAGTGATATATATCAAAAAAAAAACCCAAAAAAACAAAACCAAACAAACCCACAAATGCAGGTTGCTGTTTCCTCTGTGGTGGTGGAAAAGTCCTCCCTGCCCCTCCGCCCCTTCTATCCTATGTCACCGTGGCAACACAGATTGCTGTTTTTAAGGGGAAATTCCAAGGCCTGCTCTCTGCAGACTCTGTAGAGTCCTTTATTTCCCTTCCCCTATGTGGTTCAGACTGGGCAGTGGGAGGTAGAAGAAGAATGGGAGAAGGTGGTGGGGTGTTCCCAAACTGCTGGGACTTTACCTCAGTGGAATCCAACACGCTACCACTGTTTTTTAGGAGTTCAGTACAAGAAAATTGAAACTCAGTTCTTGTTTACACCATTTGCAGTAAAAGGGCAGCTAAAACTTTTTGAGCTGTGTCTGCTGATGAACTATGCCTTTTCCAACTTTCCCCCTGCCCTGGGCCCTCCACCACAGCCTGAGCTTTGCCACTTGGCCCTGGTGGTGGTATCTCAGCAGCTTCAGTGTGGCAGTGGAGGGGCTCCACCTTGGGCACTTTCTTGTTTTCATCTCCACCCTCTTCCTCTCCCTTTCTTCCTTTCATTTGATTGCCCTGTAAAACTAAAGCTTGGCTAAATTTATCTGCAGTCTTAGATCTTGCTGATTACTTGCCGAATTTGACGTGCTCCTACAGCAACTTTCAGCGTAAAATAATTGGGGTTTAGGGTTCTTTTTTTCTTCCTCCCTTTCTGCCAGGGTTGGGTCCTCACCTGCAGGTCTCAGCGAGATGTTTGATATTTAATGTTCTTAGCAGTGAGCCATTAACAATAAAACTCCACTTATGTTATTGAACCAACTGTTATTGCTAAAAGTAGCTGTCAGAGCTGAGCTCGAGGGAGCGGCACGTCCACGCGACTGGGTCGAGGCGCTGTGAATCACCGCAGCAGATGGCAGCTTAAAGCAGCCGCTCAGAGTTTAACAATTTTCTAAATAACTGCTTTCTCTGGTGGAAAAAAATATCTTATTTTTTCTAAAACTGCGGAACTCTGTTTTCGTAGTGAAGTCTGCTAGGACGTGGTTTCCTGGTTTAGAGTAATGGAAGTTATTGTGGGGAAAAAATAAAAGGTGTTTAATTCTGTTGGATGTGAGGCAACATGTGTAAGTACAGATTTTCCCTGAGCCATGCGCAGTGAAGAGTCAGCTGTTTTCTAACACACGGACTTTTGTGTCTTTCTTTTTTTTTTAGTCATTAACACCTGGATATGTGCAGGGAACCTTTGAAATGGCAAATAAGGAAGAAAACAGGGAGAAAAACAGATATCCTAACATCCTGCCATGTAAGACATAACCTTTTCTTTAAAATCCGATCATTTAACTCCAGCACTGAGCATGCTGGTAGTAGTGTTCATTTGCTGAAAATGCTCAAGTGATATAATTTCACTGATCACAAATGTTCGTCATATGTTGTATGTGCAAAACCTGTTTCACGATGTGGGTTTAGTACTGATCTCCTTTTAGGAGTTTTTGTAGTGGCTATCAGGTGCTGTGTTATAAAGCCTAAGCTTTCATGGGGTTCTACCAAATTACACCATTTCAAGTGGATGTTTTAGTGTCTCAAGTTAGTTTTGGGCAATCAAATATGTTAGAGTTTGGGCTTCCAGTATTGTAGAGCTACGGTCCTGGTGACCTCCAGGTGTGGGAGCAAAATAAGATGCTTGCGGAGAAAGTTTGTTAATAAGAAGTAGGAGCAGAAGAGGAGATGGCTGGTTTGGGATGTGTATGCTTGGTCTGGCCTCCCACCTGCAAGGGAGTAACATATTTCCGATTGGTTATCATGCAAATGTACTTGTAATGTGCTTTCTTCCAGATGATCATTCCAGAGTAATTTTGACCCAAATTGATGGAGTCCCATCTTCAGACTACATTAATGCATCATATATAGATGTAAGCTGATATTTGTCCAAACTGCTTTGACTGTAAATGAAATATTTTTCTGATAGTATACTTTGATATTTAATCTTTTAACTGCTATGATATTTATTTCCATAGGGTTATAAAGAAAAGAATAAATTTATAGCAGCACAAGGTAATCTATTTTCATTTCTGTATTCTGTACATCTTACAGCTGACCCTGTTGAAATTTAGACATGTTTTAGAGGTCATTTTCAGCTGCAGATTGTGGACAAATATGAGATTGGATTTAGAGCTTGCAATTTAAAAGAAATTAAAGTGAGCCTGAGGTAACCCCCTACCTTTAGACCTGCAGATGCTGCTCTGAGCAAAGAGACTTGCCTTCCTCTCTCCAACCCCTACTTCTCTCTTCTTATCTTTCATCTGCTTAGTGGGGGTTTGAACAATGAAGTCTCCTGATAATACATTCTGTCTATGCAATCCTGATACAGAAATTAGCCTTTTCACATGAATTCTTAGGCTGTGCTTAGTCACAAATTTTCTGAACTTTGTCATTGCAATCCCAGACACAAAGCAATAGCTGCCCTTGCCCTTCAAAAATATTCCTGTCCTGCACAGAACGATGAGCAGCGCTCAAGACCATTTGCTCCTTATGGTCAGAGGTAAAGCTGAATCTCAGTGTGAAGGAGAGCAGCAAAGTAGAAATCCTAAACGGTGGTCCTGACATAGCCCACTTAAAAGAGCGTTAGTAGGATTTGAAGAGAGGAAGTACCTGCTAGAAATATAGATTTGAGTGCACATGACTTTGTAAAAGAAAATATAGAGGATTTTTTGAGAAATATGTGGTATATTCAAAACCCGGGCAGTCTGTATTAAACACAGATCTGGGTGTGTACCTGGTGCACAGGGGCAGAGGGTGTTCGTGCTGGTCTCCATCACTCCTCTTGAGCAAAGCTGTATTCTGTCTGCAGGAACAAAGCAAGAAACAGTTAATGATTTCTGGAGGATGATATGGGAGCAGAAGTCAGCCATTATCGTCATGTTAACCAACCTGAAGGAAAGAAAAGAGGTAAAGAGCTTTCAGTTTGCTTTGGGATGTCTCTATGAGAGAGTGCTCCAAAAGCAATTGTGGCCGCCCAGCATCTGGCCAGTCACATTTCTGACCACTTCCTTCTCCAGTCCTTGTTAGCACATTGGAGTTTCTGCTGTAGTTTTGTAGTTTTCACTTCCAAAATACAAACTTATATACACAGATCTCAAGGAGAAACTTCTAATGACTACTTTTGTCCTGCACAGTCCATAACCCATAGCCACAGGGAAATTCTCATGCCTATGTTTTCATCCCAGTGTGAGACTGCACTTGTGGGTGGGTGTGGTTAGAAATGGAGATAAAAATTTTATTCATTTTTCTGAGAGTTAGGTTTCAAAATTCTTTCTGACACGTGCACATAAAAATTAACAAAAACCCTCACTTTCTTCTTGTGAGAGCCATGCTATTCCTTGCTTTCCCCCCATTCCTCCTTGTACTCATCTCACTCCACCCATCATGCAAGACTTTCTACATGTACTGTGTGAATGCTGAGACACACAGGAGAAGCACGAAACATTTAACTTCATTCCTGCTTCACAGACGTGAGAAGCTAGGTTCAAGTACTGAGGGAATGTCTCATCAGAAACATAAAATATATATTTTTTTATTGTTTATTTTTCCCCTGGGGAACGATTCGCCACAGAGCATGCTACATCCTTATTTGAGATATGTAAAGTCCTCAAAAACATGTGCCCAAGAAATAAACCTTGTTTCCCTGGTGACTACACCTAAAGCTTAAAAATAAAGAGTCAAGACATCACAGTCCCCACAGTTAGGCACCACCAACAGAAAAAACCCAAACCACAACAAAAGCTGTTTAGGTCTGGCTAGGTTAAAAAACAACTTCAAAGCTATTCTCACCTTCTCTGCATAAATTTAAGCCTCAATAGCTCAAGCAAGGTGTTAAAGCTGTATTGTGTCAGATGAGAAACTCTGCATACTTATGTGCATATGTAGACTATTTTCAACTAACTTCATTGTTTTGTGAGTGACCAACAATAAAAGCAGATTCACTGTACTAAAACTCACTGTATGTTTGTACAGGAAAAATGTTATCAGTATTGGCCTGACCAAGGGTGCTGGACTTACGGAAATATCCGTGTGTCAGTGGAAGATTGCATAGTTCTGGTGGACTATACCATCCGCAAGTTCTGTGTCCAGTCCGTAAGTAACAGTGATGCTCTTTGTGGGCTTCAATATAATTTTTAAACCAGAGTGTTATAATGTCAAATATTTGCTTGAAAGAAACTAAGGAAATGAATTAAACATACTTGCAAATTGAGAAAGGTGGGACACTTCTCCTAGGCAGGTGAGCAAGCTCTGCAGGACGGCGCACACAGCATTTGCTGCAGTTTAATGGACGATTGAACAGATTGAACAGATTCTCCCCAGTTTCTTCTTGTCTGCAGTCAAGGGCCACAGAAAGTCATTCCTTTTGACTGCCAAGGAGGGGGCAAAGGAGCCGAGTCATGATCTCTTTTTTTTTTTTGGGAACAAATTACATAGATAAATGAGGGCATTAGGATGTGTTTGAGTATTTGGCGTAGTCTGTGGATATTAATTGGCCAATGTCGTCCAGCATTACAGCTCGATTGCTGTTGTAGCCTTAGTCTCTGGCACAAGCCAAAGCTTTGGGGCACAAGCTGAAGCTTTAGATCAGAAGAGAGATGGTGAAGATGACTTTGCTTTAGCTCATGGCACATAGCCTCGTACAGAAGCAAATTGCTAGAGGTGCTCACCTCTTAAAGGGAGAGCCTCTGTGTTTGTAATGCCGTGACCGTCTGATTCAGTTTGGAGGCTGAAGGCAGTATCGGCTGGTGAGAGGTGATAAACCATTTACAGCTGCGTAGAACTACATGGAGAGCTCAGAACCTCTCAGCCTATGGGCGGATTCATTCAGCATGCGTTACAAATTCTGAATTGTGAAGCAGTCTCTGCTGATTTAGCATGGAGATCACTTTGAAATAAGTCATTGCTGATAAGGCATCACCAATAAAAATGCTCAGAGAAATTGTGCTTAGAAAGCAGCATGGGAAAGAAGAAACAGTACAGAGGTGTATGTACTATGGGTAAGCTGAAGGGCTGGAAAGTTGGATGGACCCGTCTGCCTTTCACTTGCTGATAACTGCTGAGTAAGTCTTAAGGGGATTTGGTTATCCTTTGATGGGACCAGGTAACCAGTTGCTGTTCACCAGTTTGACAGAAATAGCCCTGACGCTGGCTGGCGGACTGAAAGCTTGTGAGGCAGATAAGGCTTTCTAATAACCCTAAGGATAGGTTATGGCTAGTGAATGCACGTGAAATGATGCTGAGTGCTGCTGTCATTGCTTCTGTAGTATCTTCTCTTTTGTTCTTGAAGAGTAGATCAGATCATGAAAGTGCTGATGGATGGCCGTTAGAGGTGCAGCCCTTCTTTCATTATTCACTTGTGGTGTGGCAAAAGCTGGCATTTGGCATCTGATAGTGATACAGATCCTCAGTGTTCAGGCTGAATTGTGTGAGTTTCATCTGAGGCTGCTAAAAGTGTGAAGATTTTATAACTGAGAAAGGACCTAAGATTTGATCTGTTACTAATGTAAATTGTGAGTCTTACTTTTTGCAAACCTATCCTGGGATTACTCCAGTTTTCATTGCAAAGATGCATTTTAATAATATAAGGTGATTTTGTTCTGTGTTTGTATTTTACATACACTGTAAACTTCTAATCCTTGAGTCAGGCTGTGAGTGTTGCAGGAATTAAAGCTATAAATAATCAGAGCACTTTGGTTATAAATCTTTGCATGAAAAATGAAATGTCAGACTCAAAGTCTGTGTGTTCTCTGCAGCTTCACGATGGTTGTAAAGCTCCGAGGCTCGTTACACAGCTTCACTTTACCAGCTGGCCTGATTTCGGGGTGCCTTTCACACCTATTGGGATGCTGAAATTCCTGAAAAAAGTCAAAACATTGAATCCTGCCCATGCTGGACCAATTGTGGTTCACTGTAGGTATGTACGTGCTCTTCAAGCCATTCCCTTAGCTTGACCTGAAGTTATGTGTAGAATATCAAGGCTAAGTTGTAATCTTCTGTTTATAAGCTACGAAGTTTGTGTGCATGTGTATGTATGTGTATATATATATAATTTTATTTTTTTTTCTTGCATACTTGTATTTATATATGTGAAAGGCAATAGTGCTGAGCGTTCTGAGAACCCAGAGTAAAAACAAGTTTCAAAAGAACTGTCTTTGCTGTCATTTTAATACTCAAACAGAAGTTGTTTTGGTTGTTTTTTTTTTTTTAATCCATGAGTGATACTCAGTGTTTGGTATAAATAGGTTCTTTGTCAGAAAAACAGTCTTGTAATACAAATCCATGACCTTTGCCACTAAATGCTTCTCTGAGAATTCATCCCCCACTTCTCCCACAACAAAATTGCAGTTTGCTATGTAAAGGATTTATTAAATGCCTAGGAAGTTTTGAATAAAGACTTGCATTTAAGAGACTTAAATGCTGCAATTTTAAGAATGCAGTACATACCAATACAAAACATATTCCCACTCATTCGGTCACATACACATGAACTTCCTGCTTTTAAAGTCTTGTGCTAAACTGTTTGAAATCTTACGTTAATGAAGCCACAAATGAACTCCAAATCAGTTTTAAAAGAATAATTGCAATCCCTATAGCAACTGTAAGCTCAGAACTGAGAAAGAAGTCTCTTTTTCAGGAGCAGTTATTGTAGCGAGGTTGGAATAAAAAGAAAAGAATAGCAGCTTTGTCTTCCTGAGTTTTGTTTTTAAGGAAATGGTTGTAGATTGATGTATTTGTTTGTTTTCTCTTGCTTGTGGCTGACAACTAGAAATGCTCTCCAAGAGTCCTTGAAGTGTATGCAATTGAAAAAAGAGAGTGTTTGCCTTAACCAAGCCAGGCTTTTTGTTTCTCCTTTTCTATCTAGACTGTTTGTCTTCTCTCCCAGGTTAATGGAAAAAAAGAATATTTTAGTAGTCTCATATAGTCTTTCCTTTGAAAAACCTACAATATTTCTATAGCCTTTTGCCGTGATGTTCTGTGGAGATTCATATTGGCTTTGAGCTTTATTTTCCACCCACAGGAAATTCTTATTTACTTTAATGGGCAGAAAAATGAACAGAAAATATAAAATATCTTAATATAAATCTGCATGGATTTAAATATGATGGTCCAACAGAATGCAATAATACTGCTTTTTTTGGTCAGTGCTGGGGGCACTTCAGCCTCCTTTAGAAATGAAGAATGAGAGAGGTGACACTTAATTTCCGTTACAGCTCAGGATATGACACTATTGAATTGTTGAAAAAAAAAGGAAAGGGAAACTCATCGATAGTGAGTAACTGTCCTTTTTTAGTGAGCTTTTATAAAAGAATCACCCAGTCATTCGGAGCAAAAACTACTCAGTTGGAATCTTTTGGAGGTTAATAAAAGGCTAATTTAGCATTTGGAAAAGAATTGCAGATTAAGCAGGGGGAGATTTGTGGCATATTTTTCCTCAGAAATTTTCAGAAATACTTTTTTGTAGTGAGCAGAGAGCTACATTGACAAATAGCTGAATAAGGGATACCCTGCCGGAGGCTGAGGATGGATAAAATGAGGGAACTTCCAAGGCAAATGTCAACATTTAGTTGTAGTTATACAAGTCTTACGAGGAGCGGCTGAGAGAGCTGGGGTTGTTTAGCCTGGAGAAGAGGAGGCTGAGGGGAGACCTTATTGCTCTCTACAGCTGCCTGGAAGGAGGTGGTGGAGAGGAGGGAGCTGGGCTCTTCTCCCAAGTGACAGAGGACAGGACAAGGGGGAATGGCCTCAAGCTGTGCCAGGGGAGGGTCAGACTGCATATCGGAAAAAAAATTCTTCACAGAAAGAGTCATTGAGCACTGGCAGAGGCTGCCCAGGGAGGGGGTCGAGTCACCTTCCTTGGAGGTGTTTAAGGAACGGGTGGATGAAGTGCTTAGGGACGTTTTAAGGGAGTGATAGGAACTGTTGGACTTGATCATCCAGTGGGTCCTTTCCAACCTGGTGATTCTATGATTTGTGAAACTGCCCGATTTAGCAGGAACATGCGAGGGCTGAATTAAGTGCTGAACTGAAGTAAGATAACCTTGGAGCAGAGGCACAGAGGTGTGTAAAAAGGGATTGTACCTGTAAAGGGAAGAGAAGTGAGGAAGCTGAGTGCAGGATGAAAAAAGCTCACAGGACTGAGCAATGAAGGACAAGTGTGAACTGGCGATGATGAGCAGTCCATGCTAAAAGGTGATTTCCAGGGCACATTAGGAAGGGGGAAAAGCTGTCTAAACTGAGAGACAAGACACTAGGACTTGAGGTGCACTTGTCCACGGTGGCAGAGGTTAAACGTGAATGAAAGGAAGTGAGAAGGCAGGGAGCCTTGGCCAGTGTGGGGTGGAAACTGTGGTCAGTGGCCACAGAGGGGCCAAACGGGACTAGCTGGTAGATCAGGATGTGGCTGGGTGAGGACAGAGGGGGGGGG
The DNA here is from genome assembly GCF_017976375.1 of Cuculus canorus. NCBI lineage: Eukaryota > Metazoa > Chordata > Aves > Cuculiformes > Cuculidae > Cuculus > Cuculus canorus. Next base: position 31,265,508 of record NC_071407.1, read on the forward strand.
CAGCCAAACTGATGATTAAACACAAAGGGATTTGGAGGCAGAAGGTTCTAGTTGGCCTGTTCACTGGGAAGGAGTTGGCTGAAATTTTATTGGAGGGCTGTGGTGCTCCATGGGTCTGCTCATCTTGGTCACCCCTCTGGACTTCTGGAATAGGAAGGCTTGGGGGCTTTGGGTTCATATGGTGTTTGCTGTTAGAAGTATGTGTGTGTACATATGAACTAAATTCTCTTACACATACAATATTTTTTTTCCTGTTGTTATTTAAAGCCTAATGTTTCCTGGTTCAAAATTGATCTGTATCTTTGGACGCGCTGGGATGGGGGGTGAGGTTTTTTAGTTGTGTTTCCAAAGGTGTTTGTGGACGCTACAGCAGTTGCTGTACAAATTAAGCTAACAGAAGGTTAAAGGAGAGCTATTAATGCCTAGCACAGGATGCCATGCCCTTTTCCTCTGGAAGGAAGAGCTGAAAGTCACTAGAGTCGTGCAATTTGTAATGATCGTGCTCCCTCTCGTGGCTGCTGAAGGATGTTAAAAAGTATATATTTTGGCATGACAGTATTAGGAAGCGTAAAACTTGTAACAAGTAACTATTATCTAAGTAGCATGAGACAGCAGCCATGCAGAGAAGAGCTAAAAATTAATAAAAATATTTAAAATTTCATCTTAGGTGTAATACTTATAGTTTGTCAAGCAGATTTTTTTCCAAAAAGTCTTTTCTAATACCATTCTGTTGACATTGTTTCTGAACTGTTAAAAGGAAATATTTTGTTTAAAACACACTTTTTTTTTTTACTGTCATTGTTCAAACAAAAAATGGAATTATCTGTTCCAGAGTGATTATTTCAGTCCAGTATAAACAGCATAAATTCCACTTGTGTCATTGCTGTATTAATTCCTGTAAATCGGTTGAGCTTTTTTGTGTTTTTTGTTTCCTTTTCAAGTGCTGGCGTTGGCCGCACCGGCACGTTTATTGTTATAGATGCCATGATAGACATGATGCACTCGGAACAGAAAGTTGATGTCTTTGAGTTTGTTTCAAGAATACGTAATCAGCGTCCGCAGATGGTTCAGACTGACGTAAGTGGACTTTATTCAGTTGAAATTACAACTTTTCACAGTCAAAGAAGAATATGCTTCTGTATTTCCACTCAGGTGTGCATCCAAATATGTCCTGTTGTGTTGCACATTGGATAACGTGAGAATGAGCAAAGACCAGTAGAAGGACGGGGTTGGGGAGGAAGATAGAGGCGTGTTGTGTCTGCGAAGACCACCATAAGGCATATTTTCTTTAGGTATCACGTCCAGGTTTCCCCACGCACATGAGAATGGAATTTTAGAGAATGAGAGCGATATAAGAGGAAAACTCTGGTTTAGCTTAAGGTATATTTTGATAATTAGTAGATTGTAAAGCAAATGTGGTAGGTGAAAGTGCCAGAATTCATAGTTTTACTTCCTTGCTTTGCAATATGCTTATCTGCCTGTTCATTTGTTCCAGATGCAATATTCCTTCATTTATCAAGCCTTACTTGAATACTACCTCTACGGTGACACGGAGCTGGATGTGTCATCCTTAGAAAAACATCTACAAACATCACACAACGCGGCACCAAACCTTGTCAAAATAGGACTAGAAGAAGAATTTAAAGTGAGTATGAAAGTCCTTTGCCATGGGATTTCTAAGTGTGGAAACAATTAAGCCAAATAGATACTTCAAAAGCAGCAAAAATGTAACCTTAATAGAAAAAGTCCATCAAAACGGAACAAATTGTTTTATTTTGTGCTTGCTGTGAATGGGTCCTACGGAGTCAATGAATGGGGCCTTGCTTAACATCCTGTTTGCAAATACTCATTCAAAGTTTCATCGTTTTACGGACCGTTTCCTATATGCTTTCTGTTTGTTTATAAAAGAAAAATGGGATCATTCTTTCAGTCTGGTACTAGATGCCAGATCAGATAATGCAGGAAGAGGAAGCTGGGTTGCGTACACCTAATTTGCATCTCAGCAGGAAGGTTAACTCAGTGATGACTGACAGCAGAGAGACTTGCAGAGAATTTTCACATCTTGTGCTGAATATCAAGACCTGTCAGTGATGAAAAAGAAACAAACCATTTCTGTTTGGGAAACCCCAAATAGAGAAAGCAACCACGCTGGCTGCTTGTGACCATTGGTTAAAGCAGACTTTATTGTCCTGAGGAAAGAGTTAGAACTTTCTGTGACTTTTGGTATGCTAAAATGTTTATTCTATATGTAGGTCTAAAGCATTAAATGACATATAGGTGTTAATTGGAGTTCTCTCTTTACTTTAAATGATTAATCAGAAATTAGGAACTGGGAAAAGAAAATTATGTAAAATTAAGCCTTATGGTATAGCAACAAGTTCAAAATTCAAAGTATTGATCTGTCTGAGGAAAGGAAGCAAGTGAAAACTTCAAGTAGTCTACGTTTTCCAGGATTCCTAATTTTGGTTTTGCTGTCTACTGTGCCAGCAAAACTGTCTTAAAGTGCAGAGAGCAGCCTTTAGTTCTGATGTGTGTTGTGATAAGTGCGTAGATGGCACAGAAGCACTGAGCCCATCTACACCAGAAAAAGATTAGTGCTGTGTTGTAGCCAGTATGAGCACCCTCGACATGAAGTCTATTGAACACAGTATTTCAGGGCAGCTGGAAAGTGATTTCTTGGATGGCAGATGTTCCTTTTTAATAGTTTATTGCCAGTACTGCAGATTTTACTAGAATTGGGGTATTCTTCTGAAACTCGCTACCTGGCAAACACACGCTTGAAAATCTGCTTGCAGTTTGAAAAATATTTTAATTTAAATTGAATTTATATTAAATAGTTGCTGAAATTCAACTGTGTAACTATGATTGTTATCTGTTGAGTCCTACTGCAGCAGAAGCAGCCTATTCTTGTGTGATCTTGTGGGTGTGTAATCTATAGTATTAAAAAAATTTGTTGGGGCAAGAACAGTGTTTGTCTTCTGTGTCCTGGGAATGCTGTCAGCACAAACTGAATAAATAGTAAGGGATATTGGTCCATTCACTAGCAAAAGGTTGAAAATGTATAGAGCCAAGTTGCAGGATTTGATGCACAGCAGTCCATACACCTGTGTGACCTCATTATGCCAGAAACAAGGTGGTGTGTCACAGGGGAGGGACAGTCCAGACCTAAAGGACAAGAGCTTTAATGCTCTGAATAGGACTGTGATAATGGCAATAGGAAAGAAATTAATAGCAATATGAATTCAGTTCACGTTTTGACCATAAAGGAAGTAAATTTTATAAAAGACAAGTATTCTAGTACTTGAGAACAATGTGGAAATGAAAAGCCTATTACTGCAGTGCCCGAGTGGCAACGCTCCTGATCAGGGGCTGCTGCTGCTGGACATAACCCATGGTCAGTGTACCGGTCAGTCTGCCTCTGCTTGCATAAAGATTGAAAGACAGAAATAAAATTTATTCAATAAAACGGTGTGCAGAACTTCTTTTTAAAGGGAATTTTCAAAAAAGGATAACTTTATGAAACCGAATTTCTAAGTGTCAAATTTAAGAAACTTAGACCTGTTCAAAAGGAATAGGTGCTCTGTGTTTCTGAAAGCCATGCTCAGACCATCTAAAAGTCTTAAAAAAACCCCAAAATACCCCCTCTACCCTGTTGTTACCCCCTGAAAAAAAACTAAAAATAAAAACAGAAACTAAAAGTTAAAATCTGCTGTCATTGTGCAGCCCTTAAATCTTCATTGATACACCTTGGGAATATGTTCAGGTTCTTAAATATTGAACAGTATGAAAATATTACATTCCTTAATTCACTGTTATAGACAGGACAATGAAGTGGCTTTTATGTAAAGTCAGTCTTGCTCTGACTGTGTTGCTGTTTTGTATCCAATAAAGACACTTAAGAACCCTCCGAGTACAGGATATGGTGAGGGATCAGAACTGTTTCTAGTCCGAGTTCTCATCCTCATTTGTGTGTTTTATTACAGAAGTTAACAAATGTTCGAATAATGAAAGAAAACATGAGAACTGGCAATCTTCCAGCAAACATGAAGAAAGCTAGAGTCATCCAGATCATCCCATGTAAGAGATCAGCTTTTTATATAGAGAAACAAGTGCTATAAATACATTATCATTGTAGCCTGTCATGAGTACACGCTATATCTGTATATTGACAACAACCCAGCTCATATCAGAATACACCCATGTTGGGATAACTCTCGAGAATAGAGGTCTTGCCTGGGTTTGGGAACTGGAACTCTTCAAATAATCACAGCATATGTCTTAAAGCGAAAAAGCTTTAACTTCTCTGCCTGTAAAATTCAAATGCTTTCAAGACCTGTACTGTCCAGTGTGGTTGTTCTTGGGTTTGCTTCATTTTTAGCTAGAATACACCTTTTGGGGTGTTTCCATTAAACTTGGTTTTGTTGTCCTCACTGCAGGCATGTCTGCTCTGAAGTTTCTAGTGAACCTAAGGATACACAACACTATCCTCTCTATATAAAGTGTAATGCCCTTATAAACTATCTGCACACAATTTAATGAAAATCTGTTATGATCAGATATTTTTCAGGACTGAATTAAATAATTCAGCAGTTTCATCCTTTAAACCAATGTGTTTTCTGAGTGATTCCTTGCATAGTCTGGAGCAGCACTGTAATGCCCGCACTTGAAAATTAAAGTATTGGACCTTGCTGGCCATATCCTGTGTGAGTGGAAAAGCAACAGCAGAAAAATTAGTGCCCTCCTCCACATACTTACTAAATCCTTGAGAAGGTCCTTGAGACACTCTGTGGCTCTTAAATAAAAGATGTTGGGTTTGTTCTTTCACAAATGTAATAGTGTAAATGTAAAGTTACTGTATGTACTCAACCTACAGATACCAAAAGTAAGACCAGACTTATTTTTTTCCCAGATGATTTTAATAGAGTGATTCTGTCAATGAAAAGAGGGCAAGAGTATACAGACTACATCAATGCTTCCTTCATAGATGTACGTATAAAAAACCTTTTCATGTATTTAAACTGCAAGTCAAATATTTTGCTGTTGCTGATAAGTCTTTTTAAAGCGAGGCAATCAACTTGGCTTATGAAGAACATTAGCTTTTTTGTTTAGGTTCAGCTTATGAGAGCTTCCAAATACATTTCTTATCTGGTGTTTTCAATTTCAGTTTAAATGGTTGTGTAATTTAAACATTCTTCTTGTTGTTAGAGGTTTTTATTGAATTCTAAAAAACAGGCAGTGAAACAAATGAGCTATAGAACTAACATCCAACAGTTCCATTATCTATGTTCAAGTTAACGGATGTAAATACATGCTCCTCTGAGGAAAGGAAAAAGAAAACTCTGTATTTAGCTTGAGGAAAGGCTATCTTAGTGCTTGGGAGCCAGGGTTTAGCCGGACAGACCTGCTTTAGGAATTAACTTTGTTCCTGGCTTCCTGTTGGACCTGGACAACACCTTCCACTGTGTCTTATTTTTATTTAAATATGAGAATTAATTCTATCTTTAAGCAGTAAAACCCCATTAGTTATTGAGGCTTGTGGATACTACAGCTGTGAAGATCACATCAGTATGTAAATAGAACTGTAGCTCAAAAATTGAGTTAAATGTTAATTCTGTAGTAAAGCTAATAGCTGCAGTTGCTAACACTGATAATCTCGTTGTGAAATCCTTTCAGTTACCTGTTACTGTGGAATTGAATTCCTTCAGCCATGTTTGTAAAAAGTCATAAAATACAAGTCAGGATTGTGAATTTGGGGGATCTTTTTCCCCTGTTATTATGGCAAAAAGCAAGAATTGAGTGTGCTCGGTGTGACTTGATCTGCAGTAACCATCACATTGTCAAGCAGCAGAGCTCACAAAGCACCATTTGAAGTAGTGATCTGTCCAAACGTCACCTTCCATTCCTTTTCACTTTTACTTGCATGTCATGTGCATCCTGATCTATCTCTGTAGGGCTATCGCCAGAAGGATTACTTCATTGCCACCCAGGGACCACTTCCGCACACAGTGGAGGATTTCTGGCGGATGGTGTGGGAGTGGAAGTGCCACACCATAGTTATGCTCACAGAAGTTCAAGAGAGGGAGCAGGTATGCATCTTGCAGTTTCTAACAACATTGCAGTGCTTTCAGGAGTTATGTATTGTATTCTTATCTGTTTTAAAGCAGTATTTACCATTTATGACTCCTAAGCCTTTTTCACCTTAATGATTTATATTATAAAAATATTTTATTACTATATTCTTGGTTATTAACATTTTCATAGAATTATAGAATCACAGAATCATTTAGGTTGGGAAAGACCTTTAAAGTCATCAAGTCCAACTGTTAACTTAGCAGGCAAAGTCTTATCACTAAACCATGTCCCCAAGCACCACATCTACACATCTTTTAAATACCTGCAAGAACGGTGACTCCACTGCTTCCCTGTGCAGCTGGTTCCAATGTTTGACAACCCTTTTGCTAGGGAAATTTTTCTTAATATCTAATTTAAACTTTCCCTGACACAATATGAGGCCATTTCCATTCTCCCTATTGCTTGTTATTTGGGAGAAGAGACTGACACCCAGTTTACTACAGCCTCCCTTCAGGTAGTTGATAAGGTCTCCCCTCAGCCTCCTCTTCTCCAGACTGAACAGCCTTAATTCCCTCAGCCGCTCCTCATAAGGCTTGTGCTCTTAACCCTTCATCAGCTCTGTGGCCTTTCTCTGGATCCACTGCTGCTCCTCAATGTCTTTCTTGTAGTGAAGGACCCAAAACTGAACACAGTATTTGAGGTGTGGCCTCAGCAGCACCGAGTACAGATGGACAATCACTTACCTGGTCCTGCTGGCCACACCATGATGCAAGCTAGGGTGCTGTTGGCGTCCTTGGCCACCTGGGCACACTGCTGTCTACCAAGGCCCCCAGGTCCTTTTCCACCAGGCAGCTTTCCAGTCACTCTTCCCCAAGTTTGCAGCATTGCATGGGGTTGTTGTGACCCAAGTGCAAGACCCAACCCTGAGCCTTGTTGAACCCCATGCCATTGGCCTCAGGCCATCGATCCAGCCTGTCCAGACCTGTCTGTAGAGCATTCATTCCCTCGAGGAGATGTCATCTGCAAACTTATTGAAGGTGCACTCGATCCCCTCATCCAGATCATTGATAAAGGTATTAAACAAGACTGGCCCCGACACAGAGCCCAAGGAGCACCACTTGTGACTGGCTGACATGTAACTCTGTTCACCACAATGCTCTGGGTGCAGCCACCCAGCCAGATTTTACTCAGCACAGAGCACGCCTGTCTGAGCCATGAGCAGCCAGTTTCTTTAGGAAAATGCTGTGGGAAGTGGTGTTGAAGGCTTTACTAAAGTCTAGGTAGACCACATCCATAGGCTTTCCCTCATCTACTGAGCAGGTCACCTTGTCATAGAAGGAGATCATGTTAGTTAAGCAGGACCTGCCTTTCATAAACCTGTGCTGAATGGACCTGATCGCATGGTTGTCCCATACGTGTTGCATGGTGGCACTCAAGATGACCTCCTCCATAACCTTTCCCAGCACTGAGGTCAGACTGACAGGCTTGTAGTCCCCGCGATCCTCCTTCCGTCCCTTCTTATAGACAAGCATTACGTTTGCTAACTTCCAGTCAACTGGGACCTCCCTGGTAGCCAGGACTGCTGATAAACGATGGAAATGGGCTTGGTGAGGAATGGCAGCTGATCTCTGAGTGTTTAGAAAACATTTATTATGCTGTATGTGACCTCCTCTGTAAAAGATTCGTGATAACGTAAATAACTGGAAGAAATTTCAAGGGATATTTACAACTGTTCCTCAATTTTGCAGGAAAAATGCTGCCAGTACTGGCCATCAGAGGGCTCTGTAACTCACGGAGAGATAACCGTAGAAATCAAGAATGACAGTCTGTTAGATGCCATAAGTGTAAGAGACTTCATAGTTACATACAATCAGGTAATATTTTTAAATTATATGAGGGTTTGGGTTTATTTGCATTTGAAGGCAATGCAACTTAAATAGTGGATTTTCTAACTCAAGATAAATTTGATTAATGATCATCCGACATTGTATTAGTCAAGGGGAAACTTATAGAAAACATTTTTGCTTAAACCCCCATTAAAAACTCTGGAGAGTAAAAGATGTCCTTGATCAAAGTGGGGTTTGGGTTGGGGATTTTTTTTAATGCTTTGTTGATGCTGGTTTTGTTGTGGCAGTTAATGTGTTTTCTACTATCTCCCCCTTATCTATAAAAGAAAATACAATTGAGGATTTTTAAACCCTAAGAAGCATTTTATACCAGAGGTACTTGTCTCTGCCTCCCAGCTCCTCCTTTATGTTTCTCTGCTACAGGCATGATTATTCAAACCTATTTTTGATCTTTTAGGCATGTAGGATCTGATTTGCATTGCTGTTTTGGGGAAAAAAAAAACAAAACTACTTGCAGTTGATTTAACTACTTATTGCATTGCCTATAATTTAGGTGCGTGCACAGCAAAATTACTTTAAATCTAAATAATTCTGTATTTTCTTAAGAAGGAGTGTGGTGCGTTAGGTGGGAACACACACCGTGCCTCACAAAGCAGTGAGTCCTTGTCAACGCATTGACTTCTGTCACACTGGAAAGTCTTTAAAACTCAAGTAACAGCATTTTAGATAATATCTATACAGCAATGCTTTCACACTACAATCCTACATCATAGGAAGTGTTTGCTGCTGTAGATCTAGGAAACCTGAGTGACTTTTGTCTTGTGCCCGAGTCCAGCTAACTTACAACAATAATATTTGAAGCATGAAGACCTGGGGAGGGAGGATTGACCAAGCTTTTTTCCCTCATAATGGTGACATCTTCCAGGCTTCCAATACAAAACAGCATTCAGAATCTTCCCACCAAACTCATTCACCAGGAGTCCCCTTATGGTGAACATGTTGCAAGCATCTAGCATCAGCAGAGACCTTGTGTTTTCGATGCTATGTAGTGAAATTGCCAGACTATTAATGTTGCATCCATACGCTATTAGAATGTAGCCAGGGGAAGCAGCAAGCAAAAATTTCACCATCATTAAAGAGCATTTGTGCATCCAAACCCACCTAGAGCTAACTGCATTAGCATGGTATTCATATCTATTGTGAAATTTCAGTGTGCCTTTAATCAACAAGCATAAAGACGAGGCAAATAAATAACTGTGAAGTTGCAAAGTAGCAGGTACTGTTGTACAAAGATATGTGCATTTCATGAACTGGATTATTTTAATGGCACTTCGGATTTGGCCTGCGCATGGTGAAAGCTTTCAACCTTTGGCACTGAGGATGAATAATCTTTAAGTTTATCCTTAGTGCTACCCAGGTGAAGCAGCTGTGCAAATCAAAAGGAAAATTATAGGAGTCTTTTATCAGCGTAGTGGATGGGGAATTTAGAAACAGGACTGTCAGGTCCGCATGACCAGTGTATCACAGACTAGGTTGCAAATAGCACCTTCCACTATAGTGGTCCAAAATTTATGCTACAAGTTAAGTTAAAGTTCTTAAAGTTCTTTAAGTTAAGAAGTGTGTTTCCATTTTGAAGTAACAACTGGATAAATCTGTTGTCTTCTTACCTGCAGGGTAACCAGGAAAAGCAAAGCAGGCTTGTTCGGCAGTTCCATTTCCATGGGTGGCCAGAAATCGGAATTCCTGCAGAAGGAAAAGGGATGATCGACCTGATTGCAGCTGTCCAAAAGCAGCAGCAGCAAACAGGCAATCATCCAATTACTGTGCACTGCAGGTAAGAGCTGCCTCTACTTCTCACCAACAGCTAAGGAGCTGGCTTGCTTTTTCTACAGTCTGGTTGCTGCTACAGCAGCTTTCTTTTGTGAGGGAGTAGACTGCATCCTTTAAAAAGATAAATAAAAATTAAGAAATGCACAAAAAAAAGGTAGAAAAAAAATTATAATCCAGTATTGCATGAAGGATTCTTTGCTTGTCTTTTGTTAAATTAGCAGAGTGAAGACCTTATGGTGCCCTTAATGGTTGGGACTAAATGAGTACAGTGTTAACTTGTGGTGTTGTAGTCTTGCAAGATAGTAAAGGTGTATGTTTACTGTAGCGATGTGCAATATGCCCCACCAATATAGGGCTCAAATTGATTTCCATGAACTATCAGGAAAATAAAACAGAGCCCTAATCTAAGCTGAAGCAAAAATGTATCCCTGTCCTTGAACTATGAGACCTGAGAGCTAGGAGGACAGAGAAAACAATGTTTACATTAATGCTAAGAGGTAGCTTGTGTATGACTCAATACATGACAACTAGAATATATCTTTGTCCTATGCTAGGTTTTTAACTTTTTTTTTTAAGTATACCTTTTTATTGCAGCATCTTTTTGTGGTTTTGAAAAACTATATATTAGGCTTTTTTTATCTATATTGGATATTTTTTTTAATAAATCAATAAAGCCTTTTGTGTTTTCTGGTTAATACAAAGTCAAGCTCACAGTACACAGGGACAGGACTGTCAGGGTTTTAAAGCTCTGAGAAATTCCTATTTTGTTTTGTTTTATTTAAAAAAAGATGCTATTAACCTCAAGAGGTCACCCATTGACATGAACCTCTTTACTGCTGTGGGCTGCTTGGACCTATTCTGGGAGACGCATAGTCTTGACTCCCAGCTGCTCTTACTCAGCATGAGAGTTTTCAGTGACCACATCCCTCTGTACTGTGTTCATGTGACACCTCATACAGTAAAGTCTCTTTTCCAATCAGAGCTTGTAGGCTTAACCATGACATAAAAAACAATCATTGTTTCGTCTCTTATTGCCTTGAAAATTGATTATTTAATTCACTCCAAATATTGGCCTTTTAAATCTTTTCCTCTTAGGCATGTTGTACAGGATAAACTGGTTTTCCTGGACCATTGCCATCATCTAGCAATGCATGGAGGTCAAATTCCTGGCATCTTTATATCTAAAAACATCTGTTATATTACTTGTGATACTTTCTCTACCTGTCTGTGATCCCCAAACTGAGAAACCTGCACTATGATAGAGACCCCTTATGACTGATTGCTGCGTGGATAAGCTCCTCTAATCTTTTGTCAGTGAGCTAGATAATATGCTGCTGCATATTATCCCCAGTAATTTTATTTATTTTCCCCAGTAATTTCATGGAAGATCCATCTGATTTTGAATTCATAACTGATTATTTTTTTTCTTCTGAAAAAAAAAAAAATACCATATCGATTGAAATCACTCCCGTAGTTTGATCTGCAGGGAAGTAGACTCACTGACCATTTGGAAGTATTTTGGTAGAAGAACTTGTCTGCTTGCCACCAGAGTTAGAAATAGGAATGGGCACATTTACAGCTGTTCTCTGCAGCATATGCAGACTTCTATTTTACTCTGATTTGAGTTTCAAAGGTGCTGTCTCAGGCTCTGGTTTGTGTTTGGCTGTCTGCAGTGTCACCTGGATTTATATGCACTGTTGAAGCAAAGAGATCCTGGGAGCTTGAGCCAGGACTCGAATTTGTTGGTGTTTTGGGACATGGTCTTGTGCTAATGCATATTCGTTGGTAGAACGTTTTCCTCCTTACTTCAGAAGTGTTTTGCTCTTTGCTGTTTTCATATCTTTTCCCTAGCGACTGTGGGTTCCCCCACCCCGTGGTGGCTGCAGTCGATGGTGATGATGACATTTTGTCTTTGATTCTGCAATTTGACAACTTCTAAAAGCCACTTCTTTTGAAATGCCAAGGAGTTAAAATTCTGAATGATAATAAAAGTGGGTAAAATATCCAGGAGTTCTAGCCAGTGAAATAAGAGATAAAAACTAATGTCGTTGATATGCACAAATGAGATGGACAAGAAATATCTAAGCTATAAATATCACTCCTATTAAGACTCCTTCAAGCTTTTAGAGCTGCAGCCTCTCTGAAACCATAGCCTAATAATTTGGCATGTATTTTTCCTAGATTTTTAAAAATCTTCTGCAGTCACTTTAAAATTGAGTAAACGAGAAAATAAAACCCAAACCACACAATGAATTCTGGGATTTTTAATGTTGAAAATTCCCTCCTCTCCCTAGTTGGACAGCCTGTACGTCACAGCATTTTAGTTGCTTGAACTTCTCTGTGAAATCATACTTAAGTCTTCAGATATAAACAAATGTTACTTTATAAAACACATTTTAAATCCAACTGACTTTTCAGTGTTCCCATGAACCTGTGAAAATTTGTGTTCATTTTTCTTCACTATTTATGAACAGTTTAAGGAGCTGCTAAGAAAGGTAACTCTTAAGAATTAAGAGATAACCCTAAATAGTTTAGAAGGGTTTTGCTAACTGAGCTACCAACATAATTCAAAGCCAATCTGTTCTAAATCATAACTCCTTTCTCTTCCAGTGTGTCTGCAGCCGCCTTCTCTTTAGTTCACGTCTATGTATGCTTTTTCTCTCTTTACTGTTTCCTTTTTTCTGCACTCAAACTATGCAAGACTGCTGTGTTATTTAGAGATCCCTTACTTTTGCTCTTGTAATCTTTGCCCATTTTGCGTGTCCTTCACCTTTGAACTCTCTCAAGAAATAAATTTTCAGTCAAAATCAAAAGTTAGCTTTCTTAGCTATAATTTTTTAAGGGAATTGCAGAAAGAGAGAAGGGAGTATGCAAAGAGTAGTGCTGTGTTCCTATGAGACAATACATATTTTTCTCTTGCATTTCAAATGAAGTTTAGATTCCCATGCATTTATACTAAAAATTCTTAAAGTAGTTCAAAAAAAAAAGCTCATATGGGCTTTTAAGAATTTGCTAAAAGCATGTTTTTGGAACAAACAGGAGTGAGCCTAGCACAAGGAGCATTAAAAATGGAATGCACAGTAATGTGTACCTACCTCTTCTAGACACAAATGAATAAGCAACATGTGTGATGCTGTGTGTGTACAAGCTGACTTTATATCTTGGTGTCCTAATCTTTTGATAGTTGTAGATCTATTCCAAAATGCGTCACTTACCAGTAACTCCAGAAACCACAGATGTCTACTAGAGACGAGCCAGTTACAAATAAATCTAAACCTTTTTTGACAGCAAATTGCTGTTAATCTAATAAAAGTAATAGTCTGAAGGGAATAACACATCTAACACGTTGTACCTGTTCATTTTTCCTCCAATGAGGCTTTTAAGGTATTCAGCTGAGGATACATGCATTTGCACTTAATCTTTTCATAAGGCTTGTGCTTATCAGATTTTTTTGTATTTGATAGAAATAAGGTAGAAGCAGTGTCGTGTGATTACAGATCACCTGCTTGTGGTTAAAACACATGAAAACGTTAAATTTAGTAAAGTATTTTGTGTTTATGCTTATTCAGTAATCCAGTGAACCTTCCACTACATTTTACCACTGATTACCAGTTTTCCAATCCCATTCTGGCTTTAGTAACTGTTCCCTAACGAAGTTATTGGCATTCCAGTACACAGCCGTCGTTTCGTTGGTGTCAAATAGCCCATAACTAGTGTGACCAGGAGAGAGAAAGCAATCTTTTCTTTTTTTATTTTTTTTTTCCTCAAGAGTTAGGTGTAATAAACCAGATGATAATTATCTGAAACAGATATAAGGACAAAATATACAGCTCAGTCAAACATACTGAAAAAATAAAAAAAAACTACAGTTACTTTGGAATACATTAGGTTGCTTATTGTAGTCAAGATAGAAGCAGAACAGTCAATTTTAGTTTCTTATATGTAGTGTAGCCTCATACGTAGTCTTGCTTTGGTTTGTACTTATACCAATACCTCTGAGAATAAATGGCGTGGATCCGAAGAGCTACTTAAATCATTACACTTGGAGAGGGCATTTTCCATTAAATTGCTGTGGAATAATAATAATAATTATAATAAATAATGCTTTTATATCTGTCTACCATGCGCAAGTATAAATCAGAACCTAATAGAAAAATGTGGGTTTGATCACACAGTGCTTCTTTGCATTGTAACCAGCTTTTACAAGGGAAAGTCTGAAGTTTGTGTTCTCACCCATCAAAAATAAAACCAAAAGCATAGTGTGGGAGCCCCAAAAGTTGTCTTTCTGAAGATGAATGCAGATTTGAGTAAGCAGCTTTGTCAGTTCATTGTTTGGCTGAGGGTGTCCATGTGCTGCTGCAGCCAGCTCAGATCTCCCACCTTTGTACAGAAGCTGTCAGTAATGAGCCTTTATTGGCTCCAGCCTGGCTTCAAGTTAATTCAATTAATTCTGGCTCCCTTGTAGCAGAGCTAAAGTGACAAAATAAACACAAAAAAAAATGAGTAGAGGTTGGCTAATGGTAGTATTTGGCTATTCTATATCACTGTTATTTCTGTTTTAACATTTTTGTCATTACTGTATGTCAAGCAAATGTGTTTACATTGCAGTGCTGGCGCTGGAAGAACAGGTACATTCATAGCACTCAGCAATATCCTGGAACGAGTGAAGGCTGAAGGGCTCTTAGATGTATTTCAAGCTGTGAAGAGCTTAAGACTGCAAAGGCCACATATGGTGCAAACACTGGTATGATATTTAACAATCTGTATCTTTGTCAAGGGATGTATGTTTGTAAATATCCTTGTGGGAGGAGAACAAAGGATTTTTTTTCAGGTTAAAATAAATTATGTATGATGGCTGTATATGTACAAGGTATTATCAGGAATCTGTATTTTCACAGATTTTTTTTTTCTTTTTTTCTTATAGTATTTCTAAAAATACAATTTGGCTAAACATTCTGTGTGTTTTAGGAACTGGAAACAGTTAAACCAAAATCTTTTGTGTGTTGTGGATGACAGAATATATGAAGTAAATGTATTTTAAGCTATGTATCAGTTGTTCTTTCTTACCTTAAATTGGTTTGCAATTGATCTCTGAAAGGGAGAAATGTATTTGACTTGCTTAAAGTCATCTACAGTTAATGTGTGAGATTCAGTCTGGACGCTTTTCCTTTTTCAATAAACATAATGAAGGCTTTTTGAGACTCATCTTTTTGGAAAAATATATAAAAATGCTGGTATTTTGATAGCAGCTTCCATTCAGTAACTTGAATCTTCTTTAAAAAAAAATTACCTCAAAGCACCTTTTCCAGGTAGATGTCTTCTCTGTGCTACAGATAAGGAGTTGAATAAGTAGAATTGGATTATCCACAGTCACGCTGGGACAGGGATGAAATATTTCTTTTGGGGTTCTGGCTCTGTGATTTAATAATGTTAGTTAAGGGTGTAATTGCCACAGATATTCCCAGCTGAGCCTGCAGAAAGACTTCTGCTAAATTCTGCTTTCCAGCATGAGTTAATTCAGATGCCAATTCTGTTTATTATCAGTGTTGTTACAGATGTTGTAATCCAGCAAATCATGTTGGAGGCATATCAACATGCCTAGTATGTCAGGATGGGTCCCATCTTTAGGATGCAGAGGACTAGCCAGCAGGCTGACATAGGCAGCAGCTAAACAGACAGCCTTTAGAAGGGGATCTCCATTTCAGAAAAATCAAAGTAGGGTTTTTTTTAATGTTCTATGCATTTAAAATTACCTTGTTGGAAGTTACATTGTCACTTAGTTTCTACTGTAAAGCTCAGATGGTGGAGCCGGAGTTAAAGAGCCAGGCTGGGGAATGCACAGGAGGAGTTACCTGCTTTAGCTGAGTCCGGTAACAGCCGGGTACAGTGAACCCCTAAAGTGAAATGAGAGGGCTAGAAAGCTTAAAGAAATCATTTTAACTACGAGCAAGAATCATCCTGTATTTGAAAAGAGTGAAGTAGCATTGCTTTTATTGTAAAAAGTAAATACGTAAATAAAAACCAGAACAGACCAGTCCTCAGTTCCAAGTAATGGTCCAAGTTAGAATGTATTACATTTGTCATTAGGATTTACAGAAGTATGATTTTCTTCAGTGTGATCATACAATGCAACCAAAGCAAATTTTGATGTCTTCTTATTGTTTTTTCAGGAACAGTATGAATTCTGCTACAGAGTGGTACAAGATTTCATCGACATCTTTTCAGATTACGCTAATTTCAAATGAAAAATCCTGCCTTATTTTTTAAGTTGTCTGTATAAATAGTTGTATATTCTGTTAATTTATTCCATGTCATTTTGGTTGTTGACTTGGCTGTAAATATGACCTTGTGTTTGCTCTAAAAGTTGCATTTGCTGTATAAAGTTATTTCTTAAAGATAAATATCTTCTAAAGCAGAGTATAATGTTCATATACAGTATATCACTATAAGATGATATAGAAATTTTTATTCTAAATAATAGTAAACTAATTCTTGAGGGTCTTTGAAGTTTTCCACTTATAAATATCTATCAATAATGTTATCTCCCAATTCTTGAACCTTTGCACAGGTGATTTACATTTCATACAAAAAAAATACGTGAATTCTGGTACATGTGTTTAAACTAAATATGGTTTGGTCATAAACCTTTCTTTACTATGAAAATACATGTTTATTTGGGGACATGTTCTGATAACGCTGCTTACTTGTAATTTATTTCAGAGATGGTCTTGTTGAAGGCAAAGAGACTGTTTGAGTGAAGTGCTATTAGTGATAAAGGTATCAGAATATGGCCCTTCATGTGTAATAATGTACAGTCCGGCCAAAAAAATAGAACTGCTTTTAAAATCTGTTTTTAAGAACCTCCAGATTGATGGCAGTTCTATTTTGAGTCTTGCCGTCAATAAGATATAATCAGTATAAATATAGATGTGAATGTTTGACTTGATATAGCCTTCAAAGTCCATTTATTTTGTTGTTTCCCAAATAATACACCAGCTTAAATCAATTTAGAAAGACAATAGTGTGAGTTTACCACTATTTTGAGACTATTTTGCATATCAGAAGAGTATATTTTGCAGCACCTGAACTTGTCTACTTGAAGAGGCTTTATAGCCATTGCCAGAAATGGATTTAGAGCTTCTCTATATACACACATGCGTAATTTCCCACTTCTTTGAGAAAACACAAAAGTTATGAACTCTTATTCTTTGATGTGACTCAATGAATAATAAAACAGTATTTGCTAAAATTTTGGCAAAAAAACATTTTACTAACAGTGTAATGCTAGCAACATTAACTGTAGTAGCAAAAAGCTCCTCTGCATTCTTACCCTCCCATATATGTTGTCAAAAAGGGAATGATTTCTTTATCTAAAAGGGGTATACGATTATGTATATAGATATATTTTTAATGAAAGTACTACTGATAATATAATTGGTGAAATAAAGTTTGAAAGTCTTTATCATAGCCCTGAAGAGGATATGCTTGGAGGTTAGAAAATCCAACAATCACAGGGCATCCGAATGTTGAATAATTAAAAAGTATATCTTTTCCACTCTTTAAAATGCATATATGAATTAATGAGCACAAAGTATATGAATATGTACTTTAATTACATAACAAATATGCAATAGTTCTGTCTTGTCCAGTTGGCTGAGTTTTTCAATGCAAACATAAAAGCCTTATTTAAATTAAGCAACCTACACTGATCATTTTGCTGTTGTTCTTGCACTATTTTATCCCATGACCATTTTTCATTTCCAATAACAAATAACATTATACTTTGTAACAATGCAAAGGAATGGGAAGGTGTTCATACCTCTCCTTTCATGTCATTCTAAATGGAAAAGGTGCAGTTTAGAAATTTCTAAGCACACTGTTCTGAACACTGCCATTAACTGCTTCTTGTCTTCCCATCGATGCACTTCTGTATTTATTTGTACAGTAAATTATGCACTTAAAGATTGTTTAAAGACTAAACTTCTGTTGTGAGTTGCTATGAGAAGATACACTCAAGCTGCAGAAACTGTTGAGTGATGAGAAGGACTGCTAAGTAAGTTTACATTACCACTGCATGCTGAAATTTTATCAACTTCTTAAAAGCCATCAAATAAATTCAGTATGGAAATCAACACCTTGGGGTTTTCAGTATGATCATTTGTAGCACAGGGAGACTCAGAGAGGTTAAATGATGATAGAAAACAATGCAAAGAAACTTCCACCATTTTCTGAAGCAGCGTATTTCATGGTCCCGTTAGATCCCAGCATCAGGAGCTTTCCAAACATTTAGCCTCAATTTGAAAAATATTTTTTCTGTTGGACAGCCTTTTGGGTCACTTAACTCATAATCTGAGCTTTAACTTGCCTCGTGAAGCAAACCTCCTCAGATCAGTGGCAATGTGGTGTGACCCAGGGCAGCAGAACTCCACCTGCCCGCGGGGCTTACTACCAAGAGTCGTTCTGTAGAGCGAGCACAGGCAGCTCTTGGTAGTTACAGTAAGCAGCAGGATGGAGTTAAGCTGGAGCATCAAATAGTAAGTGGGTACTCAGATTTCAGTTGCTAATTATATTAAGATACCTAGGAAGAAACAGAAATACTTAGAATATATTTCAGAAGTCACAAATATAGCTACATAATGACATCTTTTATAATTTGAACAACTTGCTTTCCTGTTCTTGTGTTTAGTCAGTAGACTGCTCATTACAGCAGCCTAACCAGTGGGGAGCTGTATCTTGATAGAGATATATATGAATTTTCTTTTAAGTTTTCCCGTGTTGCATGAATTACTTTAAAATGCCAAATAGTTGATTAGAAGTCGTACATTCTGATCTGTATGTGATTTTGGTCACTGTGTGACTCGGCTGTCTGTTTTCATGTGTTAAGATAGGTTCCAGTTCACCTAAGCATTTAAGCATTTGCTTTACAACATCTCTATTCCACGAGACATTTAAGTACCATAGGTTTCTTCTTCCTGAAGCAGTCCCTTAAGTGCTTTGCTGAATTGGGCCTTAATGAAGAATGCATACTGTAATTACCAGTGTTTTTTAGGGTATTTTTACGTATCAGTTTTTTAAACTTTTAAAATGAGCCTGACCACCTGTGTTCAGTATTTTGAAATGTTTTCATTTCCCTAGTACCATTTTTAATGTAAAGTTACTGAAACTTTTCTGTATAACCAAATTGTATTTAATTTGTCAAATCTTTATAATATATGTATGTATTATACAGTTTCAGCTATTATTATTTTCTTTTATTACATTTATAATTTGATCTTGCTGTGTTTTTAATGCCGGTGAATGTTGCTGAATTATTTGTATATGCAAATTGCAAGATCTAATACATTCTCATGCAAGAACAAAGTGTCGTTTTTATTCTCAAACTGTATTACTTTCTTTAAATCTTTTAATTTCATTCCTGTACTGTGTGTTCATTTAAATTAAGTATTGTAAAGAAGTTGAAATCCATTGTCTAGATAAATAATATTTCGGTATTATACTTATCTGTAGCTATTTGGAAGCAATATCCTTATTCATGCCATAACTGAAGCATTGTGCATATAGAGTGCGTATAAACTCTTAATAGTCAGGTCTTCCCAAACTGTATTAATAAGATATATCGGTACGGTGTATCTGTACAGCACCTACACAATGGTTCTTTGCTCTTCGGTCAAGCCCTGCCTCTAGCCCTTCCTTCCAGTGAAGTATCCGAATGGGGCAAAGCGGCATGAAGCTTAGAGGTTATGTTCCCCTGGAGGGACGCAGGGAGGAGGAGGGGAGCCCAGTACCATTTTGCAGGCTACTCAGTGGGATGTAGGAGTAAGTTTTGGTCTCTGGGGGAGATGGGATTTCACAAAGTGGGAAGATTCACGAAATGGGAGAGTGCTCACTGACAGCACAAAAAACCTTTCTTCTCTTTTGTATGCGAGTTGTAATAGCTCTGCGGTACACTACGGTATCATACCAAGATAAAAACAGTAGTTCAACTTTCAACTGTGTCACCCATTGAAAGCCCACTCTAGTTAACAGCAATTTCTTCATTAATTTCAACAGGCTTTGTATTGGACCTCGTGCCAAAAATAATCAAGATGGCCCACTGTTGCAGCAAGCATCGGGGGAAATTTCTATAAACTGGAAGTAAGTACTCTAAAAGATTACAATCCTAATGCCAAGCTAATATCAATGAGCTTTGAAAAGACTGAACTTTTTTATCAAGTATGATTTAATGAAGCAATATTTATGTTTGACCTCTTTAGCCCAGTTTCATCTGGTATGTCAACACCTAACATGTGGGAAGTACCTTTTCAGGTATTTTCTGACAATTTTTCCCAAATGAGTTTGAAAGAACTTTTAGTTTGTGTGCCCTTCTCATGAACTGTTGTTTCAGTATTTGCGCTTGGCAATCAGGCTGCTCTCAACACAAATTGAGCCATCCAGGAATAATTATAGCAACATGTTTCCCAGTAGTAACTTTACTTCAGGGTTTCTTTCTAAAGACAGCAAGCCTCTACATCCTGAGATGTCTTGGCTTCATCAAAAAGATAGATCTACTAATCAAGAATTTGCCTGCAGAGTTTTAAATACAGGGATGCACCACATGGAAAGACACAGCCTTTAGAAAATTAGTGTTCAGGAAAATATTGCTGTTTCTTACTGTGACACTAAATAGCACCAAATTAAGATCATTTTTTTTCATTATATGTAAAAGCTATTAATTTTTTTTTAATGATTCCAGGTGAGCTGATAAAATATGTTGGGTGATTGTATTGTATATTTTTAGCAGACACCAAGATGTAGAGCTTGTGAGCCCACTGAAAGTTCTCTTTGCATGAGAACAGACAAATGCCTTTGAATGGTTTCAGAAAACAGAACCATCTCAAGTATTAATCAGTTATTAACGAATCGTAGGTTAATTCACATATTCTTGATTACTACAGATTTGCACAATTTTTAGTGTAAAAGGGTCTGTGTAGCAGTACGGTAGAATCAACATTTTTAGTTTATTCAAGCAAAGTCATGGCGATTACAAACTGCGAGGCAAAGAATGGCTTTCCTCAGTGTTCACCCCGGTGCACTTCTGTTGGTCTTGTTTCTCTGTCAGAGATCAACAATAAATTGCATCTTTGTTATTATGCTGCCAACCATAATGTTCTTATTAACAACAAATCTAAAGTTGTAGAAAGTTTGGGATTACTTGATGCTTCCCTCCTTAAAGCAGCTAATGTGGCTCTTTAGATACTGTTTTGATAATAAAGTTTTCATATTTGCTTCTGACATCCTGTAAAAAGAGATTTAAGTGAGAAAGTGATGGTATAATTAAGACCCAATCAGTAGAAGTGTTTTTCTCCTGATAGATACTCTCTGCTCTCTACTATGTCCCATTTTAATGGGAAATCTGTAACAAATAGAAAAATCGTAAGACTTCACTGGAACATAGAAACAATAAAACTATACAGAGAATATGATACCTGTATTTTTTTTGCAATCTTGTTTATATATACATATTTTACTTAATTACATGTAAGAATCAAATTTTATCATTGTGCACTTCTCTAGCGATTATTTTTTCTTGGCTCATCTGATGAGACTGTGCACACCATTTTATTTCTACTTCTAAACATTAGAAAGAAATACCATAAATACCTTGTGTTTCATTATTGAGTTTTTGTACTTTACATTGTATGATACTAAGGATGGTTATGTGTTTAGAAACTTAACTTTTAGGGGAAAAAAAAGCACATTTCACTATAAACCGTTCATGAAAAATATTTATTTTAATAGGTTATTTAAAAAATATAACCCAAACAAGATCAAAAATATGTTTGTTCTGTACAGGACATGACAAGTCTAAGCTGTGCTTTCCTTAATACAAATTGTTCAATGCGTCTGAGAATTTTTCAAGCAATTGAACTTCACTGTGAATGTTCTTCATGTTAGGTATTAAAGGATTATGTTGCAATTTAGATAGTTTAGTAAAAGCTTTCTCCTAATGACTTTTATACATTTTATGTGCTACTTTGCACAGAGTAGGAGAATTACCAAATTATTAATCAAGACGAGACTTTGCCAAGAAACTTCTTTTCACAAATAATTATTTTTTTTTTCCTTTCACCCGTTTCCATTGTATCAGAAATTATTCCAGTGTTTTCCTGAATGTCACACTTAAACTATTAATAAACAGAACAAAAGATTGAAGTTACGATTTCATGCCAGTTGGGTAGATACAAAGAAAGCAAAACTATACCAGTCTGGAAGAGCTTAAGAAGGAATTAGTTAGCCCTTTTGCAATAGTATCAGATGATGAAGCTCAGTTTGTGCTCCTGGTGGCAGTGATCTGATACCAGGAGATAGAGTGTAGCAGGACAGGCTCTGGGCCACATCTTTACTGTTTCAGTACAATGGGCAGTGAGTGAGCAGCCCGAGTTGTCTCTATCCTGCTCATGGCCTCTCCAAGAGAAGATTATGTTTCTCTCTTCTTGGAGGCACCAGTACTACTTTTATTTCCTAGGAAACAGGTTTTCTTCTGCTTTTCTATTATTTTGCTTCAAAATGTTACACAAGTATTTTCTTGTTGAGTTTTTTTGTGGTCACCATGTGGTAGCCTATGGATCAAGCACAAGCTGTTTCCAAGGAAGCACATATGGAATGGCTTTCCTCCCTTGTTACAGTATTGCACACTTAATAGAGGTTGCTGTAATTTGCTGGGTACAGAGGAATCTTGCCCCAGTTATCATCAACCAGCGTGCAAATCACTACCACAAATAACAGATTTGCAAAAGGACTGAATGGGCAACGCACCCTTAGGGTGACCTTTTGGATTAAAAGTGAGTTGTTGAAGTTAACAGCACAACTTCCTCAAGTTTTTGTACCCAGATTAGAGGGGTTCACTGTTCCAGATACATTTATGGGTGAGCAGTACACTTACATATTATTTGACCAGTTCTGTAACTTTGTAGCTGACAACTCTTATACAGACACAGGAAAAAAAAAAAACAACCCACGCTCAGTCCCGGATACAGACTACAAAGCACTGATTTACATTTAAAAATTATGTATTTTAACTTGATATTGAGCGGTTTGCTTTCCTGTCATCTTTCATGGCTTTGAAGGCTGTATGTGAAAACAGCCTATTAGAAAGCTTGTTTTCAGGATGAGCTTTGGTAAAAGACAAAAGTTTTTGTTTCAAAATATTAGTGTTTCACATCAGATAGGGAAATTTGATCTTTTGCAGTTTCTGCCCCTTAGTAATGTTTTGTTGTGTTCTTTCACCATTTAAAAGAAAGCAGAAAATATTATTTCAGAGTACTTATTAAATGTGTATTTAAAATTCCGAAGCTTTTGAAGAGTTTTACTGGTATAAACGGTTTGTTTTAGATACATTGTTCAGCTGTAAATACACGTAAAGACCCCCTAGGAAGGATCTGACCTTAATATCTGTTAATGGCAATGATACCCAGTGTTAGAATTCTGATTTTGTTTGAATGTTTTACATCTAAATATAAGATTGTCCACTAGCAAAAAGCTATCGTGACAAGCAGAAGGTGTGAGAAGGTCATGACTTAATATGCTGATCTAAATTAAGCCCTCCTCCAAGCTTATAAAATGGACTTCAGAGTAATTTAATTCAAAGGAAAAGAAGAACTTTTAAAAAGCTGCTTACATCTAACTGTATCACATCTAAAGTCATCATACCATGTAAAATAGTATGTGAGGCAAACTAGATAATTAAATAAAATAGTTGTAATATCAAAAGGAGTTCTGCTTTATGAAAGGTCTAAATAGTAAAATTTTATCCTCTGAAGCCCAGAAGACTGGATGACCTTGTAAAAGGCTTTCCTCCCTTTGTATCTCTTTCCTCCACTCATGCGCAGGACTTTAACTTGGAAGTAAGGTCATCAGATTCCATGTCTCAATAATGCATATATATTGTAAAAATAAAAACATACCAGGCATCACTCAACAACCTGTCTATTTTCCCTAGTCATCCAGAGTGGGCAGGGAGGACCATAAAGTGTGTTGTCAGGGTATAAAGAAAGGAGTTGAGCAAGTCCGTCTTTGCTGTAAATAGTTATGGTGGAGATAAGGTTTGCTTTTTGAAGGAGTCTGGTGACTGAAATGTCTTAGCTCTGTGTATCTTTGAAATATGGTGTGTATCAAAAATATCATTCAAATTGGAACCCAGAGTGCTTCATCAGGATGTTTTTCCTGTGGTCATTTCCAAAGATAACAGCCAAGTTTCACTGTTACTTACCAGTTTATGTTTGATGGCTAGAAAACAGAGGGTGAAAATACAAGAAACTCAAACTTATTATGTATGTTACCCAGGTATATTTTAAATATACTCCTATATAAGAGTAAATTGTTCTACCCCTTTTTTTTTTTTTTCAAATGATTCAGAATTTCTACAGTAATTTCTGCTTACTTCTCCAGCAACACAGGTTAATTTGGCTTATATTTTTTTGGAACTACAGCCTGTAAATAATGTTTCAGACAGTCTTAGCTAACTGACGCCAGAGGAACAGTCTTGCTCCCTGTCCTCTCCAGTACTGTCCTGCCAGGGAGGGGAAGAGTGTTGTTACCTGAAACTTCATCTGCTGTCTGGCAAATCTCTGTCTCCTGTCTCCTTGTTTTTAAAGTACTTTCCAGTACTGTTTCATGGAGGTGAAACCAGCACATTCTTATCTCTTTTCTAGAAGTCCCAAAGTTTTCATTACGCCCTAGGACATCAAAAAAAAAAAAAAAAAAAAAAAAAGAAAGAAAAGAGAGAGAGAGAGCCAAGAGGGAGCTTGCATTCCAAAACTTAGTGTTATGCATCACATAGAGGAGGTCCTGGAGAATAAGGTGAGGTGGTTGGGGCCTATAAATTGCAATTTCAGACCACTGGTACAAATGTTCAAACTACAGAAAGCACTGAATGTAGTGATGGAAAGTGCATTTTAAAAAGATATCTTGTGTATTCTGGAGACAGTTATGTATGGTTGAAAGCCTTTCCAATCTGAAAAACGTTCCTGATCTGAGATTATATAAGCTTGGGTGGGGCCTTGGACAGCCTGACGCAGTGGGATGTCCCTGCCCATGGCAGGGGGGTTGGAACTAGATGATCATTAAGGTCCCTTCCAACCCAAACTATTCCATGATTCTATGATTCTGTATTCAAAGGTACCTTCCTCTTCTTGGCCATTTTCAAATCATGGCTTCTTCTCACTTCTAATACCCAAAGATATCTCATTGATGAGATAAATTTTTAGATTTATACAAGCATGATAGCAATATGAAAAATATAAGCCTGATCAAGGATGAGGAGGGCAACAATATTGAATGTGTCTAGGAATAGCTCTTTGTACCCTTGTGTGACTTTGTACCCTTGTGGTTTGGTTTGTGTCCTTTTTTTTTTTTTTGCTTCTGCCTTCAAATACACAGAAGCACAAATAGTATTTCTCTTGATTCCTGATTATCTTACACATTCTCAAATTTGAGTCTTGGCAATGAATTCTTGCTGTCACCAAAATCAGGGAAAGAAACTTCTTAACATGAAGCAGAGGTCTTAAGAAGCAGGCATTCTTTTTAATAAGGTACCAGATATATGTGGGGATCGATCCTCCTACTGTATATACTGGCAACTACAAGTAGCAGGTTATTCTGCCCCTGGACTCGGCACTGGTGAGACCACACCTAGAATCCTGTGCTCAGTTCTGGGCCCCTCACCACAAGAAGGACGTTGAGGCTCTGGAGCGTGTCCAGAGAAGAGCAACGAAGCTGGTGAGGGGCTGGAGAACAAGTCTGACGAGGGGCGGCTGAGGTACCTGAGGGTGTTTAGCCTGGAGAAGAGGAGGCTGAGGGGAGTTATTGCTCTCTACAACTTCCTGAAAGGAGGTTGTGGAGAGGAGGGAGCTGGGCTCTTCTCCCAAGTGACAGGGGACAGGACAAGGGGGAATGGCCTCAAGCTCCACCAGGGGAGGGTCAGACTGGATATCAGAAAAAAAGTTTCACAGAAAGGGTCATTGGGCCCTGTCAGAGGCTGCCCAGGGAGGGGGTAGAGTCGCCATCCCTGGAGGTGTTTAAAAGACGGGTAGACGAGGTGCTCAGGGACGTGGTTTAGTGGCAGATAGGAACGGTTGGACACGATGATCCAAGAGGTCTTTTCCAACTGAGTGATTCTATGACGATCTGCCTTTCCACCCCCTCCCTCTTTCCACCCCCTCCCTCTGCCCCTGCACCCCCTGCCTCCCCGCCCAGCCCCGGTCCGAGCCCCAGCCCGCCGGAAGGGGTGCGGGCAGAGTTAAGGGCAGGGCCGGGCGGGTTTTCACGCGGAGCGCCCCGAGGCGCGAACGGCTCCCGTTTCAAATCAAACGGTCCCTGTGTTCCCTATTGGCTCCGCCGCGAGGCCACGTGACCGCCCCTTCCACCAACCGCGAGTCGGCGCGCGCCTTTTCGAAAGAAAACCTGTCGCGGTGCTTCTTACGCCGCGGCTTTTTTTTCTCCTTCCGCCAACCCGCCATCAGTCAAGCCGAAAAGAGTTCGACCGCCGAGAAGCCCCTGTCCTATGGCCCGAGCTCGGTGCTTCCCGTCAACCAGGTGACGGCGGGCGGACGTACCGTGTCTGTCAGCAGGTGAGGGCGGGGGGGAGGCAGGCAGTACCGGAGCTGCCTGCGCCTCAGCCGTGCTCCGTTGGGGTGCGGCGGAGGGATCCGTTCGGCGGGAGGGGGGGTGCGGCGTCCCGCGGCGCGCAGGAAGGCTCAGTCGGCGCCGCGCGCTGACAGGAGGGGCAGGGCCGGCCCCGCGCTGCAGGTAGGAGGCGGCCGGGGGGCGGCGAGGCTTCGGGGGGGAGCGGGGAACCGGGCCCGGGGACGCGGCTGGGAGGAGCCGGGGGCGAGCGGCTCTGATACGAGAAGTGGTTACTGTTGCCAAGAGCGCAGTGTTTTGGTTCGACTTAAGTAGAGTGGAGGTACCCCACAGCAATTGTGGCGTTTTTGAAAATTAGGCTATTCCTCTGATAGCGTCTGTCTGCCCCATCTCTGGAGGTGTTCGAGGCTGGTTGGGGCCTTGGGCAGCCTGAATAGAATAGAATCAACAGGTTGGAAAAGACCTCTTGGATCATAGAGTCCAACCGTTCCTATCTGCCACTAAACCACGTCCTTGAGTACCTCGTCTACCCGTCTTTTAAATATCTCCAGGGATGGGGACTCTACCCCCTCCCTCGGCAGCCTCTGCTAGTGCCCCATGACCCTTTCTGTGCAGATTTTTTTCTTGATATCTAATCTGAGCCTCCCTTGGTGCAGCTTGAGGCCATTCCCACTCGTCCTATCTCCCATCACTTGGGTGAAGAGCCCAGCTCCCTCCTGTCTATAACCTCCTCACAGGTAGCTGTAGAGAGCGATAAGGTGTCCCCTCAGGCTAAGCAACCCCAGCTCCCTCACCCGCTCCTGGTAAGGCTTGTTCTCCAGCCCCTAGTGGGATCTAGTGGGAGGTGTCCCTGCCCATCGCAGAGGGGTGGAACTGGATGGGCTTTAAGGTCCTTTCGAACCCAAACTTCTATGATTCTATGTTTTCTTTCAAACAAGTCCTTTTTCACACACTGCGTTCTTTGGTGATGATAACGTCTGATCTGTGCGGAACAGTTGTGTCTTCTGTGATCACTTGTGTTTGCAGTGTTTCCCCATTTCAAATGCAAGGTCAGGCAGAGCTGACTCCAAAGCTCCAAATTAGCGAGTCATTTAACTGTTGGGAAGTTTATAACAACATTAAGATTAGTCCTTGGAAAGCAATAGAATACGCATAAAATTTCTGGGAAAATTTATACACGTGTACGTAAGTGCATATATTCTGTCCTCAGCTCTTGTCTGGCTGCACATGATCGGTGGAGAGCACTCCCTCGTGTTGCCCAGGCCTGGTAAAGGATGCTTGCTTTTCAAAACTCCCAAACGAGTAGAGAGTTGATTGGCCGGTACTTTTGGCGTTATCACCCGTTGATGGGCGTCTGCTTTCCGGCGGCCGCCCGTATCCTGCCCGAGGGAGCCTGCCGGGCTCGTAACTGCGGGGTAAACTCGCGGTTTTCCCTTGTAGGAGTTGGTGGAAGCCCTAAACAGGGTACTTCGTGTTAGGAAAACTGAAGCCTGCCGTTTCCTGTAGCGTGCAAAGTACAGGCTTTTCATAAGGCTGCTGTCAGGTTTGTCCGAGGGTGCGTTTTGTTTATCTCGACAAGTATTTTATCGTATCAAACTCAGCAAAAAAAGTGAAGAAGCGTCACTGAACTACCTGGGGTCCCTTGTATTTAGCTTGCTGATTTCAAGCCTGTAATATGTGATAGTGCATTTTGTGTATAGCTTTTTTTGAGGCTTGTACTCCGTGGCACAATCATGTTTATATGTGAAAAGAATAGCGTATCTGGTTGTGCAAACACTGTGTTTGGGGCTTTTTTGTAAGTTAAGCGTCGTTCCTTCTGCTTTCCTTGTACGTGCAGGCACAGACGCACTTGCCACCCTCTCAGTTTTATCGGCAGCCTCTCAGGAGATCCTAGCAGCCGCTGAACTTTCAGCCTCCTGTTCGGCTGTCTTCCTGCGAGTGCTCCTTCGCGGCAATGCCACCGTTGTCTCCTTTTTCAGGTGGATACAACTATAGTTAATTGATACCTGTTTCCTTTAAAATCAAGTCTAAGATTTTCCATTTAGATAAGAGAATGTGTAATATTTAGACTTAGGCAAGGAGGACTGACTGCTGAGGTGAAAAAACTTAAGTTGATTATGGGAAGAAATACCATATGTGTTGCCCCTGCCAAAGCTCTGATGCCAAAGCAAATCCCAATTACATGTGTAAAAGTGGGACAACTGAGTTTACATGAACATGTGATGACTGCCCTATAAGCGTCAGTTTCTCCAAATACTTCCTGCCTTCAAGTTCCCGTGTAGGATTGCAGTGCCTGCTCGGGGTAAATAGTTCCCAGTTTTCTACACTAGCATGCACGTGTAAACATCACTGAGAATCTTTTGCTGTGCACTGGAAAAGGTCTCTTGAACAGAAATAAAAAAAGTAATGACATTTATTTTCTTTCATAAATATGTAAAGCATTATTTGGGTGAATTATTTTGATCTTCTTTCATAGGTAAGATTCTTTACACTTGAAGATGCCGCTCTATGGGAATATTATTGTAATTAAACGGAATGGGACTGATGGAATTACTTTTCCACTCACTGCAAGTTGTTGTCTGTTTGGAAGGTGAGAATTAGTTGAGTACTTGTATACGTCAAAATAGTATTAGTGATATTTTTCCTGGAGATTGTATCTTTTAATACTTAAGAAAAAATAAATGCTTGTTTATTTGTAAATGGTGTTCAAGGGAGGTGATACTGAACTAAGGTAAATTGTAACACTAAGAAGTTGAACTTAATTTTTGTTAGTGCTTCTCGTCAGTTTCTTGCCGGAACTACTTTTTCCCTTCTTTTTTTAAGTTTCTGGCCAAAGTAATAAAAAGTAATACACAGTTGACAAGCAAGTGATAACGTTCTTTTATTCAGAGGCAGTTTCCAGATAATTGACTAGTGTAGAGAAGCGAGGTACATTGCTTGGTGTAGAACCATCCATTATTGGTGCTTTTCTCAATCTTTTTTTTATTCTCTAAAACCTCAGTTGTGGAATACATCAACCAATATATTAAAAATTACTAAGAACTTATATCTTCTCCTCCAGTCTTGAAACTCATTGTAACTTACATGAGTTATAGTGGGTTTTGAGCTTGAGCCAGCTATTTTAAGTTAAAAGTTAAAATCAATATACCTGAATGGTGTGTGTGAAGACTCGACTAGATGATCTTAATGTAAATAGGCTTCAAAGAAAATGTTTTTATGTCTCTTAATCTTGGTCTGTTCAGCAGTTTACTGACTGATAGCTATCTTAAATAACTGTAGTTACTCAGTTCAGAACCAAATTCCATAGTGAAAGTATGGAAAGCACTTGACTGTCAACAGTACGGTTCTTTGGCTTCAGCAGAGCTGCCCAGACAGTTGGTAATTAACGCTGCAAACATTAATTTCTGCTAGCTGCGTCAGTGAGAGGTGTCAGGTACTTCTATGAGCCGTGCCTCTGGTATGACAGGTGATACGTTTGCTGCCTAAGATCTACAGCATGTCAAAACCATCAGATTAGCTTAACAAAAAACAGAAATAAAGAAATGGTATACACTTAGGGAAAACAGCTTTCACTTACTAACAACTTTTAAGAAGGTAGAAGTGGCTACCCAGGTGAGACCAAAGGTCCATCTACCTAATATGGATCGCTTTCTGAAACAGAGTAACAAATGCCTAAGAGCAAGCTTTAACACCAGGTGCTGGGGTTTTCTAAAAATATTCCATGAGTCTTTGAGAACTTGCAAGTTGGGAAACAAGTTAATCTCAAACCACTAGGTATCTGTTGTAGAAACATCTCTTTCAGCTTGTTGTGAAATCTGGGTTTTTTGGGATCTGCGTGTTTTGCATATCTTTTCTAATTTGGGTTCTCTGATGTTGTAGAAGTGTGAGCTCCTGTTTTTTTGTTTTTGTTTTTTTTTGCTACAGTTGAAAGACTTAGTTCATTTTTACTGTTCCCAAATTTAAGAAAGCATTCCCCTGCTGTACAATTATTAGCTGAAAAGTTGAGAAATCATCTAATTCTATAGCAGTCAGATTTTTATGTCTTCGGTGTTTTTTTGAAACTTGCATTGTATTTTCATCCACAGGAGAACAGAATGTGACATTCGCATCCAGTTGCCTCAGGTCTCGAAAGAACATTGTAAAATTGAAGTAAACGAAAACAAGGAGGTAAGCTATACATTTTTTGAGATGTATGCATTGCATTGTTGCATCTCATCAGGCTACTGAAATGTTTGTTTTATTTTTAGGCAATATTGACTAACTTAAGTACAGTAAATCCTACGCAGCTGAATGGTAGTTGTTTTCAGGAACCTGTACCTCTGAAGCATGGAGATGTGTTAA
This sequence comes from Cuculus canorus, assembly GCF_017976375.1. Classification (NCBI taxonomy): domain Eukaryota; kingdom Metazoa; phylum Chordata; class Aves; order Cuculiformes; family Cuculidae; genus Cuculus; species Cuculus canorus. Next base: position 31,296,218 of record NC_071407.1, read on the forward strand.
CTATTATTGATCGTTCTTTCAGGTAAGTGCTGGTAACAAACTGTTGATGCCTCAGTTCTAAAATGTGTTCTGCAAGTAAATGATGCAGAGAGATTTGTGAATGAAGGCTCTTACTCCTGGTGAAAGATACAGAAAATGGATGTAGATAAGTGGGAAAAATTAAAATGTCCTTTTACCATCTTCAGAAGCTGAAGTTAATCTAGTTTATTTCATATTTCTTTACAATATCAGATAGACTTTCTTCAGAAGGCAGGATTGCTAAAAGATGTTTTTTATCACTTTTATATTACGTTAAGCTAAGCCAATAAAGATAGAATTGTCTAGAGAGATCGCTTCGATTTTTCAAGAATAGTCGTTTTTAGGGGAAAAATTAGAAGTATTTTGATGTAGTTCAAGCCTTTAAAAATTATGTGCATGTATTTTTGGGAGTGGACAATTAGGCCATGTATCTTAATAATGGGAATTTTAGTCATCAGGTATTTGACAAAAAGTTTTTTTTCTAACTTTTTAAATATTTCTTCCAGATTTGAATATCCTCTCCAGTCAACTCCAAGAAAAAGGCGTTCTAGAACTCCAAAAGAAGATGCACCACAGGTAATTTTTGTTATAGGCTTAATTTTTACAAGTGCATTGGTATTAGTAGTGATATCACATTCCACTTCCTTGTTCTGTTTTCTCATTAAAAATAATTTTTCAGCCATAGATTGCCTTTCTGCTTGAAAATATGAATAATCTCTTTCAGATAAATACCTTTTTTAAAGTTAATAATGTATTAATTTTAGACTTGATGGTATCTGCTAATAGATACTTAGTAATCTATGATGCACCTAATACAGGTAAGCTATTAAACATTAATCCTTAGCTTTTTTGGGAGGGAGGATGGGATCCAAGAAATGCAGAGTATGAGCATTGGTTGCCTTTGTAATAGGAAGGCTTGCCCTAGAGATTTAACTTTCTTTTTATTTTTTTTCAAAAATGGTCCGTTGTTCTTTGTTCTATGTGCTAGTGTGCTAGTGTATTGTTGGAATTTCCAAGTATCAAACTAAACCTATCTTTTAATAACTTATTTTCTCTTAGCTCCTTTTTTTGTTCTCAACAGTTTTATCCCTTAAAGGGATAGTGTTAGTTTGTGAGTACTGTGGTTACTGAAAGACTTTATTTTTTTAGTGTTATAGTTCTCTTATTTAAATAAGAAAACTTCCACTATCTCTGGTAAGAAGACGAGACTCAAATGTGCTTGTGTATATTCTTATGATACAGCTTTTTAGAGCCAGTAATTTCAATGATAAAACAAGACTTAAACCCGTGGCTATACGGGGCCTCAAATGTGAATTGGTCAACAGTCTTAAATTTTGAAATATTCTAGGATATCATTTGAATACTTTTAAGCCTGCTTAGTAAACAATGTTTATACTTTTATAAATTTAGTATTTTTCAATGTGCAGTCAAAAGCTAAACTTGTTGCTCAGCTGTAATATTGCACAAATTTCCACGTTCTTCATGTTCAGCAGGTGGCAGAAGAGGAATTATTGCAGAAACGAACTTCAGGATCTAAAAGTCTTCGTGCTTCAGGTTGGTACTTGTTTTACAGGGGGGTTATTTTCCTCTTCCCCTTCAACTGCATTTAAGTTTTCCCTCTTAGCCTAAGAGGAAACAGAAGGTTGAAAAGAGCAAGAGACTCTTTTTTTAGGACTTTTCAGTCTTGAGTGCAATACACCTGGCTGTGTCAGTGTGCTATCTCATCATACTTGGATGGTGTGATTTATCAAAGCTAAATCCTGCTAGAAAAAACCAGCTTAATTACATCCTGACAAATGGGCAGTAACAGTCAGCCTGGAACTGGCAAAATCCATATATGTTACTCCAAGTCATTTGTGAAAATTCAGCGTGTGAAGAAGGGAATACAGCACACCAGTTTTGCAAATGTGATGTAAACATCAGTTGAAACAGATATGTGAAACAATTACCTATTACAGTTTACTTTTCAGAAGCATCAAATAAGTATAACATGGTAAATGGACCTTTGTGATTAAAATTTAGCTTGCAGTTCTCTGCTGGCCTAGAATACTGCTATATCCCTTTTGAGCAAACATTGCATTATCTTGTGTATTCTTTGCTAATAAGGAATTGAAATGGAGACATATAGGCACGGTTAGTTTTGCTGATTGAAGTAATAATTTACAATAGCTGTTCCATGTAGACCAGGTAAAAATCTTATAGTTACTGAGTCTTGGGTAGTTGTGGACCAGGGGTTGGCTAAATAGCAGGACTTCACCTTCCTATCCTTAAGTAATGCTACTTTCATGGGGAGACTGAAGTTTTTTTCTCCTTTCTCAGAAGGTGACTGATTGGCTTTTCCTTGTGTTTCTGTCTTTACCTTTATCATTACATCGCAATTAAATCAACATGTATCAGCATTTGTTTTGGCAGGCATTTATGCTGATCTAAGTAGCATTGAGAGACAGACCTTGTAGATGTATAGATGTATGTGAGGTATCAGTTTCCTGCAGCTTAAAAAGATGCCTCTTATCAGGTGAACTCTGTTAGCTTGCATATACCCTTTGCTCATGGAAAAAGCTGTTAAGCATGCTACCTCAAGCTTCCTAGGATGCAGCTTATAGATCAAAATGGAATGGCAGCAAACATGCAGTCTAATTTGGGGAGTGAAAGCTCTGCTTTATTGTCTGGCTTTATCCTGAAGAAGCATTGCCACAGCTTAAGCAATGTAGCATCTGTGTAAACACAGAACAAAAACCAGTTTGAATTGTGGTAAAGTGATGTAAACGGGTGTTTAATTCTGTGCTTGTAGATTTGTCTTACGATGGCCATGAAAGAGTCATAGGAGCCATAGATTCTGAAGAAAAACGAAAGTGTGAAATACCAAGTGCCTTACCTGAGGACAAATGCTAGATTACAACTTCAAATCTCTGTTAAACATTTCAATACTAATGTTTCTGTTATGAGACGAATTGTTAGCAGAGCTTTATTTTCAGTACCGTATGCTGGACCCTGGTTTACCATCTTGGGAGAGGAAAGGCAGAAATTTTTATCTGTGTTTATGGAACTCATATTTGTAGTTTTGCGATTTTTAAGTAACTACACTTTTATTACTTTTTACTTTGTTTTATTTACTTCGTAGATAATGCTGATGGTGGAGAAAAAAATGCCGATGAAAATAAACAAAGTACAGAGGAAAATATTTCCAAAGCTTTACCCATCAAATCTCAAACACCCAAATCTTCAAACAGAATACGTCAATCTTTTAAAAAGCAGAATGAAATCTCTCCCTTTAGTAAACTCTATGAAAAACTGAAACATGAGATTAAAGCGAAAAAACATCTGCATGAGGGAAATGCAGCACAACAAGCTGCAAAAGAGGATGGTAACACTGTTCTGCTAGAACCAAGCGCTCTGATTTCATCATCAGGTTGTGTTTATGATCTCGGAAGCCTGACTAAAGAAAGAGAAATGTGTGGAAGTGAAAATATCGAAGACTGTAGAATAAAAACAACACAAGAAGTAATCAGTTCAGAATTTAACCATATCTCAGTAGGAAGTGCTACCAGGAAGAGTTTGACCAGAAGTCCTCGAACACGTGTTTCAAAGGAGGTATCAAGAGATACTGGGAAAAGTAGCTTGCAAGATCATATGGAACTAAGTACAGCAGACAAATCTAAAAGTACTGAAGTTGCAGCCAGACCCAGTAAGAATAATGATGGAAATGCAGTGTTTTCACTGAAGCAGTGCCCTATAGAATCCTTGGACTATGCAGAGAGATTGAAAATATACAGCTCTGCAGTATTATTGGATAAACCGGAGCAAACAACTGACACGAATGTTTCTGAAGTAGATAAAAATGTTCTGTCTACACCAACGCCCAGAAGGAAGAGTCCTCGGTCTCTTTTCATATCGCCTGCCAAAGAAACTAGTGGAATGAATCTTGTAAACACTGATACTCCAATAATTCAACGACGTGCATCATGGAAACGTAAGTCTTTTTCAGAAATTTTGGCAGAAACTCAAAGGGAAGATTCAGTGTGCAGAAATGACGGCCTCAAACAACTGCCTTTGACAGAAAATAAATGTTTAAAACAAAGACAAAATAGTAAAGAACATACACCAGAAACACCTGTAAAAGAAGAAATGCCCAAAGAAATTTGTGATCAGGAAAACTTTATTAACACAAAAGGAGGACGTTCTGAAACTCCTGTCTCTCTTTTCTTTGGGGACAACAGTCCCCGAAGAAATAGCAGGCGAAGTAAAACAGTGTCAAACACAAGCGTCCATTCAGAGACACCAATTTCAGAAGAGTTAACATCAGAGCTGGCATCTCCTGATAGTCAGATATCTAAGTCTGGAAGAAAAAGGGGTAGGCCAAGGACATCTGGGCTGCTACCTGAAAAAGCATTGGACTCGAATGTTGTTCAAGAACATCATGATAAGACTACAGGCAGAAAGGACAGTGGAACTAAAGAATTGCGGACTGCAAGTGGGGATCACCAGAAACTAGATTCAGAAGATACCGGTGTTGTAAGGTCTCGTAGATTGTCAAAGAGAAGATCTTCTGGAAGTGCTACTGTGCTGCAAGATAATGAGGCTGTCTCAGAAATTAATATTTCTGGCCTATTGGTTGGAGAGGAATCGGGTAAATATGTTTAATGCCCCGCCTTGATTTTTTATTGAGAAGTTCTTTTAGCATTCTTATGAGAATTTTTCCACTTGCAGAAAATCTAGACCTCATTTCTGACGTATTACTTCTAAAATATTTATCGTGTAGTTACAGTTGACCATAAAAACATACAATAATATGTATGAAAGTTTACTCCACAACTGAGTCAATTTCTCCTTAAGAGAAATCTTAAGGATTTCCTTCTGATATGTTTCCTACTTTGAAAATAGTAGTTATCTGTGTAGTTCATGCTGGTTAAAATGTTAGCTTGGTTTCTAGTTATACAGAAATATTTTCGATTGCTATTCTCAGGCAACTCAAGAAGGGTATCTCAGAAGAGGAAAAGCGGTGACTTGTTACTTCAGCCTTCAGGAAAAAGAAAGAGAGTGTCTTTTGGTGGTCATCTAAGTCCAGAACTTTTTGATAAAAGTTTGCCTCCCAACTCACCCCTTAAAAAAGGTGCAATTCCTGCGAGACTGAGCTTACCGTTTGGAAACTCTCCTCGTGCAGTTCTGAAAAAAGCTCAGGGACTGAAGCCCTTTGCAGTCCAGGTAAACACTACAATTAATCTAGTTGCTAAGACAATGTGAACAGAATTTATAAATTAAATGACTTCTAAAAATTAATTAAAGATTAGTAGTAAACCTTGTTAGATATATGTTGTGAAGTGGAAATTTTAATTGCAAATTAAAATGGTATTTGGAATTAGCAAATTTTAATCAGCATTTTTTTAATTTCTCCATTGTAGGAAAGGGCTTATCTTACCATTTATATCTACCTGGTTTTATACAGGGATTGGTTTTTTTCTTCACCTTGCGTGCTATTGCTCATTCTCATGCATATGTGGGAGTATATTTCTCTGTGTTTGTGCGTAGCAGCAGTGTCTACAAGCTACAGTTTACCATAAATGACAGAAAACAGAACAGTAGTTTGTGGGCAGACTGTGTAAACTACTGCCACTTGGTTTGGCTAGAAGTTTGAAAGCATGTGCTGTTGATTTAAACCAGTTAAAATATGTCTAGTGTACTTGATATGAACAAAACTTTGGAATAAAGTGGAATAGTAAATTCAGTTAATTTATTCAGTTGAATTTGCATTTGTCTTTTGAGAGTATTTTGAACTTAGAACTTGTTACAAGTTTGTTTTCAAAGACTAACACTTAAGGCTTGTTAAATGATCTGATGATATTTTATACTATTGTATTTACTTCTCAAAGATATTGATGAGCATTTGTAGTTCAGCCAAGTGCAGAAACATCTTTGTGGTGGTTTTTGTTTTTTCATACCAGGAGGTTTCTGAACATTTGCAGAAAGAAAAAGTATCACCAAAACATCTGCCAACCCAGAAGTCGCCAACTGCCTCCCCTGTCTCTGGGAAGGCAACGCCTGGGTTTGCTTTAGGCTCTCCAGCACCTTACAGAAAAGGACGTTTCTCTATTTCTTGCGTCACGACACAATTACCAATTGCAGAAGAGAAGGATGCTGTTGCGGAAGACATGAACACAAGGGAGAAAAATGATACCCCAGTGAAAACACCTCAGTCTTCTCACAGTAACCAAGATGATAAAACCTTTGTAAAGGCTACACCTGACAAATTAACAAGAAGTGCACAACCTGCTTTGAAGGTCACTTCCACGAAGAGGAGAAGTGGGGCTGTAGCAGTTCTCAAAGCAAAAAGAAGAAGTGGTGCCTCCAGTGCCAATTTACTAGGTTTGTTTGAGCAGTTAATTTTTAGTATTAATGCTGTAAAATACAGGAACAAGACTGAAGAAAGCCTTTCATTATGCAGGGGCCACCAAATGACTGACATATCTTCTGATGGCTATTGCAGTTGTTGGAAACAATGGGGATTTGTGAAGCGTCATATTCTCTCGTATTCATAAAACAAATTACTAAAGTATATATATTACTGAAGCAGTATTTAGAAAACAAATCTTAATCTTCAGACGTAGGAAAATAGTAGAGTTAAGGTTCTCTTTGCAAGGTTAGTTGCAATAGTAATCCTTCAAGTGGTACTGAGTTAAATTAAATTTTATTGATTGCATCAATTTTGAATTTTATACACAGCTGACAACTTTTGTCACAACCTTAGAGTGCACTTAGCTGTTGACAGTGGTGTATAACAGAGGTTATATAAAAAATGGGATGATAACTGGGTGTTAATTCGATTATTTTGAATATTTGGATTGTAATGTTAAATACTGGTTTGAAATAGTTTTGGCAGCACTGGAAACTGATACAGGGAAGCCTTATCAGTTCATGAAATATTTCTCTTTGAAGAAACTTAGAGATAAGGTGTCTTTGTCTTCTGTTTTCATAAATGTAGATCAATTTAACTCTTTCAAAGCTGAATTCAAAGCTTCCCACCAACTATTCACCCAGGAATTTTTATTACTCTTTACAATCTCTGTTTTTGTAGTCAAAATTTAAAATCTTAAACAACATACTGTGGACAGTGTCCCCATGGTGGTCTCATCGGTATTACTACATAATGAGATAAAATCGTAGGCCTTCACAATACTTCCTGGTTAATTCAGGTGTAAGTGCTATTAGTTTTTTAGTAAAATAAGGGGGGATTTTTTTCAGTGCCTTTGGTTGCTCCATTCATTATAATAGCACTTCACAAATATTAAAGACACAATTATTTTTCACCACCTCTCTGTAATGTGTGAGTGGTTTTTAATATCGGTACATCCATTTCTTTTGTAATGGGAAAAGAACGCCACAGTTCTTAAAAAAATGTTTAGAGGTCTACTTTATATCCAAAATAAAACTTTCCCCGGTGACTTTTCAGATAATTTCCTGCATGTTTAGCATTTTTTCTATGTATTTTGAACACCTTAGCAATAACAACTTTTCAAAGTTGCTGTTATTTGCAGACTTTCCCCAACTTGCACAGCAGTTCTGGCAATAGACTACTATTATGCTTTTTTCAGGAGCAGCATTCCCTTTTTATCTCTACTTAAAAAAAAAAAAAAAGTGTGTTTTGTTTTTTTTTTTTTATTCCTGTTTTCTTATAGCCTATTTCTGAAGTAAGCTAGGCAGATGTCCTACCACCTTACAGCTTCATTTTTATTACACAACTGTAACTGATTCCTTGGCTGTGTACAGAATGATGCTGTGATAAAGATAACCTTGCTTTGGGAATTTTCAAAGTATGTTATAAGGAGAAGGAGATACTAGAAAAATTATGGCGAGTGTGTGTAGACTTTAATGCTGTAAGCAGTATAAATAAATAATTTTCTGACTATGAAATTCCTTAGGAACATGGTGAAAGAAATGCTGGGCATGTTTCACTTAGAAGCCATTTCTCTGATGTTATATCTCATGTCCCACCAGGGAAAAATTGAAGTATAATAATGAACAAGACTGAAAGGCTCATGGCAAATTTCTGCTAGGGAAAAAGTATTTCCTTACAAAACCAGCAAGGACAGAATTGGGTCAGCATTCAGTTCTGGGATCTAACATTTATTTGACATTGTTTAAAACTTGTTTAGCTGTGGAAAGCCATACTGGGTATTTGGACAGTTGTTAAACTTCAGCTGAAATTGGGTCCTCCAACTGAAAGCATTTCACAGAGCACGTTACTGTAGGTATTGTCAGGTGATAAAAACCCACCACTTTGCTGTGATTGGCTGCAGCAAATCCATTGGAATTATAAAGAAATAATGATGAACTTCTATTTGTGTAGCTGAGAATTGAAGTGCTTATTTCTCTTCTGCTTTCTAGTTGCAAAGTCTTGGGCAGAAGTGGTAAAATCAGGTGTTGCAAGACCCCAGTCCAAGACTGTTAAAAAAAGTGTCCGAAAAAGAAGGTCCCTGAAGAAGATAATGCAGTCATCAAAGGTATTCTTTTTTTTTCCCCCCCACGTTTACTTTTTTTTTCTGCCTAACCACAGAACAGCTTGTAGGTATTTTGCTACAGAAGCTGGAAGCATATGATGCTAAATGGGTGTTAAGATCTGTGTCACAGCTTATAAGAAATGTAGATTTTTATATAAAAGGAATCTCTGTTTACTAACACTTTCTTTTCAACTCTCTTGTTTCTCCTCTGCAGACTCCAGAAAGAAAAATAAAAGGTCATTTTAGTACAGGTCATGCAGAGTCACCTGCTACAATAGTTGTAGGTAGAGCTTATGCCACCACAGTCAGAACGGCTGGACAGGTCCCTAAAGTGGTGAAAAATCCTCTCTTGAAGCTGGACATGAACATGGATGAAAGCTTCACAGGTAAGCTTTTAAAGTCTATTGCTCAGTCTGCCAATTGCTTATTTCTTTTGTTAATGTTCATTTCTCTGAACACAATTTATAGGAATGACCGAAATGTTTCAAACCCCAGAAATCCAGAGTGGAAAAACATTACCTTTGGCCGCTGTTCAGAAGACTGATTTTACACCAACATGTACTGCAGATGATATTTCTGAATTACACACTCCTGAAGAGTCTGGTATGTTTGTTGTTTGAAAAGAAAGGCGATGTTTAGATATATTTAGGGGTATTGGTGTGTGCCACTTCACACAGTGAGTAGTTTTGGCATAGGCAGACTCAATGTGTTGAGATGAAGCATCTGCAATCCAGAAAAGGATATATATTTATATTTTATCATATATATTTATATTTTATCATATATACCCATGAAGAAGATGAGGTCACTTGGAGCTTGTTCAGCTTGGAGAAGAGAAGCCTGGGAGGTGTTCTTATTGCAGCCTCCTCAAGGGAGGCAGCAGAGGATGAGGTGCTGATCTCTCTCTGATGACCAGTGATAGGACGTGAGGGAATGGAGTGAAGCTGTGTCGGGAAGTTCAGTTTAGACATGAGGAAAAGGTTCTTCACTGAGAGGCTTATTGGTCACTGGAACACACTCCCATGGGAAGTGGTTATGACACCGAGCTTCTCAGAGTTCAAGGATTGTCTTGGACAATGCTGTTAGTTGTATGGTTTAGTTTTAGGTAGTCCTGTGAGGAGCAGGGAGTTGGGACTTTGATAATCTTTATGGGTGCCTTACAACTTGAGATATTCTATAAAATAAATTAGGCAAAAATCTTTTGTCACTTTTTTCTTGCTTGGTATTGGAAAGGTCAAATGTTTGTTCTTTAATGTGAAAATTTATGATTTATGTCTGGTACTGCTTCAAAATACAAAGGAAATTGCAATAATAAACTTGCACCACTAGAAATTTTAGGGATAACAGAAACCATTAATTCTTTTATCAGATTAAATTAGAAAAAATAATATATTTTTTGTAGTCAGTTTTATTTAATGTATGCTGTGCCTTGTAGAAGCTAATTATCAAATCAGTTGTTGAAGCACATTTTGGTTTGTACGAGGCTCAGGCTGTTTGAATCCATTTTACTTGGATATACAGCAATTAGAATGCTTGGATTTCCTGCATAATTCTTTTTCCAAATTTCATAAATCTACTACTTATTTCAGGAGAGATGGTGGTGTCACCCTTAAGTGGTTCGGAAGCTTCAGAACGGCAACAAAATACTCTAGGCATCTGTTACATTCTGAGAGACAAGTCCCTAAAGTCTATGTTTGATGCAATATCCACAAAAACTCCCCAAAAACCCGAAGATACACTAGAAGAAAATATTAGCATGGATAGTTCGTTAGTAATTCCAGAAAAACAAGCATCTCTAGTGAAATCAGTAAGTAAAAGGAGGACTCCAAAGCAGAAGTTGGAACCATTTGAGGTCATGTCAGGAATCAAGCGGATTTTAAGGACCCCAAAGCAAAGGTCAGAAGCAGTAGAGGACTTGTCAGGCATCAAGCATCTTCTGATGACACCACAGCAGAAGCCAGATCCAGCTGAGGTCCTGTCAGGCATCAAGCAGCTCATGAGAACCCCACAGCAGCAGCCAGAGCCAGCTGAGGTCCTGTCTGGCATCAAGAGGCTCATGAGAACCCCGCGGCAGAAGCCAGATCCAGCTGAGGTCTTGTCAGGCATCAAGCGGCTCATGAGAACCCCAAAGCAGAAGCTAGAGCCAGCTGAGGTTCTATCGGGCATCAAGCGGCTCATGAGAACCCCAAAGCAGAAGCCAGAGCCAGCCGAGGTCCTGTCGGGCATTAAGCAGCTTATGAGAACCCCGCGGCAGAAGCCAGAGCCAGCTGAGGTCCTGTCAGGCATCAAGCGGCTCATGAGAACCCCAAGGCAGAAGCCAGAGCCAGCTGAGGTCCTATCTGGCATCAAGGAGCTTATGAGAACCCCGCAGCGGAAGCCAGAGCCACTTGAGGTCTTGTCAGGCATTAAGCAGCTCATGAGAACCCCGCAGCAAGAGCTGGAACCTGTTACAGGTGAACTTGCCTTTGAAAGTTTGTTGAAGACTCCGGTACAAAAAGAGGAAGCTGCAAAAGATGTGGCAGATGTTGATTTAATCAAGAAAACTCCAAAGCTGAAATATCAACCAGTAGAAGACATGATTGGGATTAGTCGTATTTTCAAGACACCAAAGGAAAAAGTTAAACCCGTAGAAGAGATGTTTGGTATTAACAGACTAATGAAGACACCGAGGGAGAAGAATCAACCAGTTGATGACTTCGTGGGTCTGCAAAGGCTTATGGCAGAACCCAGGCAGAATTGTTCCAATTTGGAA